>NC_057806.1:617118546-617489679 GCF_018294505.1 Triticum aestivum | reverse complement strand
TTCAGTCTCTGCAAGTTTGGACCAGATTTGCCAAATTTGATGAAATTCATATCTACACTACTCCAAAAATTCCACCAAAATTCAGGCAACCTATGTGAGCAATGAGAAGCCACTCCACCAAGTTTCAGCTCAAGGAAAAATCTGCAGAGGCCAAAAGCATTCTGTCGAACACCTTGCGGGCACTGTTACTGTTCAAAATTCAGAAAAATTCAGTCTTCAGTGTCATTTTTCGTTTGTCGGCTTCACTCACGCGTTCACAGTGCATTTGGCACGTTCCTCTCCGCCTCTTCCTACTGTCTGGAGCACCACACGCTCACTTGGCCTCTTCCTGGCGTCGGTGGCACGCTGGCCCGCCCTCGCCGGAGTCTTCTGCGGCGTCGGGACCTCCCGTGGCAGCTGACAGGGGACAAGAACGGCGGCTCAACGCCGTTCCGCGCCGCCCATCGCTCCCTGGCTCTCCGCGTGGCCTCATGCACGCCAGCGCACCCCCGCTGCACCGTCGCCGTGGCCCGACAGCACTGGACGCGCTCTCTGCCGCCAATGGACCCGCGCCGTCCCGTTCCGACCAAAGCCTGGCCTAAGCTTCTAATCCAAGTCCGGTTAGCGTCTAAACGGACTCAGTAAACTCCCACGACGGTGCTCGACTCCCTAATGACCCCCGACCGAGCACTGCGCCACCATAACCATCGCCGGAAATCCCCGTTCACGGCCACCGCCTAGGACCGCCTATAAAAAGGGCCCCCGAGGTCACCCTCGTGCACGCCTCATCCCCACACCTCACCAACGCCACGCCAGGCCACTAGGGGGACCCCGAGGAGGTCTTCTCCCTCAACTCCGGCCGCCCCGATCCGCCTCGGCCTCCACCATGATTCGCTCCGGTGAGGCCATCTCCGGCGCCCAAACCCCGTCAGTTACTCCCTCTAGCTACCAAAAGCCTAACCCCCTCCTCAATTTGATCACTGCAGCTCTCTCCAACGAAGTCCGCAACCACCCGAACTGCCGTCCGCCGGAGCAAAGCTCGCCGTCGACGTGGTGCTCGCCGACCGCCACCACCACCACCAACCGACGCGGAAGGGTGCCCTGAACACGGAGGTACCCTCCGATCTCTCTGCCTCGCCGTGGATCGCCACCGGCGACCACCGCGGCTCTCGGGCACCGGCGAACTCTGCCGCCTCGTTTGAATATTTAAACCTGATGGGCGGGACCCGCCTGTCAGCCTCTCTATCCTGTCAGAGCGAAGCCTTTTCTGAAAACGTCTTCTACCGAATGCGCTTTCCCTCTGGGCTGGCGTAGTCGCTACCGAAGCGCTTTCTGTTTTTATAAACTAGCCCCTAGAAAACTTCTGTTTCATTACAGATGAGTCCCTGGACAAAAACCTTTATAACTTTTAAATAGAAAGGTATTTTTGGTTGATTCTTTTTCTGTTCTCTTTAAAATTTTGTCTAGTTTTTTATCAGATTTATTTGAAAAATATTTGGTATACTTTTTGTGCACCTCTTGGTATTTACGATAGCGCATATACTTTCTTTATACCGTAGATACCGAAGGAGGTGACGGAGCCGCAAACTTCACCGAGCTAGGCTCCGACTACTCTGAACCAGGCAAGCATGTTTGAACTTTTGATATGATGAGTGTCTTGGCATGTTTTGCATTTAGTTAGTTTCATGGCATGTTGAGAAGCATATCGATGAATGTCATTTTATGCGATAACGAGGTAGGTGAGTTCGATGATCCATAAGTGGATGGATGTGAGTATGAATGGCCATGTGTTGGCATGAGGACGGGTAAGATGGCAGTGTCGTAGCATGCCAGTCTTATGCCAGACTATGTGACTTTAGTGTCAAACCGTATCGGTCCAGTTCCTTTCATTTCCTTCCCTGTACTACCACATGTTTTCCGCAAGGAATATGGCTTAGTAAGTTGCAAACCGCTTTTCTGGTACACACCAAAAGGAGAGGCCGTGATGATGGTTCCATGGCCCTGGATTAAAGCCAGTCATCCGGTCAGGGGGCATGGGTGTTTCCGGTTGGGACCGAGAGGGGGGCACCCCTTAGAGCGCGCGTATATAAATTTGATCCCATGCTATTCGAGATTGTGATCTCCCCGTCTCAAAAGTTTTTCTTGGACGATGTCTAGGGTGATTCCTAGCATCGAGAGGTAGGATGGGTGTGTACTGGTTAGCTGTGTTTCTTCCGAAATACCGTAAACGGAACTAGTCCTTTGTGACTACGGAAATCCGTTGGCTATGGGAATAATTTTGTACAAACTCTGCAGAGTCATATATCCCCTCCAAATCATCTATTCCATGTACAAATTCGTATTATCTTGTCCTAACAATGACGGTTTTGATGACAGAGACTCCGGTGATTCGCATGAGTGCTAATTCCGGTTAAATGAATATTCCTGTGGATGGACTAACCCATTTATTCTCATGAATTAAATGTTTATTATGAGTATTATTTACTTATGAATCAAAGCCCTTTCTGTGATGTCGCCCCGACGTCCGACTGTGGCATTTGTTTTAAAGCGCTTTCTGTGATGTCGCCCCGACGTCCGACTGTGGCATTTCTTTTAAAGCCCTTTCTGTGACGTCGCCCCGACGTCCGATTGAGGTATTTCTTTTTAAGCCCTTTATGTGGTGTCGCTAAGACGCCCGACTGTGGCATCTTTTTCCTTATATTTATTTGTTCACCTTTCGAGGCATCGCTTCAGACACCCGATCGGTAATTATTTATGTTCTGTTGGAATTTCAGGCGGACTACCACCGTTTCCCTTTTTCTTACCTTGTTAAGTTAATTTTTGACTGTACATTGGTGAATTAATCATGACGCATCCATGCATGCATTTGTTATATCTTACGTCCGAACTGTCTTGCGAGTACTTTCAAAGTACTCACTGGCTTGTTGATTTGGCCAGATGCTGACGAAGGCGATCTCATGGATGAAGAGTTTGATAGCGAGTCCGACACTTAGAGGAGTCCCAGTCAGTCTCGTGCGACCCTGGATTTGGTCACTGTTTTATATCCGCTTCCGCTACCAAATAAATTCATCGAGCCTCACCTCGACGCTCGACGAGATGATAGACTTAGAGTCTTGTATTTCTCTCCCCGCTGTGTTTTTCCACCACCGCCCTATCCTCGAGTCAGTAGTATGTCTCCACACCACTGTGTCATGTCCGCCATTATGTATAATTATTGGCGTGCTTGTACTAATTTGGTTGAGCAACCGCAGTTCGACCCTGTAATATATTTTATGCTACTGGCTTATTGTATCAAGAAATTGTCTACCAGTGAGGAGGATTTCCCTCATACTGGACTCAAAAGACTGGTTTCTCAATAAATATTTTTATTGGAAAACCGGTCGTGACAAGATCATTGTTCTCCTGCCTCACCTTTGTAAGCACGCTCTCGCCGGCCATTAGACGACGTAGGAGTTGTTGCTTATCCGGATCTACTCCGGTGCCATCTGCAATGTTATTGTCAGATTTGCACACACGCCGCACTTTACATGATACTTATCATTTGAAGCATATAGTACCAGAGGGGGTCTCCTTGGGCTCCCCTGCTGCGGCTAGTGCGGCCTCAAGTTGGGCTCTGCACTCTTCCAGCTCATGGGACAGTTGGGTATTCTTTTCTGTAAGAACCTGCATAATAAATGATCCTTAAATCAGTTATTCTAACTGTTTCAAGTCTCAGGGGCTACTGGTATATATAATCACCAAATTTTCTCACCCGTATGTCCTTTAGATACTGCTCCGTGGCTTTGGTTAGACCATTTTGAGCGGCACGGAGGTACGCATCTCCCGAGTTGAAGGCATCCAACGCCTCCAGGGAGAAACAAGCGTCGCGAAGAACTGTCCGGCGACGCCTGTGGTTCATGGCACTCTCCACCTCGGAATTGGTGGCAGACAGCCTGTCTGCATCCTTTGTCGGAGGAGCGTCCGGTGCGCGCCTCGTGTTCGCCTCCGCTTCCGGACCTGGCCTTTGAGCCTGGCTGGTGGAGGCGCGATTGGCAACCTCTCCGGATATAGTCCGACGAGCGCTCTTTTTCCTAAAGAAAGCACGGGCGTTAGTATGCCTCTGAGAATAATATCTTGGAATAAGATAGCGCGCCATACCGTTGCGCTGGCGTCTCAATCCGGACCGCACTTCTTTTCAGCCTGCTGGGCCTCGCGGCCCCTTGTTGGCTAGTCTCCGCAGGCTCGGTATTCCGCCTTGAGGGCCTCCTCTGCAAAACACCGTTGGTATACGGTAATCAAAAATACGTGAGGATAGATCCTTTTCAAAGCGCTGGGGCTTCGGTCTCAGCTACCCGCGAGGCTGGAAGTAACCCAGGATAGTCGGCCGTAATGGCCACCAAGGCATTATCACTACTCAATTGATGAAATAACCCATCAATTAGCTCCACAGATATGTCCGGATCCTCCTGGGAGGCCGGGTCGAGGGACCGTTCCAGATCCTCGGGTTGTGGAGGAGGGCTGTTTATCTCCCTCACGGCCTTATGCAGCTCCTGTGCAAGACGAAATACTTAACTATGGGAATATGGAACGGATGGGCGAGAAAAATTATCAACTTACCCAGTCCGGAGGGTTGTACATAGAAAATCCACCCTGTGGATTGACGCGGAGGAACTCCTCCTCTTCTCCCTTGTACAAAGTGGACAAGATCTTTGCTAGAGCGGCAACCGATTCAGGCAGCTTACGGCTGCAGCAGGTGGCTTCGTCCTCCCCGTTAAAATCCCACATGGGGTGGCCTCTATATTGAAGCGGCTGCACCCCCCGCATAATGCATATGGCCATGACCTCGATCATGGTTAATCCGGATTGAGCTAGCGACCTTATCCGGCTCATCAGGTAAAAAACGTCCCTATCGTCTTCCTCTTGGGGGCTCTGTGGACGCCAGCTCAGGCGCTTCTTCAAAGGAGCATTGACGAACTCAGGAAGGCCGATCCAAATAGGATCAGGGAGGGAGACATCGTCTACATAAAACCATTCGGAAGGCCAGTCTTCGGACGTCTTCTTTGGGGTTTCGGATAGGTATCCGGTCCCGGCGATGCGCCATACTTCGGCTCCGCCCACTTGATATACTGACCCCTTCTGAGAACGGGCCATGAGGCAGAATAGCTTCTTCCACAGCGCGAGATGAGCCTCGCAGCGCAAAAACAGCTCGCAAAGGGCTACGAAGCCCGCTATATGTAGTATGGACGCTGGCGTAAGGTTGTGCAGCTGGAGGCCATAGAACTCCAGGAGCCCCCGAAGAAACGGATGGATCAGAAATCCGAGCCCTCTTAAAAAATAAGGGACAAGGCATACCCGCTCTCCTTTGGAGGGATTGGGAAGGCTCTCCGCTTGCTCTCCTCCATTATAGGTGGCGAGCCCGGCTCGAACCGGGACCATGTATGCTGGGGGAAGAAATCCCTTGGTCTGAAGCACCACTAGCTTGCTGTGTGGGACGGAACATCTCTCCCAATCTCCAGGCTGGGGGCTGGGAGGGCGAGAGGAGGAGCTGCGACGACCGGCCATGATGGAATGGATCTGTGTCGGATGCGCTCTGATGAATGCTCGCTAAGGGAAGATGGTGTGATTTGGATCTAAATCCCCGTCTCTTTAAATAGGCAGCTCATTTACACAGCTAGGGGGGTAAATGTAAAAACACCTTGGCTCTTTGCATTCGTTTGACGCGTGGAAGATGGCCATTATTGGGCTTGGAAGCCAAGAAGCGCAGTATTCACGAGAAGCCAGACACTATTCAACAGGTACACGGAATTTGGAGGAGGAACCCACATTGCAATGTCGAAGACAATCTGCACGCCGGACTCATCGTCATTGAAGACTGGTTCAGGGGCTACTGAGGGAGTCCTGGATTAGGGGGTGTCCGGGTAGCCGGACTATAACCTTTGGCCGGATTCTTGGACTATGAAGATACAATATTGAAGACTTCGTCCCATCTCTGGATGAGACTTTCCTTGGCGTGGAAGGCAAGCTTGGCGATACGGATATGTAGATCTCCTTCCATTGTAACCGACTCTGTGTAACCCTAGCCCTCTCCGGTGTCTATATAAACCGGAGGGCTTTAGTCCATAGGATGAACAACAATCATACCATAGGCTAGCTTCTAGGGTTTAGCCTCTCTGATCTCGTGGTAGATCTACTCTTGTACTACCCATATCATCAATATTAATCAAGCAAAGTAGGGTTTTACCTCCACCGAGAGGGCCCAAACCTGGGTAAAAACATTGTGTCCCTTGTCTCCTGTTACCATCCGCCTAGACGCATAGTTCGGGACCCCCTACCCGAGATCCGCCGGTTTTGACACCGACAAGGACATTCACCTGAAGACTTTCAAGGCACCTTTTGGGAACCCAGATTTTCTTCATAGGGGAACCATTCCTGCAGTTAGTGCCAACATATCTAGCAAATACTTCACCATTCTGATTTTTGAAAAGTTTGTAGTTGGAGTCAAATGACTCATCATAAGAATGAGAAGATTCACATGTATAGCCAGATAACTTAGATGGATCAACTGGAGGTCCCTTTGCAGCAACCCATGAGGTTTTCGGGTACTGCTCAGGCTTCCAATATGTACCATCAGCATTGAGTTTCCTCTCAAAGGCAATACCCTCTTTCCTAGGATTCCTGTTGAGGATATGCTTTTTAAGCACATCACAAAGAGTCTGATGCCCTTTGAGGCTTTTGTACATTCCTGTCATGTACAATTCCTTCATCCCTGCATCGTCAGTGATACTAGCAATGTCCTCAGATGAGGAATTAGTGATAGTAGAGACAGGTGAAGAATTTCTAACATTAGAAGCATTTGAACATTCAGGTGAAGAATTAGCAGATTCATGTTCAATGCATTTCAAACATGGAGGAACAAATTCTGCCTGAGCAGCGCTGATTTGTTTAGCAAGTAATGAATCACGCTCCTTCTGAAGATCTTCATAACTCACTTTTAGCTTCTCAAGATCTTGCTTTCTTTGAAGAAATTCATAAGACAGCTTCTCATGACCAGACAAGAGGGTGTTATGATGATCTTGAAGGTTGTCAAACCTGGTCTGAAGTCTCTGAAGATTTTCAGTCAAGATTTTTGTGCGATCATTTCTTCACCCAACATATCATCACTTTTGTCTAGCATGTTTTGAACCTTTTCAAAAGCCCTTTGTTGTTTTACAGCAATCTTAGCAAGTTTAGAGTAGCTGGGCTTAAGATTTTCATCAGATTCATCTTCACTAGACTCAGAGGAGGTATATTTAAGTACCTTGGCACCCTTAGCCATGAAGCAATAGATGGGAGCGTAGTCATCACTGCCTTCATCAGCCTTGTTGGTGAGGTCATTTTCTTCAGAGTTGAAGATGGACTTGCTGACGAATGCAGTAGCGAGGGCTAGGCTCACCACACCAGACTCGGAGTCCTCTGATGCCTCCTCTTCCTCTTCTTCCTCAGATTTAGCTTCAGAGTCCATTTCCTTGCCAATGAATACCCGAGCCTTCTTGGAGCTGCTCTTCTTGTGAGATCAAGACTTTGAGGATTTTGATGATGAAGATTTTGAGGATTTCTTCTTTTTCTTCGCATCATCAGAACTGTAATCCTTCTATTTCTTCTTCTTTGATTCCTTTTCCCACTATGGACAATCTTGAATGTAGTGTCCAGGTTTCTTGCACTTGTGACAAAGCCTCTTCTTGTAGTCACTGGATGAGGAATCATTGCTCCTTGAGGGTCTTCCAAAGCGACCACGTCTTGAGAACTTTTGGAATTTCTTCACGAGCAGTGCTAGATCATGACTCAGTTCTTCAGGGTCACCAAGGCTGCTACCAGAGTCTTCATCTTCAGACTCAGATACTGCCTTGGCCTTCAGTGCACGTGATCTGCCATAGCTCGAACCATGGAGATCTCTCTTTTCAGCAAGCTGGAACTCATGAGTATTTAGCCTCTCGAGGATATCAGCGGGGTCAAGTGACTTGTAATCAGCACGCTCTTGTATCATCAATGCCAGAGTATCAAATGAGGAATCAAGCGATCTCAACAATTTCTTCACCACCTCATGGTCGGTGATGTCAGTGGCACCAAGTGCTTGAAGCTCATTTGAGATGTCAGTGAGTCGATCGAAGGTTTGCTGAACATTTTCATTGTCAAGACTTTTGAAGCGGTTGAAGAGATTGCGAAGAACATCAACTCGAGAGTCACGCTGAGTTGAAACCCCTTCATTGACTTTGGACAGCCTATCCCAGATAAGCTTGGCAGTTTCCAAAGCACTCACTCTTCCATACTGTCCTTTGCTCAGATGGCCACATATGATATTCTTCTCTTGAGAACCGAGTTGCTTGAATCTCTTCACATTAGTAGCGTTCAGTGAGGGTGAGACAGAGGGAACACCATTTTCCACAACATACAAGAGATCATTATCAATTGCCTCAAGATGCATTCGCATCTTATTCTTCCAGTAGGGGTAGTCCGTCCCGTCGAAGGTAGGACACCCAGCAGAGACCTTGATCATACCTGCTGTCGACATAACTAAAACTCCAGGCGGTTAAACCAAAATCACACAGAACAAGGGAGTACCTCACTCTGATACCAATTGAAAGTGCGTTATATCGACTAGAGGGGGGGGGGTGAATAGGCGATTTTTATGAATTCTTGTAGGATCTAGAAGTAGATGTGTCTAGAGGGGGGTGATTAGACACTTCGTGCTAAAGTTGCAATTTTTAAGCCTTGTTGGTTTAAGTGGAGTTTAGGCACAATTTCAGCGCACACAATACATATCAAGCAGGCAAGCAAAGAGTATATGAGCAGCGGAATGTAAAGCATGCAACTTGCAAGAATGTAAAGGGAAGGGTTTGGAGATTTCAAACGCAATTGGAGACACGGATGTTTTTCCCGTGGTTCGGATAGGTGGTGCTATCCTACATCCACGTTGATGAAGACTTCAACCCACGAAGGGTAACGGTTGCGCGAGTCCACACAGGGCTCCACCCAAGGGCAATGGTTGCGCGAGTCCACGGAGGGCTCCACCCACGAAGGGTCCACGAAGAAGCAACCACCCACAAAGGGTCCACGAAGAAGCAACCTTGTCTATCCCACCATGGCCAACGCCCACGAAGGACTTGCCTCACTAGCGGTAGATCTTCACAAAGTAGGCGATCTCCTTGCCCTTACAAACTCCTTGGTTCAACTCCACAATCTTGTCGGAGGCTCCCAAGTGACACCTAGCCAATCTAGGAGACACCACTCTCCAAGAAGTAACAAATGGTGTGTAGGTAATGAACTCCTTGCTCTTGTGCTTCAAATGATAGTCTCCCCAACACTCAACTGTCTCTCATGGGATTTGGATTTGGTGGAAAGAAGATTTGAGTGGAAAGCAACTTGGGAAGGCTAGAAATCAAGATTCATATGGTAGGAATGGAATGTCTTGATCTCAACACATGAGTAGGTGGTTTTCTCTCAGAACATATGAGTAGGAATGATGTGTGTGTTCTGATGGCTCTCATATCGAATGAGAAGGAGGTGGAGGGCTATATATAGCCTCCACACAAAATCCAACCGTTACATAGATTTCCAATCTCGGTGGGACCGAATGAATAATCTCGGTCTGACCGAAGTAGTAAACTTAGTGACCGTTAGGAATTTCGGTGGGACTGACATCCAACTCGATAGGACCGATTCGGTTAGGGTTTTGGGCATAACGTAATCTCGGTGAGACCGATTACACAAACTCGGTGGGACCGAGTTTGGTAATTAGCTAACCAGAGAGTTGGTCAGGCAAACTCGGTGGGACCGATTTGCTCTTTCGGTGGGACCGAGTGGAACTCGGTGAGACCGAAAAGCTACAAAGGGGAAACACTGAGTTTACATTGCAATCTCGGTGGGACCGATTACACAAACTCGGTGGGACCGAGAATAGTGCAATGGGTAACAGAGAGTTTGCAACCCCATCTCGGTGGTACCGAGATCCTTATCGGTAGGACCGAATTGCTAGGGTTTGGCAGTGGCTAATGACAATTGAAACTCGGTGGCGCCGGATAGGAAAAATCGGTATGACCGAGTTTGGCTTAGAGTTTAGGTCATATGTGGATATGGGAAAGTAGTTGAGGGTTTTGTAGCATATCATTAAGCACATGAAGCAAGAGGCTCATTAAGCGACACCTCATCCCTCCTTGATAGTATTGGCTTTTCCTATGGACTCAATGTGATCTTGGATCACTAAAATATAAAAAGAAGAGTCTTGAGCTTTTGAGCTTGAGCCAATCCTTTGTCCTTAGCATTTTGAGGGTTCCTCTTTCACATCCATGCCATGCCATTGTTGAACTTATCTGAAACATGCTAGATAGAAGTGTTAGTCCAACACGAGATATGTTGTCATCAATTATAAAAACCACCTAGGGAGCACTTGTGCTTTCAATTCTTCACTGAGGAATTTGCTGGTGAGGAAATTCCTTAGCGAAGAACTACTTGCAGCGGAATAAGTACTCAGAAGTAAACATAACAGAAGACAAGCATAGTCATCATGATGAAATGAAGACAAGCACAGAGTACAGAAAGCGTAATCACAGGATAACACAAGATGAAGACAAAACAGACTGAAGAAATTGAACTGAGGAAATTGAGAAAGTCTTCAGTCAAAGTCTTCAAACACAGATATGACAAGCACACAACACAATACTGAGGAAATGAAAGAGTTGAGGAAATAGAACCAGTTGGCTTGGTGAAGACAATGATTTGGTAGACAAGTTCCAACTGCTGTCTCAGTTGTACATCTGGTTGGAGCGGCTAGGTATTTAATCCTCAGGACACACAGTCCTGGACACATAGTCCTCACCGTATTTTCCTTGAACTAAGGTCACACAGACCTTGTCCAATCACTCGTGGTAAGTCTTCAGGTGACTTCTGAACCTTCAGAAACTGGGTCACTCGGCGATCCACAATTCCTCTTGGATGCTCTAGACCATGACGCCTAACCGTCTGGAAGAAGCACAGTCTTCAAAGGTAACATGCGTCGGTTCCATGCAGGATCAATCTCTTCAGTGATGCTCAATCACTTTGGGTTTGTGGGTGTTTGGGTTTGGGTTTTGGATTTTCCTCACTTGATTATTTTCGCTCAAAGTCCTCGGAGGATGGGATGCTCTCAAATGACAAGTGTCAGTTTCTCGCGGAGCAGCCAACCAGCTAGTGCTTGTAGGGGGCGGCTATTTATAGCCTAGGGAGCAGCCCGACATGATAAGACATAAATGCCCTTCAATGATATGACCGTTAGGGGATAAGATATTTTGGGAGAGGTGGCGCGTAGCACAGCAACGGTCGGAAATTTGAGGTCCAAATTCCTCAAGGCTATCATGTTCCTCACAGTGTAGGCAATCCGCACTGGCGAATTCCTAACTCCTCAGTCAGGACAAATTCCTCAGCGACCAGAAGAACTTCGTCTCTGTCACTGAAGAAATTGATTGAACTGTATGAGATTTCCAATGGCTTCACTCGAAGGGATTGGTAGTTGTAGGATTTTGAGTTGAGCATCACATGGAAATTTTACCTTAGTATTTCCTCGACCCCCTTTAACAGTATGGTGTTTCCTATGACTCAAGAAAGAGAAAATGAAACTACGAAAACGAAAGTCTTCACGCTTCATGTTCCTCAAATGAATATCAAGTCTTCAAGGTCACACCAATTTCTTCACTTTCAAAGTCTTCAGAAAGTCCTCAGAATACCAAAGTCTTCAGTCGAAGAACTTAATTTTTAGGGGTCGACTTTCTCTGTAATTATCAAACTCCTCATAGACTTATAGACCTGTGTACACTCATAAACACATTAGATCCTTAACCTATAAGTCTTCAATACACCAAAATCACCAAGGGGCACTAGATGCACTTACAGTCGTTGCTTTATCTACTACACCTATAAAAGGAAGAGAGGGGGTAGATCCCGAAAATCAATCTCTACACCCGAGCTCATCTGCACCAGTGCTTCCGGAAAAAATCAAAACAAATACTAGAAAAATTCAAATAATTCCAATTTTTTGTGGGGTAGACAATTTGATGCGTGAGGCCCGCTCCAAATTTCAAGTCATTTGGACGTTTGATCAGCTCTCAGCAAAAAAGACAAATTGGGGCCCGATTTGTCTTTTTTGCTGAGAGCTGCTCAAATGTCCTAATAACTTGAAATTTGGAGCGGGCATCACGCATCAAATTGTCTACCACACAAAAAATTGTAATTTTTTGAATTTGTTTTGAATTTTTTACGATTTTTTTCTAACCGGGTGCAGATGAGCCTGGGCACTGAAACACCCTTACCGGCATATCCAAGCAATTTTATCCGTAATATACAATATCTGATGGCCCCTAATCCTTCTGTGTTTAACACACCAAGCCACGCATTATAAGCCAGTAATCCATCCATCCATCCTCGCTAACCTGCACCATCGTTAAAGAAAATCCACTCCAAACAACGCACGACCTCTCCCCTCTCCTCCTTCCAACGCCCGCATGACCTCTCCAACCCCCATTCCCCTCCCAGCGGATGCCACACCACGGGCGGGCCTCCACACGCCCATCCTCCCCGCCCCGTTCGCCGCCCCGCCGTTGCCGCTTGAGCAGCCCACCGCGACGCCCCGGGAGCTGTCGTGGGAATGAGTCCGACAGTAAGAGTAGGGGGTACGTAGGAGGAGGTAGTGTCCTAGCTACGATGAGGTTGTACGCACATATTTACAAGTTCAGGCCCCTCTCGGAGGAGGTAATAGCCCTACGTCTCGGTGCCGCGGAGGCTTTTCGATTGGATGTGTGCAAATGTTACAGGGGGTGCGAACCCTTGTGCTAGAGGGGAGTGTGTTGGAAATATGCCCTAGAGGCAATAATAAAAGCATTATTATTATATTCCCTTGTTCATGATAATTTTCTTTATTCATGCTATAATTGTGTTATCCAGAAATCGTATTACATGTCTGAATAATAGACACCAACATGTCCCTAGTAAGACTCTAGTTGACTAGCTCGTTGATCAACAGATAGTCATGATTCCTTGACTATGGACATTGGATGTTATTGATAACGAGATCACATCATTAGGAGAATGATGTGATGGACAAGACCCAATCCTAAACATAGCACAAGATCGTATAGTTCGTTTGGTAGAGTTTTCCAATGTCAAGTATCCTTTCCATAGACCATGAGATCGTGTAACTCCCGGATACCGTAGGAGTGCTTTGGGTATACCAAACGTCACAACGTAACTGGGTGACTATAAAGGTATACTATGGGTATCTCCGAAAATGTCTTCTGGGTTGACACGGATCAAGACCGGGATTTGTCACTCCGTATGACGGAGAGGTATCACTGGGCCCACTCGGTAATGCATCATCATTATGAGCTCAAAGTGACCAAGTGTCTGGTCACGGGATCATGCATTACGGTACGAATAAAGTGACTTGCCGGTAACGAGATTGAATGAGGTATTGGGATACCGACGATCGAATCTCGGGCAAGTAACATATCGATTGACAAAGGGAATTGTATACGGTGTTGCTTGAATCCTCGACATCGTGGTTCATCCGATGAGATCATCAAGGAGCATGTGGGAGCCAACATGGGTATCCAGATCCCGCTGTTGGTTATTGACCGGAGAGCGATCTCGGTCATGTCTACATGTCTCCCGAACCCGTAGGGTCTACACACTTAAGGTTCGTTGACGCTAGGGTTGTAGGGATATGTATATGCAGTAACCGAATGTTGTTCGGAGTCCTGGATGAGATCACGGACGTCACGAGGAGTTTCGGAATGGTCCGGGGTAAAGAATTATATATAGGAAGTGCTATTTCGGCCATCAGGACAAGTTTCGGGGTCACCGGTATTGTACTGGGACCACCGGAAGGGTCCCGGGGTTCCACCGGGTGGGCCCACCTATCCCGGAGGGCCCCATGGGCTGAAGTGGGAAGGGATCCAGCCCAAAGTGGGCTGGGGCGCCACTTCCCCCTAGGGCCCATGCGCCTAGGGTGGGGAAACCCTAAGGGGGGGCGCTCCCTTGCTTGGGGGGCAAGCCCCCCACCCCTTGGCCGCTGCCCCCCTTAGGATATTGCATCTCCTAGGGCCGGTGCCCCCTAGGCCCCCTATATATAGTGGGGGGGAAGGGAGGGTCTCTTACCTTTGCCTTGGGTGCCTCCCTCTCCCTCTCCAACACCTCCTCCTCCTCCATAGAGCTTGGCGAAGCCCTGCCGGAGTACTGCGGCTCCATCACCACCACGCCGTCGTGCTGCTGCTGGAGCCATCTTCCTCAACCTCTCCTTCCCCTTGCTGGATCAAGAAGAAGGAGACGTCACGCTGACCATACGTGTGTTGAACGCGGAGGTGCCGTCCGTTCGGCGCTAGGATCTCCGGTGATTTGGATCACGTCGAGTACAACTTCCTCATCCCCGTTCTTTGAACGCTTCCACGCGTGATCTACAAAGGTATGTAGATGTAATCCAATCACTCGTTGCTAGATGAACTCATAGATGGATCTTGGTGAAACCGTAGGAATTTTTTTGTTTTCTGCAACGTTCCCCAGCAGTGGCATCATGAGCTAGGTCTATGCGTAGTTCTTCTTGCATGAGTAGAACACAATTTGTTGTGGGCGTAGATGTTGTCAACTTTCTTGCCGCTACTAGTCTTATCTTGCTTCAACGGTATTGTGGGCTGAAGCGTCCCGGACCAACCTTACACGTACGCTTACGTGAGACCGGTTCCACCGACTGACATGCACTAGTTGCATAAGGTGGCTGGCGGGTGTCTGTCTCTCCCACTTTAGTTGGAGCGGATTCGATGAAAAGGGTCCTTATGAAGGGTAAATAGAAGTTGACAAATCACGTTGTGGCTTTCACATAAGTAAGAAAACGTTCTTGCTAGAACCCTATGGCAGCCACGTAAAACTTGCAACAACAATTAGAGGACGTCTAACTTGTTTTTGCAGCAAGTGTTCTGTGATGTGATATGGCCAAAGTTGTGATGAATGATGAATGATATATATGTGATGTATGATATCGCGTTCTTGTAATAGGAATCACGACTTGCATGTCGATGAGTATGACAACCGGCAGGAGCCATAGGAGTTGTCTTTATTTTTTGTATGACCTGCGTGTCATTGAGAAACGCCATGTAAATTACTTTACTTGATTGCTAAACGTGTTAGCCATAGTAGTAGAAGTAATAGTTGGCGAGCAAATTCATGGAGACACGATGATGGAGATCATGGTGTCATGCCGGTGATAGGATGATCATGGAGCCCCAAGATGGAGATCAAAGGAGCTATGTGATATTGGCCATATCATGTCACTATTATTATTTGATTGCATGTGATGTTTATCATGTTTTGTACATCTTGTTTACTTAGAACGACGGTAGTAAATAAGATGATCCCTCATAATAATTTCAAGAAAGTGTTCCCCCTAACTGTGCACCGTTGCGACAGTTCGTTGTTTCGAAGCACCACGTGATGATCGGGTGTTAGATTCCAAAGTTCACATACAACGGGTGTAAGACAGATTTACACATGCAAACACTTAGGTTGACTTGACGAGCCTAGCATGTACAGACATGGCCTCGGAACACAGAAGACCGGAAGGTCGAGCATGAGTCGTATAAAAGATATGATCAACATGAAGATGTTCACCGATGTTGACTAGTCCGTCTCACGTGATGATCGGACACGGCCTAGTTAACTCGGATCATGTTATACTTAGATGACTGGAGGGATGTCTATCTAAGTGGGAGTTCATTATATAATTTGATTAGATGAACTTAATTATCATGAACTTAGTCTAAAATATTTACAATATGTCTTGTAGATCAAATGGCCAACGTTGTCCTCAACTTCAACGCGTTCCTAGAGAAAACCAAGCTGAAAGACGATGGCAGCAACTATACGGACTGGGTCTGGAACCTGAGGATCATCCTCATAGCTGCCAAGAAAGAATGTGTCCTACAAGCACCGCTAGGTGACGCACCCGTCCCACAGAACCAAGACGTTATGAACGCTTGGCAGACACGTGTTGATGACTACTCCCTCATTCAGTGCGGCATGCTTTACAGCTTAGAGCCGGGGCTCCAAAAGTGTTTTGAGAGACATGGAGCATATGAGATGTTCGAAGAGCTGAAAATGGTTTTTCAAGCTCATGCCCGGGTCGAGAGATATGAAGTCTCCGACAAATTCTTCAGCTGTAAGATGGAGGAAAATAGTTCTGTCAGTGAGCACATACTCACTATGTCTGGGTTACATAACCGCTTGACTCAGCTGGGAGTTAATCTCCCGGATGATGCGGTCATTGACAGAATCCTCCAGTCGCTTCCACCAAGCTACAAGAGCTTTGTGATGAACTTCAATATGCAGGGGATGGAAAAGACCATTCCTGAGTTATTTTCAATGCTAAAATCAGCAGAGGTAGAAGTCAAGAAGGAACATCAAGTGTTGATGGTGAATAAAACCACTAAGTTCAAGAAGGGCAAGGGTAAAAAGAACTTCAAGAAGGACGGCAAGGGAGTTGCCGCGCCCGGCAAGCAAGCTGCCGGGAAGAAGCCAAAGAATGGACCCAAGCCCGAGACTGAGTGCTTTTATTGCAAGGGAAGTGGTCACTGGAAGCGGGAATGCCCCAAATACTTAGCGGACAAGAAGGCCGGAAAACAAAAGGTATATGTGATATACATGTAATTGATGTGTACCTTACCAGTACTCGTAGTAGCTCCTGGGTATTTGATACCGGTGCAGTTGCTCACATTTGTAACTCAAAGCAGGAGCTGCGGAATAAGCGGAGACTGGCAAAGGACAAGGTGACGATGTGCGTCGGGAATGGTTCCAAGGTCAATGTGATCGCCGTCGGCACGCTACCTCTACATTTACCTTCGGGATTAGTTTTAAACCTTAATAATTGTTATTTAGTGCCAGCTTTGAGCATGAACATTGTATCGGGATCTCGTTTAATTCGAGATGGCTACTCATTTAAATCCAAGAATAATGGTTGTTCTATTTATATGAGAGATATGTTTTATGGTCATGCTCCAATGGTGAATGGTTTATTCTTAATGAATCTCGAGCGTAATGCTACACATGTTCATAGTGTGAATACCAAAAGATGTAAGGTTCATAATGATAGTCCCACATACTTGTGGCACTGCCGCCTCGCTCACATAGGTGTCAAACGCATGAAGAAGCTCCATGCAGATGGACTTTTAGAGTCTCTTGATTATGAATCATTTGACACGTGTGAACCATGCCTCATGGGTAAAATGACCAAGACTCCGTTCTCAGGAACAATGGAGCGAGCATCCAACTTATTGGAAATCATACATACTGATGTGTGCGGTCCAATGAGTGTTGAGGCTCGCGGTGGCTATCGTTATGTTCTCACCCTCACTGATGACTTGAGTAGATATGCGTATGTCTACTTAATGAAACACAAGTCTGAGACCTTTGAAAAGTTCAAGGAATTTCAGAGTGAGGTTGAGAATCAACGTGACAGAAAAATCAAGTTTTTGCGATCAGATCGTGGAGGAGAATACTTGAGTCACGAATTTGGCACACACTTAAGAAAATGTGGAATAGTTTCACAACTCATGCCGCTTGGAACACCTCAGCATAATGGTGTGTCTGAACGTCGTAATCGCACTCTATTAGATATGGTGCGATCTATGATGTCTCTTACCGATTTACCGCTATCTTTTTGGGGCTATGCTTTAGAGACTGCCGCATTCACTTTAAATAGGGCTCCGCCGAAATCCATTGAGACGACACCGTATGAATTATGGTTTGGGAAGAAACCTAAGCTGTCGTTTCTAAAAGTTTGGGGATGCGATGCTTATGTCAAGAAACTTCAACCTGAAAAGCTCGAACCCAAGTCGGAAAAATGCGTCTTCATAGGATATCCTAAAGAAACTATTGGGTATACCTTCTACCTCAGATCCGAAGGCAAGATCTTTGTTGCCAAGAATGGGTCCTTTCTAGAAAAGGAGTTTCTCTCGAAAGAAGTAAGTGGGAGGAAAGTAGAACTTGATGAAGTATTACCTCTTGAACCGGAAAAAGGCGCAACTCAAGAAAATGTTCCCGTGCCTGCACCGACTAGAGAGGAAGTTAATGATGATGATCAAGGTACTTCTGATCAAGCTCCTACTGAAATTCGTAGGTCCACAAGGACACGTTCCGCACTAGAGTGGTACGGCAACCCTGTCTTGGAAATCATGTTGTTAGACAACGGTGAACCTTCAAACTATGAAGAAGCGATGGCGGGCCCGGATTCCGACAAATGGCTAGAAGCCATGAAATCCGAGATAGGATCCATGTATGAAAATGAAGTATGGACTTTGACTGACTTGCCTGTTGAATGGCGAGCCATAGAAAATAAATGGATCTTTAAGAAGAAGACAGACGCGGATGATAATGTGACCATCTATAAAGCTCGGCTTGTCGCGAAGGGTTATCGACAAGTTCAAGGGGTTGACTACGATGAGACTTTCTCACCGGTAGCGAAGCTAAAGTCCGTCTGAATCATGTTAGCAATTGCAGCATTCTATGATTATGAGATATGGCAAATGGACGTCAAAACGGCATTCCTTAATGGTTTCCTTAAGGAAGAATTGTATATGATGCAACCGGAAGGTTTTGTTGATCCTAAGAATGCTGACAAGGTGTGCAAGCTCCAACACTCGATTTATGGGCTGATGCAAGCATCTCGGAGTTGGAACATTAGCTTTGATGAGATGATCGAAGCGTTTGGGTTTACGCAGACTTATGGAGAAGCCTGCGTTTACAAGAAAGTGAGTGGGAGCTCTGTAGCATTTCTCATATTGTATGTAGATAAGAAACTTTTGATGGGAAATGATATAGAACTCTTGGACATCATTAAGGCCTACTTGAATAAGAGTTTTTCAATGAAGGACCTTGGAGAAGCTGCATATATATTAGGCATCAAGATCTATAGAGATAGATCAAGACGCCTCATAGGTCTTTCACAAAGCACATACTTTGATAAGATATTGAAGAAGTTCAATATGGATCAGTCTAAGAAGGGGTTCTTACCTGTGTTACAAGGTGTGAAATTGAGCTCAGCTCAATGTCCGACCACGACAGAAGATATAGAAGAGATGAGTGTCATCCCCTATGCCTCAGCCATAGGCTCTATTATGTATGCCATGTTGTGTACCAGACCTGATGTAAACCTTGCCGTAAGTTTGGTAGGAAGGTACCAAAGTAATCCCGGCAAGGAACACTGGACAGCGGTCAAGAATATCCTGAAGTACCTGAAAAGGACTAAGGAAATGTTTCTCGTTTATGGAGGTGACGAAGAGCTCGTCGTAAAGGGTTACGTCGACGCTAGCTTCGACACAGATCTGGATGACTCAAAGTCACAAACCGGATACGTGTATATTTTGAATGGTGGGGCAGTAAGCTGGTGCAGTTGCAAGCAGAGCGTCGTGGCGGGATCTACATGTGAAGCGGAGTACATGGCAGCCTCGGAGGCAGCACATGAAGCAATTTGGGTGAAGGAGTTCATCACCGACCTAGGAGTCATACCCAATGCGTCGGGGCCAATCAAACTCTTCTGTGACAACACTGGAGCTATTGCACTTGCCAAGGATCCCAGGTTTCACAAGAAGACAAGGCACATCAAGCGTCGCTTCAACTCCATTCGTGAAAATGTTCAAGATGGAGACATATATATTTGTAAAGTACATACGGACTTGAATGTAGCAGATCCGTCGACTAAACCTCTCCCTAGAGCAAAACATGATCAACACCAGAATTCCATGGGTGTTCGATTCATCACAATGTAACTAGATTATTGACTCTAGTGCAAGTGGGAGACTGTTGGAAATATGCCCTAGAGGCAATAATAAAAGCATTATTATTATATTTCCTTGTTCATGATAATTGTCTTTATTCATGCTATAATTGTGCTATCCGGAAATCGTATTACATGTGTGAATAATAGACACCAACATGTCCCTAGTAAGCCTCTAGTTGACTAGCTCGTTGATCAACAGATAGTCATGATTTCCTGACTATGGACATTGGATGTTATTGATAACGAGATCACATCGTTAGGAGAATGATGTGATGGACAAGACCCAATCCTAAACATAGCACAAGATCGTATAGTTCGTTTGATAGAGTTTTCCAATGTCAAGTATCCTTTCCTTAGACCATGAGATCGTGTAACTCCCGGATACCGTAGGAGTGCTTTGGGTATACCAAACATCACAACATAACTGGGTGACTATAAAGGTATACTACGGGTATCTCCAAAAATGTCTGTTGGGTTGACACGGATCAAGACTGGGATTTGTCACTCCGTATGACGGAGAGGTATCACTGGGCCCACTCGGTAATGCATCATCATTATGAGCACAAAGTGACCAAGTGTCTGGTCACGGGATCATGCATTACGGTACGAGTAAAGTGACTTGCCGGTAACGAGATTGAACGAGGTATTGGGATACCGATGATCGAATCTCGGGCAAGTAACATACCGATTGACAAAGGGAATTGTATACGGGGTTGCTTGAATCCTCGACATCGTGGTTCATCCGATGAGATCATCAAGGAGCATGTGGGAGCCAACATGGGTATCCAGATCCCGCTGTTGGTTATTGACCGGAGAGCGATCTCGGTCATGTCTACATGTCTCCCGAACCCGTAGGGTCTACACACTTAAGGTTCGGTGACGCTAAGGTTGTAGGGATATGTATATGCAGTAACCCGAATGTTGTTCGAAGTCCCGGATGAGATCCCGGACGTCACGAGGAGTTCCGGAATGGTCCGGAGGTAAAGAATTATATATAGGAAGTGCTATTTCGGCCATCGGGACAAGTTTCGGGGTCACCGGTATTGTACCGGGACCACCGGAAGGGTCCCGGGGGTCCACCGGGTGGGGCCACCTATCCCGGAGGGCCCCATGGGCTGAAGTGGGAAGGGATCCAGCCCAAAGTGGGCTGGGGCGCCACTTCCCCCTAGGGCCCATGCGCCTAGGGTGGGGAAACCCTAAGGGGGGCGCCCCCTTGCTTGGGGGGCAAGCCCCCCACCCTTTGGCCACCGCCCCCCTAGGAGATTGCATCTCCTAGGGCCGGCGCCCCCCCTAGGCCTCCTATATATAGTGGGGGGGAAGGGAGGGTCTCTTACCTTTGCCTTTGGTGCCTCCCTCTCCCTCTCCAACACCTCCTCCTCCTCCATAGAGCTTGGCGAAGCCCTGCCGGAGTACTGCGGCTCCATCACCACCACGCCGTCGTGCTGCTGCTGGAGCCATCTTCCTCAACCTCTCCTTCCCCTTGCTGGATCAAGAAGAAGGAGACGTCATGCTGACCGTACGTGTGTTGAATGCGTAGGTGCCGTCCGTTCGGTGCTAGGATCTCCGGTGATTTGGATCACGTCGAGTACGACTTCCTCATCCCCGTTCTTTGAACCCTTCTGCGCGTGATCTATAAAGGTATGTAGATGCAATCTAATCACTCGTTGCTAGATGAACTCATAGATGGATCTTGGTGAAATCGTAGGAAATTTTTTGTTTTCTGCAACGTTCCCCAACAGAGTGCGCCTGGCCCCTCGCAGCCCTTAGTTACAGATGGGTTCAATGTGAGTTATGTCTTGAACGTTACTGGTAACGCCCGCTATAAATGGTCTTTATGATGACGGAGTGAATGCCTGACCGTTGCCATCCTGGGGTGACTTTAGGCCTTCTATACTCCAAGTGGGTTCTTGCATGGTCGAGTGAAATTACCGTGGTCGAATGGAATTGGAATATCCGAGTGGAATCTTCCGTCGAGTGGATTGCACTTCAGGAGCATTCCAGTCGGTATCTTATGTTATTCTTTGTAGGTCTTTGACTCTATATATGGTAGTGTCCTTCGGTAGAGTGTCTAGGTCAGGCCTAAGACAGTACCCTAGGTACATGTCATCGTCATTAGCCCCCGAATGGATTGAAGGCCGAGTGAAGAAGGGTTGAAGTTGGTTTCGACCCGATTCAATGTCTTAGAGACATTCCCTCAGGGGCCTGAAAGCTTGCTGGTACTTTTAACTCTTCGTTAGTCACCTCGATCGATTCCTGCTTATGGGATTTCCGAGTGAATTATACTGCATATCTTTGTGTAGATTGGAATGTGTCGGATTTCGGGTTCCGGTAGACCCTTAAGGTTCGAACTCTGGGGTGCGCGCGGAGATTATGCCCTCTACCTCCCCGTCTCGCAAAGATCTAACTACTGAAAGAACAACACAAGAGACACAGGGTTTATACTAGTTCAGGCCACCATTGTGGTGTAATACCCTACTCGAGTTTGTGGTGGGTGGATTGCCTCTTGGGCTGATGGTGATGAACAATACAAGGAAGAACAGCCTCGCGAGGGGCTGCTCTTAGCTGGGACGATGAACTGCTAGGGGGAGTTCAGCCGCCCTTCTCTCTCTTTCTCTCTGTTGCCTAAGTCTTTCTAGCTGGCTTCTCTATATCTACCCTGGGGGTGACTAGTCCTATTTATAGGCAAAGGCCCTGGGCCTCTTCCCAAATATTGAGCGGGAAGGGCGCCAACAATTGGCCAATTTGAAGGGGAACATCTGGTACACTTATCCAGACTAAAGTTGGTCCTCGCCTACCAAAGGCCCTGTGGTGACGCCGTTCTAGGCTCCACGATGACCTCCTTCCCACCGTTGGACTGGTCTCGGTCTCGTTGCACCGAAATGGATGCCTTTGCTTGATCCTCTCACCTACGCTTGCCCCCTTTGCACCAAAGAGGAAAGGGAGACACTGCGCGGGCTGGCGCCTGCCTGGCACCCTTGGTCGTCATGGCTTGCGTCATGGGCACCTCATGAGGTACCCTGCCTTGATCTCTCCGCCTCCTCGCGAGCCAGCTTGATAAGGCCGCGCCTGAGGAAGTTCCGTGTCATCCGCCCCGCGAGGCTTGGCCCCTCGCGAGGGTCTTGGGTCTTGTGTTGACGAAGATGGGCCGTGCCGGGTCCCCTTTCGAGCCACGCCGCAGGCCGTAGGCAGGCAAGTCTTGGGACCCCCATTCCCAGAACGCCGACAGGAGCCCCCGGGCCCACGGTGCGCTCGGACTTGGCCGTGCTGAGAGGCGAAAGGGCAAGGGCGAAGTGCCGCGTGCCCTAACAGCCTGCGGCCTTGGGCGCCGCATGGCGGTTGGTTGGACGCGAGTGCTCCTGCAACCGCGCAGGTTATTAAAGATGCGGCGTCTGCCCAGGCTTTGCTCTTATCTTCCTCCGGTTGCTGCTCAAATCCCCTTTCTTGCACCTATCCTCTCTTCCTTCAAGTTTCTAGATCTGCTTCATTTGCTTGACCTAGGCAGCCATGGCGCCTCGCCAGCCTCCGGCTGAAGCTTGGTTCTCGCCTACTCTGGACTTGCCGAATGTGTCGGAGGCGAGCCTTGCCCGCCTGCGCCGGATGGCGGCGGCGCAGGGCATCGACGGGGCACAGGTGTTCAAGGTCGGCTCCGCCACCCCTGAGGGCCGAGGGAGCACCTTCTACCCTCTCTTTGTAAGCTCCATTACTGCGGGCCTGGTGCCTCCTTTCTTCGAGTTCTTCCTCTCTGTCCTCCGCCATTACAACTTACAAGCTCTGCATCTCCATCCCAACTCCATCCTTCTTCTGGCGATCTTCGCCTACTACTGCGAGGCTCATGTGGGGGTGCAGCCCTCAGTGGCCTTGCTGCGCCACTACTTCTCCCTCCGGGTCACCCGCGGTTCCCCTTCCGCATGCGCGAGCTTCGTCGCGTACGGCGGCGCCATTGCCATTTCGAATCCCGGGAAGAGGATTGAGGGCTTCAGAAGCAAGTGGGTCTTCGTAGACGCCGGGCGCATCCACCCTCGGCTGATCCTGCCCGCGGAGCAGCCCGCGAGTTCCAATGACTGGTGCCGAGCGGAGCTCACGGACCCCCGCGTGAAGTCGGTACTGGAGAAGATGGACGCGGACCTGAAGCTGGCCAGCATGGCGGCGGCGAAGCTGACCGGCGCGTCGCTGCTGAGGGAATTCCTGGAGCATCAGTTGGCTCCGCTTCGGCAGTACTCACCTCCGATGTGGAGGCCCCATCCGAGCCCCGCGGCCTTGGGCGACGAGGATTTGACCGCGGTTCTCCAATCTCTGGTCAGGGGCGAGGTGGAAAGGTTGGAAAGTGCGCCCGCGCCCTTGTTCCTTCGCGACGACTGGGAGCAGGTGGTGGAGTCCATGCCCGTCTTCAACGGGGACGGGCCCGTGCCCGTGGTGGCTCCCGAGGGACTGGTGGACGTGTCCTCCGGGGACTCTGGCGAAGGGGAGGACAAAGAGGAGCGGGGGAAGGGTTCCGACTCCGAGGCAACCGACGGAGAGTCGAGGGCTCCCCTTCCCCGGTGCAGACCCCGTTCTCTCCACCTCTTTTCGTGTGACGATGATGAGGATGACGAGCAGGTTGGCAGGAGCTTTCCTCCTATCCCGAAGAAGGATAGGACCGGGATGCTCTCCCGCGGGTCTATCCCTGCCCCAAGGCGCACTGCAGACACGCCTCCTGCTTCTGGGCTCCTTGAGGGCGATCCTTCCAGCCGGCTTTCTGGCTTCAAGTATGGCCGGAGGCTGCTTGAGCTCACCAGCGATGACCCGTAAGTGCTCGATCCTTGTCTTTATTTCTTGTTCTGCTGCTGAGGCTTGACGTCCACCCTTTTTAAACAGGCCGGCGCCCGCAGCGAAGAAGCCGAAGGGGCCCCCTGAGGTTTCGACCACGGCAGCGCCTGTGCCCGTGGGGGATGGTGATCGTGACGCACGGGCCTCTCCTGCCCGGTCGCCTTCGCAAGGCCTGGCGGAGCTGGCTGGGGCAAGCTCAGCCCCCATGGCCCAGGTGGCTCCCGAGGTGCCCTTGTCTGCCGCCGCCACCACGACCGTCAGGGCGCAGCAGACTCCGCCTCGGGATGCTGTGGTTGTGCCGCCGCCGCTTTCTCCTCCTGCTCCTCCGACTGCTGTTTCTCCGTCCCCTTCTGCCGTTCTGGAGCATGTCATTGCTGATCTGGACCGGCTGCGGCAGGATCTTCTTGGCGCCGACCCTCGCCTGGTGGCCGGGCGCCTGGAGCTGGCTTCGGGATGGATTCGCTCCGACGCCTCGATTCGGGCGGCGCTGGTTCAGGCCTCGACGGCCTACGAGGGAGAGAGGGAGGCTACCTTCGAGGCAAAGGCTGCTCGAGACGCGGCCCTAGGGGAGGTGGTTGAAGTCCGTGGTCGCTGCAAGGAGCTGGAGGACGAGCTGCAAGGCCTGCGGGATCAGCTCGCGAAGGAGGTCCACCTTCGCCAGGAGCAGGAAGAAGGCGTGAAGGCTCGCGAGGCGACCATCGAGGGCCAGGAGGCCAAGCTCAAGGAGCGCTGCGCCCATCTAGGCGCGCTGAAGGAGCTGAAGATGACGAAGGCTGAGCTGGACGGCAAAGCCCAGGTCCTCGCCGAGGATTGCATGGCCTTCGCGGACATGGAGAAGGAAGCTCGTGCTTCATTGAAGACGCTTTACGAGAGTGGCCTGGAGAGCCCGCTGGCCGGCGCCGAGGACGGCCCCGCCAAGCTGCTTCCCTTCCTGGTTCGTGCCCTTGGGGATGTCGCCCTTGGCCTTGGCCCCACGGCCGAGGCCGAGGCACGTGTCCTGTCTTCTGCTGCGCTGACGCAGGTCTTCGCCCATATCTACCTTCGCGATCCCAGCGCCGACCTCGACAGCTTGTTGGAGCCGGTGTGCAGCGAGGGTGCTGCCGCCGCTATCGAAGCCATGAAGGGGCGCGCAGAGGCGCTGCTGGGGAAGTTTCGGGCCTTCAGCACCAAGCCGAAGCAAGGTGCTGCCGGCCCTGCTGCTCCATGAGGCGAAGCCACTCCACGCTGCTCCACCACCGACAAGTGACTCCGCTACTGCTCCTGTCCTGCTTTTAGTTCCTGCACATGCATCACGCCTCGGGGAGGCATTTAAACTTGCGTTCGGTACTGAGACGACAGTATGGACTGTAATATTTTCTTTTAAGTTCCTTGAGTTTTATGCTTTTCCTCCCTACTTGCTTGTGTTCTACGCCGGCAGAGGCCGGCCCCGCGCGTACCTCACCCAGCATTAGCCCCGACCGGAAACCAGGACGGGACAAAAGGAGTGAGGGGCTACGTGACAAGTTAGGCTCCTGAGTCGCGATGCTCAGGAGTCCCCCTTGGCGCACGAACAACAAATAGGGAAGTGTGATGTAGGTGTATCCTCCGTTCTACGTCTGCAGAGCCCGGCCCCGCGTGTACCTCACCCAGCATAGCCTTTCGGAACTAAGGAGTGAGGGGCTACGGGACCAGTTAGGCCCCTGAGTCGCGATGCTCAGTAGTCCCCCTTGACGCGCAAACAACGAGCGATGAGGTGAGATGCAAGCGGGACTACCGTTCTACGTCTGCAGAGCCCGGCCCCACGCGTACCTCGCCTAGCATAGCCTTTTGGAACTAAGGAGTGAGGGGCTACGGGACCAGTTAGGCCCCTGAGTCGCGATGCTCAGGGGTCTCCCTTGACGCTCAAACGGCCTTCATACCTTGGCTCCGCTCGGGGAGAGACGCGCGACCAACCAGGCCCGAGGGGCCTGGCTGGGTGGCGTACGCCTGGGCGTGACCCAGGCGTAGCCCCCGTGCCTAGCCCCCTCGCGCGGCGCTCCCGAGGGGAGGTGTTGCGATGAGGCTAGACACTGAGCTCTGGGCTCCCTGAGGTTGATGCGGCCCGGAGGTCACCCTCAGTTGTTTATCACCAGCGCAGAGCATAGCGCTTCTGTATGTGTACGGGCATAGCCGCTCCTCGGCAGTGTCGTCAGCTAGCGCGGAGCATGGTGCTTCCACTGGTACGTGGGAGGGGGCTCCCCTCCGGGAGGAGCCCCCGGGGTGTGTACAGCCCCGCCCTGACACGTGGCCGGCACGGTAGGGCTAGGTGAGGTGTATCCAGGCACCCGTGAGCCAGCGCGGGACTCACGGGCCCTACCTCTAGGCGGGTTGTGCCTGGCACTGGGCCGTATCTTGTGATGTGTTCCTGCAAATTTGGTTAGATGCCGGCACTCTACGTCCTCAGGTCCCGGCCCTCGAGCTTGTCTCAGCCGTTGCTGGTATGCCAGGTCGCGATGCCGTGGACAAGGCCAGAGGGTGAGGGCTGGAGAGCCAATAAGAGCCCTGAGTCGCGATGCTCAGGTACCCCCCCCCCCTTTAATGTGCAAGTGGTCGACATGGAGAAGAAGAGGTGCTGTGGGCAGGCATCAAGTAATCAAGCATGATAGGCGAATGCATAGCTGGAAATAAACGCAAAGGAGATACACGCCACTAGGCCTGGCCCGAGCGGCCTGGGGATGATGCAGCCCGAGGGGAGCCCCCAACAAAGCAAGCTAATGACCAAAAAATAAAAAGGGGTACATGCCGTAGGGACGGACCCACGCGTCCTGGGAATGATGCAACCCTGGGAGGGCGCTCCCAGCTGGAAATGAAGCTCGAAAGATGTCACCTGAAGATGTCGAAGACGAAGCGGTGTTGGTGCAACAGACTCGGTGGGCTGCGGAAGCCGGTCCTTACGAGCCCCCGGCCCCTGGGGCCTCGGAAAGCTCCGAAGGCGCTGATGGCTCCTCGCGAATCATCTCCATCTCCGCCAGGGCTGCGGAATGCCTGTCTTCCTGAGTTTCCATGATGCCCCTCATGAGGTGCTGGTACACAGCAGCCACGCTCGGCAAGCCGTAAGGCATGCGAACGTAGCTATGGGGTGGACCTCCACAATGCCCCACTTGCGAGGGCCAGAGGCGTTCCGTCGTTGTCAGGACCCCGACTCAATGCCACATCGATCTAGCATGTAACACCTCATATCGCTTTGCGGCCTCACGCACGGTATTCCCATGGGTGTCGCCTTACCTTTGCCCGGGACCGTTTGCGCCTTTTGGCACACGTATATGATAGTGTCGCTAGCATCCATATGATAAGGAGCCCGGGCTGACATGGCTAGTCGTAAACCCAAAGTGGCACTAACTTACAGGGACAGGCATTCATGACCCAACATCGAACGTGTCGGTCATCAGCGAGTGAATCCGGGCTGTAGCACTGGGCTAGCAGGACTCCGGTGAACATCGCGTGACATTTCCCCGAAGGGACAGACACAAGAACGAAGAAGGACACATGCCGGCCAGCCTAAGTGTTCCGGAGCAGTAGCAAGCTACCATGGCTCAGTGGAAACACTAGGAGACATTTCCCGGTAAGAGAGGCTACCAAGGATAAATAACTAGGTTGTCAGATCCCACACATACCAAGCATTTCAATAACATACACACAATATGCTCGATATGTGCAATACAACATGGCATCACAAAATGACTCTACGACTCAAGTAGTTCATTCAATAGGCTCCGAGGAGCGAGATATTACCATCATGGGTCTCATGACCCAACACTCAGAGCATACAAATCAAAGCACATGCGGAAGCTTAACATGTCTGAGTACAGACATCTAGAAATGAAAAAGGCTGAGAAGCATGACTATCTACCAGATCCTGCCGAGGGCACAAGATCGTAGCTGAGGTAACAAACTAAACGTCGAAGTCCAAGCGGAACTACTAGTGAGACTGAAGTCTCTCTGCAAAAACATAAAATAGGCAAACGTGAGTACAAATGTACCCAGCAAGACTTACATCAGATCTATCTACATATGCATCATTATCAACAAAGGGGGTGGTGGAGTTTAACTGCAGCAAGCCAGCTTTGACTCGGTGGCTAACCTGAACTACGACTGCAAGTAACTCTTTTGAGGTGGCGCACACGAGTCCACATATTCACCATATCAATACACCACTATGGATCCGCTCCTGTCTCCCTACGAGAACGCCATCCATAGCACTCACGCTTATCTTGCGTATTTTAGAGTATCCACTTTCACTTGTCTATGAACTGTACAAGGGGTCCAAGTTTCCATATCCGAGGAATCTGGCTATTCGAATAGATAATGATAACCCTGCAGGGGTGTACTTCTTCACACACGCTTTCGCCACTTATCGCCCTGTACACGTCATGTACCTCGGCAACCTTCAAGCGGAAGCCGGGCGAGGGAGTCGGCCACGACCTGACTAACTGAACAAGTCTCTAGTCCAGGTTTATCGCCTATTCGGGTTCCATCCGCAAGGAGATCCGGCCGGGGTGTCGCTCACGGCCCCAAACGATGTGAGCAGGGTTCCCAAGCCCACCATCCGGGTGCCACTTGGTACACCGTGCCACTGTGCCTAGTCTGTCCCAAGCCCACCTGTACCGGGTGCCACTTGGTAGACTACTAACACTACCTACAAACACCAGAAACTAGTTGCAACTCCTGGACAGAGATCATGTTGATTAATAAGTCGAGAGGGGTCGAGTTACCGGAACCCAATGTGTGGTAGTAACTGGTCATGGATCACAAACACAGAACTTAGTTCCTGAAGACGGCTGCAATGAGACAACCCACCATGTACTCCTACATGGCCTCTCACCGCTACCTTTACCAAATCGTGTTCACACACTTAGCTCACACATAGTAGGACATGTTCACACGCCTCTGATTCATCCCCGATGAATCAGACCTGACTCAACTCTAAGCAGTAGCAGGCATGACAAACAAGCATGAATGAGTAGGAACATCAGGGCTCAAACAACTCCTACTCATGCTAGTGGGTTTCATCTATTTACTGTGGCAATGACAGGTCATGCAAAGGATAAAGGGGTTCAGCTACCGCAGCAAGTAACAAATATGTCGTTGTTGTCCTAATGCAGTAAAAGAGAGCAGGAGCGAGAGAGTGGGATTTTATCGGAATGAACAAGGGGGTTTTGCTTGCCTGGCACTTCTGAAGATAGCATTGAGTCTTCATTAGTGTCAACGATCACATCATCGGTATCACGTCTATCGAGAGGGGACAAATACCGGCAACACAGAAGGGAACACAATCAATGCAATGCACAATATGATGCATGATCATGACATGGCAAAATGAATGTGTTTTGGGCTAATGCATCTAGCAACAAGTTAAATGGAGTTGGTTTGAACCCTAGTTTCAAATTCAAACTCCACATGTGATTATTTAAATGTCATTTATATGCTTTGTGCTAAACAGCAGTTATAAGTTGTTCTAACATGCATGAAAATGGTACATATGGATTCCTTGAATTTTTCTGATAATTTTTCATATATAATTTATTTAATTTGGAGTTACAGTTGAATTTCTATGAATTTTCGAAGTTTTGGATATTTTCTGAAATAAATAAATCATTTCTGATTTATTTAAAAACTCAAGAAAACATTTACTGCGTCAGTATGACATCACCCTGAGGTCATCAGGTCAACAGGGCGGGTCCAAGTCAAACCTGACGTGTGGGGGCCACACGTCAGTGTCACAGGGCTGCTTAGCTCACTGACAGGTGGGACCAGGTCAACAGCCACGTCAGCTTGGTCAAAGCTGACGTGTGGGCCCACGGTGGTTAGGTTAAGACTTAACAGAAAATGATAAGGATTAAATAAGGGCGTGGGGCCCATACGTCAGCGGCTCTGGGGAGGGTTAGCTGGCCGTGATTAGTGCTAATCACGCGGCCACGTCGGCTAGTGATGCCGGCGACCATGGCGACGGCGGGACCTCGCCGGAGTTGCTCGGGATGGCGCTACAGCCCGCGGCTGGTCGCGCTGAGGGCACCAAGAGGGAGCCCGTGCTCCCGCGCATCTAGTGGCGCACGCAGCTGGGCACAGGGAGGCCGGGGTTCGCCGGAAACGGGCTCCTGGCGGCGGCCGGAGTTCGGGCGTCGGGTATTTCGACGCTGCTGCTCACAAACGAGGGAGCTGAGGCGCTGGAGGGGCTCTACGGGTCGCGGCAAGCACAACGGGTGCACGCCCGTGACCAAATGGTCACCGGGGTTTCGCCGGCGAAATCGGACATGGGGTTAGGGGAAACGAAGCAGGGGCTCACGGGGATCATGCCGGGAGGGTCAGCGAGCTCGGGGAAGCACGAACGGCAGCGAATCGACGGCGACCATCGGCGGCGGTCGAGGACGAAGACGATGGCGTGGAGGCGATGCAGGGCTTCCCGAGGGGCTTGGATCGGTAGGGAGGAAGAGGGGATCGAGGCGGAGCTCCCTGGGGCGTCGGTGAGGCGTGGGGGTGGCGGTGGCCGCGAGGGAGCTCGTCGGTGGCGGCGGCTCCGTTCGGTCCGGGCAGGAGAGAGGGAGCAGAGGAGGGAGGGTCGAGGGGGGAGAGTGAGCGAAACGGTCAGCGGGATCAGGACGGCCTGCGGGAGTCGTCCACGTGTCCAGGGGCTCGTCGGCAAGCAGGAGATGGCCGCGCGGCCGTGCGCGTGCGAGCACGCAGCTGCTTCGGGGCGAGGGGAGGAAGACGACGGAGGGCTGCAGTGGTGGGCTGGGCCGGCTTCTGCAGCAGGCCGCACAGGTAGGCCCCAGGTAAGTACTCTCTCTCTCTCTCTCTCTCTGTTTCCTCTTTTCTATTTTCTGCAATTTGTTTTTGATTTGATTTAAAATATCAACTCATTTAATAAAATCCTAGAAACAATTATGGGTGCTTTCTGAATTATTTCAGTGACCCTTAACAATTTCCAACATTTATTTGAACATTTAAATTATTTATAGTATTTAAATGCCCAAAGTCAAATACAATATGGTTTACTCAAAAATCCAAAAATGTCTTGGAAAAATATCCATCATCTCTGGAAATGGTTTTCACCCTTTTCCATTAATCATGAACATTTTTGCAAAGCAATTTGGGTTCTTTGAAAAATATTTTGAAGTTGAACCTATTTGCATTGCTTTGGTGCTAGGGCTTGGTCCTCCCCATTTCAAATTTCATGAACTTCAAATATGATGCATGAATTCCTTGATGCAACTAATGACAGACAAATTCTAGGGCTGTGACAACTCACCCCCACTAAACAAGAATCTCGACCCGAGATTCAAGCGTAGGGTAGGATGAAGGGGGAACACAAATTAACATAATCTTCACGATCCAGGTTGCACATCACAAGAGTGTTGATTTGATCCTCATCTTTGTCTCGATGTCTTGCTTTGAGAACTCCAGCCAACATGACAACGAGAAGAAAGGAAAACTCTAGAACAATCGATCTTCGAGAAGACCGAACAACTCAGGATCAACTCATGGGATGAGACATAGCAGCATCTCTCGAGCTGAGACACGAGATGCACATCAAGAGGGGTGGAAAGAAACGGATGACGAAGGTTCACTAGGTGGACAATAATTCCACGCTTAAGAAGGTGGTGAACGGTTGTCAACGTAGCGAGGAGTTGAGTTGCCATGATACCACAACAATGCACCTTAGGGAAGGTGACTCGTAGAAATATCCCCTTAAGTGGCAAAAAGAATTACCTTTGATTTAAAGATCATTGAAACTCTTTATACCAGCTTAAGGCAAATCATAATCGATCATTTAGAGGGGTTCGGTAGAAAGGCATACCCGGACTTGGATGATGTGGATTACCTTGTTGAAGACAACGTAATGGATGAATTTGCTTATCGCCGGAAATGGAAGAGACCCATGGTAGAATGGCACATTAGCGGTGAAAGCTGGGAACAAAATGCAATGCTGGGAATGATTCTGGAAACTGGGGAAGAACCCACAATAGAGAGTGAATTCACTGTTTGAAAAGGTCATAGCATTGCCGAGGAAACTGAGAGCAATCCAATTAGTACCGATGATAACACCTAGCGCTTGGGCGTGCTCTCAAGAACTTGAGCATTTCCATAATTATCAAGGTTTTACCAATATCCGTGTCAAGGATTCTGGCAACACAACTTACTACCATGATGAATGAGGAAGGATGATGCAGATGCAAAGGAAGATAACACTTTCTCAGATTTCACCTTAGCGAGGCCAAGGAAACAAAATCTGGATGATCGACCGAGAGACATTTAGCACTCCGCTTCTAATGTTCTCCTTGATGTGCTAGTGTAACCCATTCATAGATATGGTTTGATATCTAGAACATCAACTAAAAGGTCGGACTTCGGGAACACAAAAATCATAAGGCACAACTAGGGAGTAAATCCTACGAAGTCCTTATGGGAAGGTGGCCAACTGCTTCAATCAAGATACCACAATAATAGGTCCTTCGGTTGGGTGGTGCTGGCCACGACATCCACTTTACCAGTTATCGAGGGATCAGTATTATAGTTCTTGGGAAAATGTTCCAACCATCATATCTGCCTGAGATTCAGATCTGGTTGGTGTCAGGATATTCCAGACTCATCGAGTCTAGGAAGAAAAATGAAAGTTTGCAACACAAATCGATGAGATGACGTTGCGGGATTCTCGGAAGATGAACTACGATAGCAAGCTCCAAAACATGAGCTGGGTCTGCTACACACATGTGAACATGTTGTCTCGGACAAACATGATCACATGGTAGTCTTACAATAAAACACTACCGAGTTCAGGTTGGGAACCATCATCGAGGATGTCGAAGTCTTGTGCATGACCTAGGATTAGCACATCAACTCCTTTTCCTGAACAAATCAGTCAGTGGCTTGGGGTGCTACAGAACACACATGGAGTGGAGGTAATTAATCTACCCAACCATAGTATACTTTGCACATGCATGACTGACTTGGGATGATTCCAGAGGAAGCAAAACTAACTTTCTCGAACCCACGGCGGCAACTTACATCAAATGCACGTGAATCAAAGAAAGTCACTTCTTTCATCCAGCATATACTTCATGAACGGGGCATGAAGAAAATGCCTATAAAAGTTTCCAACACTAGGTTGATGTTCAACATGAATCATGGGGGAGACAAAATGTTGCTGATGGGCTCAACAACAAATCATCGGAATTTCCATATCACTGGACTTCCACCATCATGTGAACACGGTGATAGTATTGGTCAGACCAAAAGATGTAATAGTATATGCTTGAGGGATCAACCACGAGTAATACAACATTACGAGCATCGTTGGTACTGATTTGATTGACGATAGCCCACACTCAAATCAAAGGATTGATAAGACAATAGGTCCAGCAATTGATCACAGGGACCAATCGATGAAGATATCCTCTTTCTTCAACACACACTACACAGAATATCCCTTTGGAACGAACTAAGTTAGGCAAGCTTTTATCTTCCAATTCTCCAAGTTGTTGTCTAGCTTAACCAACTAGCTCAGGGGTATCCAACACGGATTCTTGGAGAAATAGGGGTTTACAGGAATAAACCAACTTGATCACGAGATCAACATAGCGGTCAGGCGACAACCGGGTGATACTTCCGAGAAGAAATTCGGAATATCATGAACCACCGGTATGTTAGTAAGCTCGAGAACAATCTCGCTTTTGAGGGCAAGACGATATGATCAAATGAGTGAGGACTTGACAAGATCCTAACTCATCAATCGAAGGGTGTACCGAAATAAGGACTAGGTAGCACGATCAGTCTTAGAGGGATGATTCAAAACCAACACGCTAAGAATGAAATTATTGTCCTTTAACTACCAAGCAACGAGGTTGCTAGGAGTATTGATTTCACACATCACAATTCTTCTGTCGGTATTCCGGTTGCATCGACACGAAGACCGAGGAATGACTAATGATGGTGAGAAGTATCACTACGTCAAAATTCATGAGAGTTGGTGCAGTTCTCATGACAATTCTGACATAAAGGAGGTAATACTCCAAGGTAGAACAGAACCAAAAGCTGGATTGGCATTTGATCTGCGGAATACAACTACTTTGACCCAATCCTGGAAATGGATAAGGTACTGGAGTTTGTTTCTCCTAGTCATTCTGGAATAGAATGGCTTGACGGACCACAAGAATAATAGGCATCGATAAACGAACGCACGCATACTCTTGAGTATCAACTGATAGACGAAGGTCAGTAGACAACTAAAGAGGGACAACTCAAAGGAACATATAACTTTCTGAGTTGTGGATGCATAGATTAGTATGTCGAACCAAGTTCAACTTAATTCTTCCGGATAACCCATGCAGAACGGTTGAGCTGGCAGAGTCACAATATAGCATGGAGAACTCATCGAGAGCACTCTTGTTGTCATCTTTTGGTTCAAAGGAACTCCTGCCAAGGATGGTTCATGGTAATTGGAAGAAGGATGTACCACGAACCTCGAGGACTATCGCAAAGGTTACTAATATCCTAAAGGAACTAGCAAACACTATCAACATGAAGTAAGTAGAGTGAATCTCGGGTTCAAAACCCAGGAATAGAATACCTACTACTAAGTAGCACCACGAGATGCTTTCGAGAATGATGGCCAGAATCTTCACACTGGGAACACAAAACCTTGCTAGATTACTAGATGATCCCCTAAGACACCTAGGGTCATAATACCAGCTCCAACATATAGGTCGAGGCAGTAGAGTACCTCAACTCAACAATTTGTGTGATTAACCTGGCCTAGAAAGACATTGAAACCAGAGGAAAAGGATTTTTGCAATTGCATCAGACTCTTTGGAAACCTGGGATGACTCGGACAGCGTAACGGCTGTAAATGCTCAAATGATTTGAGACATCCAACAAAATGGTGGCATAACCACTCAGAAGCACAATAATAAGGTTTGGAGATCAACAATTAACATACGGAAGTAGAAACTGAACTTAGACTTAATTCCAACAATTCTATAAGTCTACGGATTAGTAACACGTGATCCTGATAGAAAAAAGAGAAGGCCTAGTTCTTAACCCCGTAGGAAAGATAAGATGACTCAGATCGGAAGGCATAAGGTATAAGGAGTAAAAAGAGCCTTACGTTCCATCCCACAATCAATTCCCTTATATAACTAAAGAATTTCTAGACTCAACTTCGACCAGTTTGGCTTGGTAATCCTATAGGCAGTCAAACTCTGATACCAACGCTGTCAGGACCCCGACTCAATGCCACATCGATCTACCATGTAACACCTCATATCACTTTGCGGCCTCACGCACGGTATTCCCACGGGTGTCGCCTTACCTTTGCCCGGGACTGTTTGCGCCTTTTGGCACACGTATATGATAGTGTCGCTAGCATCCATATGATAAGGAGCCCGGGCTGACATGGCTAGTCGTAAACCCAAAGTGGCACTAACTTACAGGGACATGCATTCATGACCCAACATCGAACGTGTCGATCATCAGCGAGTGAATCCGGGTTGTAGCACTGGGCTAGCAGGACTCCGGTGAACATCGCGTGACATTTCCCCGAAGGGACAGACACAGGAATGAAGAAGGACACATGCCGGCCAGCCTAAGTGTTCCGGAGCAGTAGCAAGCTACCATGGCTCAGTGGAAACACTAGGAGACATTTCCCGGTAAGAGAGGCTACCAAGGATAAACAACTAGGTTGTTAGATCCCACACATACCAAGCATTTCAATAACATACACACAATATGCTCGATATGTGCAATACAACATGGCATCAGAAAATGACTCTACGACTCAAGTAGTTCATTCAATAGGCTCCGAGGAGCGAGATATTACAATCATGGGTCTCATGACCCAACACTCAGAGCATACAAATCAAAGCACATGCGGAAGCTTAACATGTCTGAGTACAGACATCTAGAAATGAAAAAGGCTGAGAAGCCTGACTATCTACCAGATCCTGCCGAGGGCACAAGATCGTAGCTGAGGTAACAAACTAAACATCGAAGTCCAAGCGGAACTACTAGTGAGACTGAAGTCTCTCTGCAAAAACATAAAATAGGCAAACGTGAGTACAAATGTACCCAGCAAGACTTACATCAGATCTATCTACATATGCATCATTATCAACAAAGGGGGTGGTGGAGTTTAACTGCAGCAAGCCAGCTTTGACTCGGTGGCTAACCTGAACTACGACTGCAAGTAACTCTTTTGAGGTGGCGCACACGAGTCCACATATTCACCATATCAATACACCACTATGGATCCGCTCCCGTCTCCCTACGAGAACGCCATCCATAGCACTCACGCTTATCTTGCGTATTTTAGAGTATCCACTTTCACTTGTCTATGAACTGTACAAGGGGTCCAAGTTTCCATATCCGAGGAATCCGGCTATTCGAATAGATAATGATAACCCTGCAGGGGTGTACTTCTTCACACACGGTTTCGCCACTTATCGCCCTGTACACGTCATGTACCTCGGCAACCTTCAAGCAGAAGCCGGGCGAGGGAGTCGGCCACGACCTGACTAACCGAACAAGTCTCTAGTCCAGGTTTATCGCCTATTCGGGTTCCATCCGCAAGGAGATCCGGCCGGGGTGTCGCTCACGGCCCCAAACGATGTGAGCAGGGTTCCCAAGCCCACCATCCGGGTGCCACTTGGTACACCGTGCCACTGTGCCTACTCTGTCCCAAGCCCACCTGTACCGGGTGCTACTTGGTAGACTACTAACACTACCTACAAACACCAGAAACTAGTTGCAACTCCTGGACAGAGATCATGTTGATTAATAAGTCGAGAGGGGTCGAGTTACCGGAACCCAATGTGTGGTAGTAACTGGTCATGGATCACAAACATAGAACTCAGTTCCTGAAGACGGCTGCAATGAGACAACCCACCATGTACTCCTACATGGCCTCTCACCGCTACCTTTACCAAATCGTGTTCACACACTTAGCTCACACATAGTAGGACATGTTCACACGCCTCTGATTCATCCCCGATGAATCAGACCTGACTCAACTCTAAGCAGTAGCAGGCATGACAAACAAGCATGAATGAGTAGGCACATCAGGGCTCAAACAACTCCTACTCATGCTAGTGGGTTTCATCTATTTACTGTGGCAATGACAGGTCATGCAAAGGATAAAGGGGTTCAGCTACCGCAGCAAGTAACAAATATGTCGTTGTTGTCCTAATGCAGTAAAAGAGAGCAGGAGCGAGAGAGTGGGATTTTATCGGAATGAACAAGGGGGTTTTGCTTTCCTGGCACTTCTGAAGATAGCATTGAGTCTTCATCAGTGTCAACGATCACATCATCGGTATCACGTCTATCGAGAGGGGACAAATACCGGCAACACAGAAGGGAACACAATCAATGCAATGCACAATATGATGCATGATCATGACATGGCAAAATGAATGTGTTTTGGGCTAATGCATCTAGCAACAAGTTAAATGGAGTTGGTTTGAACCCTAGGTTCAAATTCAAACTCCACATGTGATTATTTAAATGCCATTTATATGATTTGTGCTAAAAAGCAGTTATAAGTTGTTCTAACATGCATGAAAATGGTACAGATGGATTCCTTGAATTTTTTTGATAATTTTTCATATATAATTTATTTAATTTGGAGTTACGGTTGAATTTCTATGAATTTTCGAAGTTTTGGATATTTTCTGAAATAAATAAATCATTTCTGATTTATTTAAAAACTCCAGAAAACATTTACCGCGTCAGTATGACATCACCCTGACGTCATCAGGTCAACAGGGCGGGTCCAAGTCAAACCTGACGTGTGGGGGCCACACGTCAGTGTCACAGGGCTGCTTAGCTCACTGACAGGTGGGACCAGGTCAACAGCCACGTCAGCTTGGTCAAAGCGGACGTGTGGGCCCATGGTGGTTAGGTTAAGACTTAACAGAAAATGATAAGGATTAAATAAGGGCGTGGGGCCCATACGTCAGCGGCTCTGGGGAGGGTTAGCTGGCCGTGATTAGTGCTAATCACGCGGCCACGTCGGCTAGTGACGCCGGCGACCATGGCGACGGCGGGACCTCGCCGGAGTTGCTCGGGATGGCGCTACAGCCCGCGGCTGGTCGCGCTGAGGGCACCAAGAGGGAGCCCGTGCTCCCGCGCATCTAGTGGTGCACGCAGCTGGGCACAGGGAGGCCGGGGTTCGCTGGAAACGGGCTCCTGGCGGCGGCCGGAGTTCGGGCGTCGGGCATTTCAACGCTGTTGTTCACAAACGAGGGAGCTGAGGCGCTGGAGGGGCTCTACGGGTCGCGGCAAGCACAACGGGTGCACGCCCATGACCAAATGGTCACCGGGGTTTCGCCGGCGACGAGCCTGTGCGGCGGAGCGTCTCGGCTCCGGTAGAGGGGGCGGCTAGAGCTCGAAATCGGACATGGGGTTAGGGGGAAACGAAGCAGGGGCTCACGGGGATCATGCCGGGAGGGTCAGCGAGCTCGGGGAAGCACGAACGGCGGCGAATCGACGGCGACCATCGGTGGCGGTCGAGGACGAAGACGATGGCGTGGAGGCGATGCAGGGCTTCCCGAGGGGCTTGGCTCGGTGGGGAGGAAGAGGGGATCGAGGCGGAGCTCCCTGGGGCGTCGGTGAGGCGTGGGGGTGTTGGTGGCCGCGAGGGAGCTCGTCGGTGGCGGCGGCTCCGTTCGGTCCGGGCGGGAGAGAGGGAGCAGAGGAGGGAGGGTCGAGGGGGGAGAGTGAGCGAAACGGTCAGCGGGATCGGGACGGCCTGCGGGAGTCGTCCACGCGTCCAGGGGCTCGTCGGCAAGCAGCAGGTGGCCGCGCGGCCGTGCGCGTGCGAGCACGCAGCTGCTTCGGGGTGAGGGGAGGAAGACGACGGAGGGCTGCAGTGGTGGGCTGGGCCGGCTTCTGCAGCAGGCCGCACAGGTAGGCGCCAGGTAAGTACTCTCTCTCTCTCTCTCTCTGTTTCCTCTTTTCTATTTTCTGCAATTTGTTTTTGATTTGATTTAAAATATCAAATCATTTAATAAAATCCTAGAAACAATTATGGGTGCTTTCTGAATTATTTCAGTGACCCTTAACAATTTCCAACATTTATTTGAACATTTAAATTATTTATAGTATTTAAATACCCAAAGTCAAATACAATATGGTTTACTCAAAATCCAAAAATTTCTTGGAAAAATATCCATCATCTCTAGAAATGGTTTTCACCCTTTTCCATTAATCATGAACATATTTGCAAACCGATTTGGGTTCTTTGAAAAAATATTTTGAAGTTGAACCTATTTGCATTGCTTTGGTGCTAGGGCTTGGTCCTCCCCATTTCAAATTTCATGAACTTCAAACATGATGCATGAATGCCTTGATGCAACTAACGACAGACAAATTATAGGGCTGTGACAGTCGTGGCGACCTGATTGAGCCCTAGTACGTCGATGAAGACACGCAGCCCACCATCCTCGCCTGGATGGGGAGCCACAGCCGGTGAACGGCGGCAACCTCTCATGATTCTTGACTCCTGTAGGTCTTGAACGGCCTTGTTGACGAATTCCTCCTAGTCTGACCCTCCTTGCCTCGCTTCTCCTTGAGGGAAACGTGCTTCGAAGCACGCCTCCACGTGGTGCCAAGCGCCTCCCTCGTGACTCTGGCCAGGTCGGTGGCCCTCCAGGTGAGAGCCCCCGATCCCTGCCTGAGGAGGGCACCGGGCGCGCTTTCCTATGCGATGGAAGGAGGTTCCCCTTGGGAAGACGCGGGACCTGAGGGGCCTACCTCCCGAGGGGCTGGCCCGGACGACGCCTTCTTCTTCTTGGGGGTGGTCTCGGGAAGCCTCCTGCTTCCGTGATCTGGGTCTTCTAGTGACGCGGCCTGAAAGGCTCGCTCCAGGGAACACACTGCATCCTTCTCTTCACATGGCACCGTGATGACTCCGCCGCTTCCTGGCATCTTGAGGACGTTGTAGCCATGATGAGTTACGGCCATGAACTTGGCTAGCGCTGGGTACCCGAGGATGGCGTTGTACGGCAGGCGGATGTGGGCGACGTCGAAATCGATGAGCTCGGTGCGGTAGTTGCTGCGGGCCCCGAAGGTGACAGGGAGGCGGACCTGCCCGATCGGGACCGTGGATCCGTCGGTGACTCTGGAGAAAGGCTTGGTTGGCTGAAGCTGGTCATAGGGCACTTGGAGATTGTTGAATGTTTCCACGGACAGGACGTTGAGCCCTGCTCCACCATCGATGAGAGTCTTGGTGACCAGTACGTTGCTGATGACCGGGGAGCAAAGCATCAGGAGGACTCCGGCTGTGGCCGCACACTTGAGCTGATCTGCTGAGCTGAACATGATGGCGCACTCCAGCCATCTGAGAGGGCGCGTTGCTTCGAGCTTGGGGAGGGACGCATTTACTTCGCGGGCAAACTGCTTGAAGATGCGTTGGGAGGCTGGGGCTTGAGCTCCGCCCAGGATGCAGGCGATTGCGCGCGGCTCCTGGAAGCCCCCAGCCCCCTCGTCTTGATGGTGGTCCTCGTTCCTCCTTGGCTGAGGCGGTAGTGGAGGGAGGCCTGCGTTGCCCTGCAAGCGATCCTCACGAGGCTGATCCCGCCAATCCCCCTCGCGAGGCAGGTCTCACTAGCGGTCCTCGCGAGGTTGATCACGTCATCCTTGGCGCGGGCCGCGGTCATCCCAGCGTCCTGCGTTTCTTCCTCCTCCTCAGCCGTAGCCCCGGTCAGCGCGGTCTGGCCGACGGCCGATCCTTCCTTCTCGCACGACGCGGAGCTCTTGGCATTCATTGGTGTTGTGGGTGTGGAGGTCGTGGTACACACAGTACCGGCTGCCCCTGGAGGATTCGGGCAGATCCTTGCCCCGCTTGGTGTCCGGTTCCGCCGCGAGCACGGAAGCCCCCTTGCGCTTCACGTCCTTGGCCTTGGGCTTCTTCTCTTCTGGGTCTACGGCGGGCAGCTCGAGGAGGGAGAGATGCCCTTCCTCAGCCCTGGCGCACTTGGTCGCCAAGTTGAACAGCTCCAGGGAGGTGCACAGGTCTTCATGCATCGCCAGCTCTTCCTTCATCTTGACGTCGCGCACACCGTCGAAGAAGGCTGAGATGATGGCTTCGTCGGATACCTTGGGGATCTTGAGGCGCGCACTGTTGAAGCGCTGGATGTACTTTTGCAGGGTCTCTCCGGGTTGTTGCTTGACGCGGCACATGTCGCTCACGGCAGGTGGCCGGTCGCGAGTACCTTGGAAGTTGGCGATGAAGCGGGTGCGCATCTGGTCCCAGGAAGAGATCGTGCCTGGGGCCAGGTTCAGGAGCCAGGTGCGAGCTCCTTCCTTGAGCACCATGGGGAACCAGTTCACCATGACCCTTTCATCCCTGCTGGCAGCTTCGATGCCCAGCTCATAGAGCTGGAGGAACTCTGCAGGGTCGGTCATGCCGTCGTAGCGAGGAGGCAGGTCTGACTTGAACTTGCCGGGCCATGCGACACTGCGCAGCTCTGTGGTGTAGGCGCGACAACCAGCAGTGGCCACGGGAGGCTTTGGTTGAGGGAGAGCTTGGCCTTGCGGGTCCCCCTGCGCTGCAGCTGGGAGCAGCACGGCGTCTTGACATGCCGGAGCTAGAGCAGGGTCACGACGAGCCGGAGCAGGGAGCGCTCGGGCAGCTTCTTGCGGGCGAGGGACTTCCTGGCAGCTTCGTTCTTGCTGGGCTGGCACCTGATGGAGCGGGTTCCGCCCAGGGGCCACGCGCCTTGGAGCCACGGCGTCTTCTCGGAGAGTAGGCGGCTGGTACGCCCCCGGAGCTTCATTGCCCGCGTGGGGCGGGGTGCGGGGCAGCGGAGCGGACGGCGCAGGAGAGCCCTCTGCGGCGCGGACGAGCTCGGCGACGCGGTCGAGACACTCTTCGTAGACGTCATCGACGGGACGGTAGCGTAGGAGCCCGTTTGCCGCGATGAGTGCAGCTCGAGCCTCCAAGGGTGCACGGAGCGCACGGGGCGAAGAGCCAGCTAGTGTGAGTGATGGAGTAGCGGTGCGGCCGTCTTGCCGCACGGACGGATGCTGAGACGATGCTTGCTGCTCGTTCCCAGCCGGGCCGGTGGCGGCGTTGATGGCGGGCGACGGGGAACGACGGGGACGCCCACTGACGGGAGCCGTCTGGGCGACGCGGGAAGCGATGGCGGCCCGGCGCTCGGTGCGGGACCGACGAGCGTCAGACATGGACGCGGCGGTCAGAGGAGAACGGAGCGGCGGAAGACAAATTTCGGCGCACCCCTACCTGGCGCGCCAAATGTCAGATTTTGGGTTCCAGCAGACCCTTAAGGTTCGAACTCTGGGGTGCGCGCGGAGATTATGCCCTCTACCTCCCCGTCTCGCAAAGATCTAACTACTGAAAGAACAACACAAGAGACACAGGGTTTATACTAGTTCGGGCCACCATTGTGGTTTAATACCCTACTCTAGTTTGTGGTGGGTGGATTGCCTCTTGGGCTGATGGTGATGAACAATACAAGGAAGAACAGCCTCGCGAGGGGCTGCTCTTAGCTGGGATGATGAACTGCTAGGGGGAGTTCAGCCGCCCTTCTCTCTCTTTCTCTCTGTTGCCTAAGTCTTTCTAGCTGGCTTCTCTATCTCTACCCTGGGGGTGACTAGTCCTATTTATAGGCAAAGGCCCCGGGCCTCTTCCCAAATATTGAGCGGGAAGGGCGCCAACAATTGGCCAATTTGAAGGGGAACATCTGGTACACTTATCCTGACTAAAGTTGGTCCTCTCCTGCCAAAGGCCCTGTGGTGACGCCGTTCTGGGCTCCACGATGACCTCCTTCCCATCGTTGGACTGGTCTCGGTCTCGTTGCACCAAAATGGATGCCTTTGCTTGATCCTCTCGCCTGCGCTTGCCCCCTTTGCACCAAAGAGGAAAGGGAGACACTGCGCGGGCTGGCGCCTGCCTAGCACCCTTGGTCGTCATGGCTTGCGTCATGGGCACCTCATGAGGTACCCCACCTTGATCTCTCTGCCTCCTCGCGAGCCAGCCTGATGAGGCCGCGCCTAAGGAAGTGCCGTGTCGTCCGCCCCGCGAGGCTTGGCCCCTCGCGAGGGTCTTGGGTCTTGTGTTGACGAAGATGGGCCGTGCCGGGCCCCCTTTCGAGCCACGCCGCAGGCCGCAGGCAGGCAAGTCTGGGGACCCCCGTTCCCAGAACGCCGACAGAATGAAATATCTGGCATGATCGACTGCACTGCGGTTCCTGGATCTCGCGGGATTCGAAATTTGGAGAAGCGTGCAGGACGGGACGCAGCGCCGTAAGCGGGGAAGGTGGATAGGGACTCCTCGATCCTCGCGCCACCTTTTTCGCCACGTATCGGGCTGGCGTTTGTTACGAGATGCGCCAAGATTGCATGGGCCATGTGTCAGTCACTCGGAAGTGAAGCCATAAAAGGCGTAGCTGCCGATGTGTGGTACAGTGTTTCCCCATTCGCCCTCTTTCTCTATTTCTCTGCCTCATCTTCCCCGGCGCTCCACTCCTCGGTCTGTTCCTCTCATGCTCCGCTGCTATGGCGACAGACAAGACCGCAGCTCTGGAGCGCGCGAAGAAGGCAACGGCAAAGGGCAAGAAGGCGGTGAAGGCGTTGACGTCGCGGTCCGATCTGCTGCCTGGTTGGATCCAGGCGGACTGGATCCGCTCCACCATCGTGGAAGAAGATCTGGAGAATCTTGCCGCCGATGACCTGGTTTCTCATGGATCCTGGAGGCTTCCAGAGGGGGAAACCGAGCCCCAGCCGCGCGAGGGTGAGCGTGTCCTCCTCACAACTCACGTCGACTGAGGTTTCTCCTTGCCTCCCCATCCATTCTTCCGGGGTTTTTTGAACTTCTTCGGTGCCCAGATCCACCATTTTCCTCCTAACACTATCTCTTATTTTGCTGCATTCATTTCGATGTGCGAAAACTTCTTGGGATGTCACCCGCACTGGGGTCTATTTAAGCACATCTTCACTTGCCGATCTCAAACAGTGCAGAAAGCAAACCGGACTGACGAGAAGACGCATGTGATCCAGATGTGTTGGGGGTTAGTGATCCAGATGAGGGGTAGGAGCACTTCCCCCCCATGACTTTTCCTGAGTCGGTTAGGGGATGGCAGTCGACCTGGTTTTATTGCAAAGATATTCCGACTCCTGGCCAGTCGACTGGTCTCCCTCCTTTCTCTCTGGAGAGACTCCGCACTCCTCGTTCGCTGACCGTAGAGGATGGGGAGATGGGTGAGGTGTCAATTTTAGTCGACGCGGTCGTTGCATTAGTCCAGGGTGGAGTGACTGGCATGGATCTGCTAGAGGTATTTCTCAGTCGACATATCCAACCCCTCCAAGCTCATGACCACACAATGTGGATGTACTCGGGCCTAGAAGACACCGTTCGGGTCCTCCCGGAGGAGGTCATCGAGGAGACAGTGGCTCAGTGGTTGCGAAGCATCACTGGCAACAAGGACAACCCTCGCGGAGCCAGGAGGATCTTGCCATTTGATGCTAATAATGCCCTAGGAGAGGTCAGGCTCGATTTGCCGAGTGTTCTTAAATATGCGATTGTTCTTGAATCCGACTGACATTTGCGGTTTGTAACTTGCAGGTTTTCACGAAGATGTACTCCATGCCGAATGGGGTGTAGTAGCTTGGAGAAGGAGAAAGTGACGGCGGGAGCGCCGATATTGAGTATGCAGATGACAACAGCAAGGACAACAAGGACTCTGATGAAAGCTCGAAGGTAGATTCACCTCCTTGCTCCGAGAGACACTCCAAGCAGTCACAAGATCCCGCGGGCGGCCGCGACAAGGCGGCAGCGTCGAGTGCAAGAATCCCCAAGCGCACTCGGACGTCAACTCCAGAACCAACGGAGAAGACTGCCAAGCACGCCAAGGTCGCTCCGCCAAAGCCTCAGAAGGCCCTGCCCAGAATCAAGGTGGCTGTGCCTGTTACTTCTGCGTAAGTGTTCCTTTTCCTTGTTCAATGTTGTCGTGAGCTTCTTCACTTGTCTGACTGAGTGAGATTTTGGGCTCCCAGGGCTTCTACTTCTACAACGTCCATGGATATTGATGAGGAGTGGGCTGATGCAGAGATTGCAGACGTGGCCACTTCTCGAGCAGGTATGATACCATAGCCGTGTTTACACTATGTCAGCTACTTTGGTGGTCGACTGAAATCTCACCGTCGAGTGTTTGCAGCGCCAACAAATGTTATCCAGCTCCCATATGATGATGACGAGGATGAATCCCAGAGGAGCGCAGGGAGACGGCGCAGAGCTTTGAGCAAGATGGCATCTTCCAATCGAGCGTCTCGCCTACCGTCTAAGACTGTAGTTCCAGAAGTTGGTGACCCGTCGCGGGCTTCTGTCTCCTTTTCGATTCCTCTATTGACTGACCAACCCTCAGCGTCGACTGTCCAAACTTCTGGTCCGACTGTACAACCCCAGGCTCCAGCTCCACTAGTTGCGTCATCGACTCCATGGTCTACTCCATTTGTTCTGCATCACGTCCCGGAGGACCAAATAGGAGCCGCCAAGGAAGCAATGATCCAGGTTGGTCTGATGATGGACCGACAGAAAGTGGTGTATGAGACCAGCAAGGCCGCTTACGACGCCAGTTCTGCCCACCAGACCAACGTCTGAGTAAGTGGGATTGTAAGTTGATTTCCGATTGGTTTTTCAGCTTGACCCTTGTTCTGTTAGGATATGCTACCTGAAAACTGCTTCTTTATTATTCGTAAGATATCCGTAGATGAGCATTACGGAACCTTTAATGCGCATCTATCATAGGTCTGAACCTTGCATCTGTCCACCCACTAGGTGTTTTCCCTTGCTTTGTAGCTCTTCCACTCGAGTCAGACAAGTCGCGTCGAGTGGGCTCTTGGTCCAGTGGGGGCACACTTAGTGCGGCAGTGCACCCACTGGGTGTAGTCCCCGAGACCGCCGTTGAATGTTTGATTCGGCCGGGGTCTTTTAGAATATGCCTGTTTGTAGCACTTCCACTCGGGCTGGACAGGTCATGCCGAGTGGGAACTGATCTAGTGGGGGCACGCTGAGTGCACCCACTGGGTGTAGTCCCCAAGACCACAGTCGACTGCGGGAAGTCGGTGGTGGTCTGCGAACAAATGATTATGAATTTTTTCACTCGGGCTAGGAAGACCACACCACGTGGGATATCGAACCAGTGGGGGCATGCTAAGTGCACCCACTGGGTGTAGTCCCCGAGAACACTGTCGAATGTTTGATTCAGCGGTGGTCTTAGAATTCTTTTGCAGTAGCAACCTAAACTTGCTCTTTTTACTCGGAAGTAAAGGGTCTTTGTTTCTGTCGACTGATTTGTCGTTTTGTTGATTGCAGAAATCTTGTGAACTTGGGACCCAGTATGCTGCCTTGGAGAAGGAGAAGAACCAACTCCAGCGTGACCTGGATCTCGCCAAGGAGAACCTGAAGAAGGCTCAAGATGAAGTGGAAACCATAGGAGGTAACAACTTGTTGACTGTATGCCTTGTTATTTCTTCTTTCCCATCCTTTGAACCGAGTGATTCCACTCGAACAGATGTGTGTAGTGAAAACCGTCAACTCCAAGCTCGTCTGAGGAATGTTATTTCTTTAGACAAAATGAAGTAGGCTTTGGAGAAGAAGGACACTAATCTTGCAAGGGCGCAGAAGGTGGTGCGTGAGAAGACTGAACTAGCTGAAAGGAAGCTAAGTTCAGTCGACAAATTGGAGGAGGAGAAGGCCAATCTGAAGACTGTTGTTGAGGAGGCGAAGAAATAATCTGCACAACTGAAGGAGGAGAAGGTGGCCCTGGCTGACAAAGTGGATGTACTCACTCCAAAGAGGGACGAGCTGGAGGTTTATCTGGGAGGCCTCGCCAAGAAGATGTTCCTCATGCTCGAAGGTACCTTTCCTCATCCGACTAGATCAAAAAACTCCTTCACAATGTTGCCGCCAATTCATTACTTTTCTCTCCGTGCAGAGTTCTGTCAGAATTTCGAGGAGGAAACCGGGTGAACCGAAACGGGATTGGACCCCATCAACTCCCCTGTCAAAGATGAAGCTGCAATGAACGTGCTGCAACTGGAATCTTGCCTTGCCAGTGTCTTGGATTATATTGCTCGGCTGAAGGTTGCACTATCGTGGATAGACAAGGAGTTATGGCCAGAAGATGTGCTTCAAAATGACCTCGAGTCACTGATGACTTGGCTCAATGAAATCCCTGACCGAGTGCAAGCATGGAAAAATTCAGCTGCTCGTTGTGGTGTCGACGTGGCTCTATCACTCGTTCGTGTTCACTTCAAGGACGCCAAGGAAGAAAAGATGAAAGCTCTTCAGGTGGCAAATACCAAGAAGCTTCAGTTTCAGTCTTTCATGGAGACCTTCATCGGCGCATCCACTCGCATAGCGGACGATATTGACTTGGACACCTTCGTCGAGCCAGCTAGTCCTCCTCCTGCCGAGTGAAAAACTTGATGATTTGATTTCATTTGCCTCGGAATGCCGAGTGGTTGTGTAACCGTTAAACTCCTTTTGGGCCTGACGCCCGAGTACTTTCTCTTGTGGTCTTGAAACTTGCTGGAGTTATGCATACTTGGTGGTTTTATCTGAACGATGTTTTTCTTGCTTCCAACGTGCTTAGATTTTTTGACTTAGGCAAAACTAGTTCCCGGCTAAGCCTCCGAGTGGGAGGATTTCCCTCCGGTCGGAGTATTTTTGGAACTTAGGCGAGTATGGGGTCGCAACTAAGCTCCCAAGTGGGACGGTTGCTCTCCGCTCGGAGTATTTTTGAAACTTAGGCGAGTACGGGGTCGCAGCTAAGCCCTCGAGTGGGAGGATTGCTCTGCACTCGGAGTAGTTTTTTAACTTAGGTGAGTATGGGATCGCAACTAAGCCCCCCGAGTGGGAGGATTGCTGTCCACTCGGTGTATTTTTGAAATTTAGGCGAGTGTGGGGTAGCAGCTAAGCACCCGAGTTAGAGGATTGCTCTTCACTCGGAGTAGTTTTTTAACTTAGGTGAAACAGGTTCGTGCCTAAGCCCCCGAGTGGGAGGATTGCTCTCCACTCGAAGTATTTTTGAAACTTAGGCGAGTATGGGGTTGCAGCTAAGCCACCGAGTAGGAGGATTGCTCTCACTCGGAGTATTTTTGAAACTTAGTTGAGTACGGGGTCGCAGCTAAGCCCCCGAGTGGGAGGATTGCTCTCCACTCAGAGTAGTTTTCTAAATTAGGCGAAACAGGTTCGTGGCTAAGCCCCCGAGTGGGAGGATTTCTCTCCACTCGGAGTATTTTTGAAACTTAGGCGAGTACGGGGTCACAGCTAATCCCTCGAATGGGAGGATTGCTCTCCACTCGGAGTAGTTTTTTTAACTTAGGCGAAACAAGTTCGCGGCTAAGCCCCCGAGTGGGAGGATTGCTCTAAACTTGGAGTATTTTTGAAACTTAGGTGAGTACGAGGTCGCAGCTAAACCTCCGAGTGGGAGGATTGCTTTCCACTCAGAGTATTTTTGAAACTTAGGCAAGTGCGGGGTCGCAGCTAAGCCCCCGAGTGGGAGGATTGCTCTCCACTCGGGGTAGTTTTTTTAACTTAGGCGAAATAGGTTCGCGGCTAAGCCCCCGAGTGGGAGGACTGCTCTCTACTCGGAGTATTTTTGAAACTTAGGCAAGTACGGGGTCACAGCTAAGCCCTCGAGTGGGAGGATTGTTCTCCACTTAGAGTAGTTTTTTTAAACTTAGGCGAGTACGGGATCGCAGCTAAGCCCCCGAGTGGGAGGATTGCTCTCCACTCGAAGTGGTTTTTTAACTTAGGCGAAACAGGTTTGCGGCTAAGCCCCCGAGTGGGAGGATTGCTCTCCACTCGGAGTATTTTTGAAATTGAGGCGAGTACGGGGTCGCAGCTAAGCCCCCGAGTGGGAGGATTGTTCTCCACTCGGAGTAGTTTTTTAACTTAGGTGAGTACGGGGTCGCAGCTAAGCCCCTGAGTGGGAGGATTGCTCTCCACTTGGAGCAGTTTTTTTAACTTAGGCGAAACAGGTTCGCGGCTAAACCCCCGAGTGGGAGGATTGCTCTCCACTCAGAGTAGTTTTTTAACTTAGGCGAAACAGGTTCGCGGCTAAGCCCCCGAGTGGGAGGCACTACTAGGGAAAAGCCTTGCAGTAGCGCGGATATTTGGTGTATCAGTAGCGCGGGGACCCACGCTACTGATAAGGTGCTACAACTAACATGTATTAGTAGCGTGTGCTGCCCAACGCTACTGCTATACGTGGCTAGTAGCAGCGAGCTCTAGTTCAACGTGCTACTGCTAATAGCTGTGGCGCTTTTATCTTGGGTGCGCTACTGGTAAGAGCGCGCTGCTGCTAACTTTTTCCCCTCGCTACTGTTAGTTTTATTAGTTTTTGTTATTTTCTGCATATTTGTTTTGTATTTGGACATGTTTTATACAATAATCTTTAGCATATCATACACATACAAATGCAATCATAGCATATACATGCAAATAGTCTCATCAAATCATGTCATCATCATAATCATCGTCCAACACAAAGTGGTCTATTCATCATCTCAAAATAGTGATACAAGTCTCGATTACTTGCAACTACATTGTCATCCATCTAAAAAATGATATACGCGAGAAGAGCTATCACTATGCGTGAGAGCGGAACTATGCAGTACATTAGTTCGTATCCCTCTCTCGCATTAGCCTGAACCTAAACTAACTAATGGCTGCCGCTCGGAAACCGGAAACCAGTACACCTAGGCCTGACACTCCGGCCACTCGTCATATACTCTTGGCGTAGCACTTCTTCGCCATCGATGATCTATGCACCTGCATCGTCACATGAGTCGATGATATACAACTTATATAGTTGAGCAATAGAAAGAGACAGACTTGGCAAAAATAGAAGCAATATATCATAAGCACAAATAACAAAGTTCATCATACCCAAAATGCCCTAACTAGAGTGATCTTCGCTAGTCGAGGAGGACGGTTTAATTACATCACAAATAAAGTTTCATCATACAAAAAGTATGGACTAAATGGACACATTGTTATATATCGACAATCACTCCAACATGTCGTGCCATCCATCCAAGTCAGGGAGATAGTCCCCAAGCTTAGTGAAAGGCTTCAGGTCGAGACACTGAGCGGCTACGCGTGTTCGGACATCTTCCCTCGACATTTGTCCTTCTTCGTAGAACATCCCTGTTTTTTCGACGACCTCCTTCATGATGATTTGGGCAAGTTCATGCTGGATGTGATAGAACTCAGCTCGAAGTCGATGATCCTCGATATCTCCTAAGTTCTTTGCCCATTGTAGAATATGGGCATCGTCGGATGTAGGTGACATGTGAAGGTTCTGATGATCCCGTCTGTACTCCAGCATGTGGTGTAGGACAGAGAATCCATCATTAAGAGAATCACTTGGTTGCTGGATGTAGCAGAAGTCGGTCTTATGGCCGAAGGCGGGCCTGCCGTCGCTTTTCTTCTTGTCCTTGACCTCTCCACCCCGTATGTCGTAGTAAAACATATCGTTGTTGAGAACAGACTTGATGTGGGTGTAATCCTTTTTTTAACTAGTAATAATGTATGTGCAATGCACGTTTATATTAGATAGGATATTAGTTGCATGTTATATTAGGTAAGATATATCTGTTGCACATTGGTATTTGGTAAGATATCAATTACTTTTTCACGGGAATGATAGGATATTAATTACATGGCATATTTCAAGGGATAGTGTTGAGTCAAAACGTGTTTATAACCAATGGCAATGGTGGGTAATTAGAGCGTTAAACGTGTTTGGTGCTCAACATTCGAGCGATTTGAACCGCTAGATAACATGATTTGACGGTCGAGATGATTTGGATCTGCCCATTTGGGTCTTTTTATATTGGTATAGATGTTCTTCAACGAGTCCAAGTAAAGAGCATGGGAGTATCAGGGGTAGAGGATGATGAGGACGGCGCGCCCGCCGCTGCGCAAAATAAGTACACCTCAAATTAATTAGCCTCCACCGTGTGAATGAATGATTGAAATTGAAGGAAGGATATCCGCACGGATGACTTACAGGGGATGATAAGGCACGAGAATCGCCTCCTTGTCCTTATTGGCGAGCATGAAACTGGCAATGTAATCCCTTGCGTATTCATGGTGCTTTGCGTAGACTCCCAAGAAGCCCTCGTGCATGAAGTACGGGTCAGCGACACAGATATAAGGTATCTGCTCAACCCTGATGATGTAGTTCATGTGCAAGGCATAAAGGCGGACAAACGTAAAATCCAGCTTCTTCACGTGAAACAAGTCGAAGATATAATCATAATAAAGGAAGAACTTCTCCTTGGGGAATGTGTCGACGTACAACAATTGCCGCGGCACGTTAACCACGTAGAGTGGGCATCCTGGATTTTTCGAGGCGTAAGGCCTTTCTCTATCCGTAACACATCGTCATGAAGTCTCCTTAGGTCGCTGAATCTGGCCCCTAGCACTGCTTTAGGTAGGATTGGTTCACCGGGGATATGCCATTTTACCGCACAGGGGATATGTATACGGTCTTGAACTCGAGGTTGCTGAGGCGGCTGGATCATAGAAGTAGCTTTGTTGCTTTTCCTCGATCTCTTCCTATGCTTCTTTCCTACCGGAAGGTCGTCTATAATACGTTCATCCTCCGGAGGCGGCAATTCAGGCACTGACTCATGACGCTCAAACCATGAGTAGGCGCCAGTATTGAGATACTGTTGAGTGTCATCGACATCCTCATCCTCATCTATGGCGACGTCATCAGCGACTAATGGAGCCTCTTCGTCACCCCGTCCTCTATCACCTAGTATGACAGCCGACGATAATTGGGTAGGTGGGGTGTTGATGTTCATACCTAACTACGGGCTTGTGGGTGTGCTCCCGACCGCCTGCAGACGAAGCAGACTCTTTGGCCACAATAGGACCCACCCATTGCAACCACCAAGCCGCCGCGGGGTCTCGTCGTCATCCCCCTAGTACCGGAGGAGCCAAATTCTCGTGGCCCAGTTTGACACTGGCCACGGAAACCTTGAAGACGTCCGGGGGGATCGGCCGGCCGTGGTATAATGGTTCCTTTGGCTTCATTATCGTCGCCTTCCCCACGTCCACCTTCTAGTCGCCGATGGTGTACAATATGGTGCATGAGGTTACGTCGGCCTGCAAAGACATGTCTGCGACGTGAGACATCTGAAAGGCAACGGAAACAGGACATTATACATTTATTGAAGAGGGCCGGTGTGACAGATACCGTGAGGGCGTCGAGCTCATCCAAAGAAGAAGCACCGTCGAGCACGTCCGAGACGGAGGACGGGCTGCTATGAGTAGGTGCGGGAGCAGGTGCGGGAGCCGGTGCAAGAGTAGGTGCAGGTGCTGGTGCAACACTAGACGAGCTGCTACCGAAGAAGTCGGCAAGGGGAAAGTCCGCTGCATTTGTTTTCTGGATTTTGCCTACTCCAACTGACAACGGCCGGAACCAAGCCACCAGACAAATCTGCAATCGCCTCTTTTGCGGCAGCTACCGTTGTTGCGACTGTCTCAGCTGATTTCTTATCAACCGCAATCTCAACCTTCTTGTTGATGTTTTCTTCAGTTAACCTCCGTCTTTCCTTTCTCTCCTCCGTTGTCTCACGGTAGTACTTCTTCCACGTGGAGCCGTCTCCAACACCGTGCACGCGTCCATACGACGACCGAGTCTCCACCGGGAGTCCTTTCAATATGTTCAACGCCCAGTTGAATGGGGTGTCCCACTTGGGCCTCGCCAACACCTCAGACGGCGAGTCACTTTTGGCCGCAATCCTGTGCTGCTCTCTCTACAAAAGGAACAAGGATCGTTTACAAATATGACTAAACATGCAGTCGAATTGATCAGAAACTAAAATTACCAACAGTCTCACGAACTCCGTCGTGACCAGGTCCGTCTCGAAAACCTTCTTGACTGGGTCCCAATGGTGTCAGGCCCTGAGGACGTCACGCTCCTGCGCGACGGTGAAGTCCGCCAAGGGGTCTGGGATGCCCAGACTTTCGCGTTCCACGTCCTCCTTGGCCCATATGGACCTCTTCCCGCCGTAACCATGGCTTCCGAGGTGGTGGGACCCCATGTTCCTCTCTTGAAGCCCCTTCATGTACCTCGACTTCTTTTTGGAAGCTTCGGCCTTGCAAGCCGCCTTGAATATTTGAAACTGCTCTTCCGTGATTGTTGGATTATCCTTTACAATCTTGGAGTAGGGCTCCTTTTTCTTGACGATCCGATGTTTCGCCCTTGCTTTCCAGGCGACCAACGCGTCGCTAAACTTTGTCATGGCGTGTTTGTTTATCTTCTTCATTGCCGGGTCTTTATTTGGATTTTTATAATCCTTTTCATTATGGCCCGGGAACAAGAATATCTGGTGCAGCTTGTTTAGGAGGGAGGGCCCCATATTATGTATCTTCTGTAGTTTCTCATTGTTGATGGTGGCAGCTGTCCGTACGATGCAGCCTATTTGGTTGTTGTAGCACGCGCGCGCTTCTGCGGGCCCATTTGGCTCAAAAATGTCGTCGTCCACCTCCGTGACCACCAGTCTAGTAGTCCTGAGCTCGTTTATGCATCGTTGCCTCTTTGCTTTCGGTTCTATACCGGCTCCGTTAGTCTTGGCACCGGTCTCAGTCTCAGCGCCAGTCTCGATGCCAGTCTCAGTCTCAGCGCCGGTCTCGATGTTGGTCTTAGTCTCCGATGTGACAGGTGGGCCCATTAACATCAACAGTTGATCGTTGACTTCCCTCAAAAATTCTTCTGCCGCCAGGTACATGTTGTCGCAATCACCAGAACCATGTCCTTCATCGTTCCTAGCCATGTTTCCTACGATTGAATCTAGTCAATTAATTCTAGACCTAATAAAATGAATAATGACATAAAAAAGGCCAATGTTTTGCAGGAACGTTGACTCCTTCCCGGTGCGGCAAATCCCGGGGACTCGATATGTCCTAGTTTGTAGCACAAGTCATGCCGAAATTCACGGAAAATTTCGGCATGACCTTTGCTAAAAAGTGGAAAAATCGAGCACCTAAAATTTGCCGGAACAGAAATGAATCAACATTCCGGCAAAACATAGGCCACTCGGCTTCATTCTCTGGAAACAATGTTCAAATATCCATCTTCGACACCGCAACACATGTCCAAATATACACGAGCAACCACATGTCCAAATATACATGTCCAAATTTCACAAGCTAATTCAAAAACTAAGTGTAGAAGAAAATTCATTTAACTACTAATAGAACAAAATTCAATTAACTTTACTGCTCTATAATGATGAAAGGAAAAAAATCCAGTTAACTACTAATTTCATTCATTTAGGTTATTCATTTAGCTTCACCTAATTAACCTACTGTACCACTACTACTAGCAGCACTACTAACCTAATTAACTTAGCAAAACCCTACTTCTCTAACTAAAGAACATCTAATTAACATCTACTAGTACCACTACTGCCCTAACCTAATTAACATCTACTAGTATCACTATATACTACTAGCAGCGCTGCTACAACATTTTCTTCATTTTTTTCTTTTAAAAAAACATCTATGAAAACAAAAAACCTAATTAAACCCTACTGCCCTAACTAACTTTTGCTGTAAACCAATTTTTTTTGTTGTAAACTAATTTTTCCTCTAACATCTACTACTTAACTTCTTTTGCTCTACACTAATTTTTTTTGCTCTAAACTAACTTTTGCTCTAAACTAATTTTGCTCTAAAATGCAGAGAGAGAGGAGGGGTGGGGTCTTACAGAGAGGGGAGAGATAGTGGCGAGGAGGTGCTCGGCAACGGAGGCAGGGGCGGGGAGGGCGGGCTCGGGCTCGGGCAGCGGTAGTCCTGGGCGGGCTCGGGTGGCGGTGAGGTCGAGGGCGGCGACGATAAGGTCGACGGAGGCCTCGGGCGGCGGCGGTGAGGCTGAGGGCGGCCTCGGGCAGTGATGGTGAGGATGAGGGCGGCCTTGGGGGGAGACGGTGAGGTTGCGGGCGTCGACGTCGGCAGGAGACGGCGGCGAAGTGGGGCGACGGCGAATTGGGGAGATGGCGGCGAAGTGGGGCGATGGATTTGGGGGAGAAGTGGTGGCCAGGGGGGAGGGAAACTGCTAGTTAAGTGAAACATAATGGTAGCGCTTTACTAAAAACGCGCTATAGCTAAGTTAGCTATAGCACATTTTAGTAAATGCGCTACTGCTATGCCTTTCTCTTTTTTTTCCTTTTTCATTTATTTTTCTTTACATTTTATTTTTTTTCCTTTTTCCTTTTTCTATTTCTTTCAGTTTCATTTACTTTTTATTTGTTTTTCATTTTATTTTATTTTTGCTAGAAGTAGCGCCTTACACCTAAACGCGCTACGACAACAATATTAGCGGTAGCGTGGTTTTAATAAGACCGCTACTTCTATGTGTAGCCTATCGGCTTAGTGGTTGCAATTTTAGTAGTAGTGCTTTTACCATGAGAAGCGCTACTACTATATATGTATCTGCAGCGCGGTTATTCTACACGCGCTACTGCTATGTAGCAGTAGCGCACTTTTTGAAACAGCGCTACTGCTAAAGTTCTATGTATAAAGTTTTACCTAGTAGTGAGCATTGCTCTCTATTCGAAGTATTTTTGAAACTTAGGCGAGTACGGGGTCGCAGCTAAGCCCCCGAGTGGGAGGATTGCTCTCTGCTCGGAGTAGTTTTTTAACTTAGGCGAAACAGGTTCACAGCTAAGCCCCCGAGTGGGAGGAATTCTCTCCACTCGGAGTATTTTTGAAACTTAGGCGAGTGCGGGGTCGTAGCTAAGCCCCCGAGTGGGAGGATTGCTCACCACTCGGAGTAGTTTTTTAACTTAGGCGAAACAGGTTCGTAGCTAAGCCCCCGAGTGGGAGGATTGCTCTCCACTCGGAGTAGTTTTGAAACTTAGGCGAGTGCGGGGTCGCAGCTAAGCTCCCGAGTGGGAGGATTGCTCACCACTCGGAGTATTTTTGAAACTTAGGCGAAACAGGTTCGTGGCTAAGCCCCTGAGTGGGAGGATTGTTCTCCACTCGGAGTAGTTTTGAAACTTAGGTTCATGACTAAGCAACCCACTGAGGGATTTGGACACACGTTTATGTGAAAAAAACCATTAGGATACTGCGAGGATCATGTCTTGATAAACAAACTGAAGGTTTCTTATTACAACTTGATGATTTGAGTGTTAAATATAAAATCGGCAGAGCAGATCCGCGTTCCAAGCGCGTGGATCATCTTTCTTCTTGGCTACATTGTAAAGGTGATACACCCCGTTGTGGATCCCCTTGGTGACGATGAAGGGGCCTTCCCAAGCAGGGGCGAGCTTATGAGGTCGCTGCTGATCCACTCGAAGCACAAGATCTCCTTCTTGAAATGCTTGACCTTTGATGTTTCGGGCATGGAATTGACGAAGGTCTTGCTGATAAATGGTCGACCAGATCAAGGCCATTTCTCGCTCCTCTTCCAGAAGATCTACAGTGTCCTGGCGCGCTTGCTCTGCCTCAGCTTCTGAGAAGAGTTCCACTCGGGGTGCACTGTGAAGCAAGTCACTCAGAAGCACGGCTTCAGCTCCGTACACCATGAAGAAAGGGGTTCGATCGGTTGATCGGTTGGGAGTTGTCCTCAATCCCCACAAAACGGATGGCAACTTAGTCACCCAAGCCCCAGCTACATGCTTAAGATCGCGCATCAATCGGGGTTTCAGACCTAGGTGGATCAAACCGTTTGCTCTTTCAGCTTGCCCATTCGACTGCGGGTGCGCAAGGGATGCGTAGTCGACCCGAGTGCCTTGGGAAGCACAAAATGCTCTGAAATCATCATAATCAAAGTTTGAGACGTTGTCTGTGATGATGTTGTGCGGAACTCCATATCAAAACACCAACTCTTTGATAAAACTGATGGCCGTGCTTGAGTCCAGGTTCTTGATAGGTTTTGCTTCAATCCACTTAGTGAACTTGTCGACTGCCACGAGCAAATGAGTGAAGCCACTTGTGCCAGTCCTTAGCGGCCCAATCATGTCCCCACACCACAAATGGCTAGACGAGTGGTATAGTTTTCAAGGTAGATGCGGGCTTGTGGGACATGTTCGAGTAAAACTGGCAACCTTCACACTTCTCGACGATATCTTTCGCCATTTCATTTTCCCGTGGCTAGTAGAATCCTGCTCGGTATGCTTTGGCCAGGATGGTCCGAGTGGACCCGTGGTGACCATAGGTCCCTGAGTGGATCTCATCCAATATCAATCGACCCTCTTCTGGGGAGATACATCGTTGAGCTACGCCAGTAACACTTTCTCTGAAAAGCTGTCCGCCTATTACTGTGAAGGCTTTGGAGCTGCGGACGATCTGACGTGCTTCAACTTCATATTCTGGAAGCTACTGCCTGAGAAGATATGCAATATATGGCACCGTCCAGTCGGGGGTGATTATTGCTGGCACTTTGACTTCAGTCGGATTGGTAGAACTTATTAGTTGCGGGGGCTCCTCTGTAAAGGGATCTTCTTGCACTGACGGGGTATGGAGATGCTCCAAGAACACATTACTGGGGATAGGCTTCCGAGTGGAACCTATTTTCGCCAGATCATCAGCTTCTTGATTCTTGAGTCGGGGTATGTGGTGGACCTCTAATCCTTCAAACTTCTTTTCCAACTTCCTTACTACAATGCAGTATCCAGTCATGGCAGGGCTCCTGATATCCCACTCCTTCATCACCTGATTAACTACCAAATCTGAGTCGCCGTAAACCATTAAGCGATGGACGCCGAGTGAGATGGCCATACGTAACCCATAGAGAAGTGCTTCGTACTCATCTTCATTGTTGGAGGAGTCGAAGTGAATTTGGAGGACATAACTGAGTTTGTCGCCTCTTAGAGACACCAGAACTAATCGAGCACCAGAACCGTTTAACATCGTAGATCCATCGAAGAACATGGTCCAGTGTTGCGAGTGAACTTGAGTCGGCTGTTGTTGCTGAATCCACTCGGCCAAGAAATCTGCAATTGCCTGAGACTTGATTGCTTTCTTTGCTTCAAACTTGATATACCGAGGAAGAAGTTCTATGGCCCACTTAGCCACTCGACCGACTGCATCTCGATTGTTCAAGATTTCAGACAATGGAGCATCGCTGACGCCTGAAACCGACTGGTCTTGGAAGTAATGTGCAACTTTCTTCGTAGTCAAATAAATTTCATAGACAAGCTTCTAGTAATGTGGATACCTTTGCTTGTACGGAGTCAAGACTTCAAAAATGTAATACACTGGGCGTTGAACTTTATAGGCCTTGCCTTCTTCTCGCTCGACTGTGAGCACTGTGTTGACAACCTGACCAGTGGCTGCAATATATAGCAGTAGGGGTTCTTTGCTGACTGGAGCAGCAAGCACCGGCTGGGTGGAAAGCAGGGCTTTGAGCTCTACAAACGCTGCTTCAGCTTTAGGAGTCCACTCAAAAGTGTCAGACTTCTTCATCAGTCGGTAAATGGGCAACGCTTTCTCACCAAGACAAGAAATGAATCGACTTAATGCAGCAAGACAGCCAGTGAGCTTCTGGACATCATGCACACGCACAGGGCGTTTCATTTGGAGGATTGCACCAATCTTTTCGGGATTTGCACCCCCTCGTTCGGAAATGAGGAAACCGAGTAACTTTCCTCCAGGAACTCTGAATGTGCACTTAGATGGATTCAGGTTGATGTCATATCTTCTCAGATTAGCAAATGTCTCAGCAAGGTCAGTCAGCAGGTCGGAACTCTTGCGTGACTTAACCATGATATCATCCATGTATGCCTCCACATTCCAACTGATCTGAGTGAGCAGACACTTTTGGATCATGCGCATGAATGTGGCGCCAGCATTCTTAAGACCGAAAGGCATGGTGATATAGCAAAAGCACCCGAATGGGGTGATGAAGGCCGTTTTTATTTCATCAGGTCCATACAGACGGATCTGATGGTACCCGGAATATGCATCCAGAAAAGACAAACACTCACACCCCATAGTCGAGTCGACGATCTGATCGATGCAGGGGAGAGGAAAGTGATCTTTCGGGCAGACCCGATTGATATGCTTGAAATCAATACACATACAAAGTGAATTATCCTTTTTGGTGACCATGACGATGTTGGTGAGCCAATCGAAGTGGTAAATCTCTCGTATGAACTCCGTTGCCAGGAGCCGAGCCACCTCCTCGCCAATCGCCTTCCTCTTTTCCGCAGCGGACCGACGGAGATGCTCTTTGACAGGTTTTGGCTTTGGGTCGACACGCAAACGATGCTCAGCCAGCCCCCTGAGTACACCTGGCATATCTGATGGTTTCCATGCAAAGATGTCCCAGTTCTCACGGAGGAACTGGATGAGCGCGGCTTCCTATTTGCTGGCGAGTGTCGTTGAAATGTGGATCGGAGCAGCAGAGGGGTCTTCCGGGTGAATGTGGACTGGCTTTGTCGCTCCGGCCGACAGAAATGCAGATTCTGAAGCAGGCTTCTTGGCTCGCAAAAAATTGCTTGGGTCGGTGTCGGAGTAATGGGCCACGGGTAGGCTAACCCGAGTCCCCGAACCTTTCAAGACATCGGGACTGGCTGCGCCCCTTAAGGCATCAAGATGAAGTGCCGCCTTCTGGTGGTCGGCTGGAGGAATAGCCGGCTGCTCAGAGGCGGCCGAGTTGCAAAAGTGGCTGACTCCTCCCTCAAGATGAGCCGACTCCTGGTGGGAGGCTTCCAGAGAAGCCGGCCCCCAGCAGTCGGCCGGTAACGCCTTCGAAATCTGCGCCCTCGTTAAGAGAGACAAGTCAGGGAGTGGCTACAGCGTAGCCCATCCCTCCCAAATCCAGGGCCGGGTGTCGGTGTCAAAACCGGCGGATCTCGGGTAGGGGGTCCCGAAATGTGCGTTTAGGCGGATGGTAACAGGAGACAAGGGACACAATGTTTTACCCAGGTTCGGGCCCTCCTAATGGAGGTAAAACCCTATGTCCTGCTTGATTAATATTGATGATATGGGTAGTACAAGAGTAGATCTACCACGAGATCAAGGAGGCTAAACCCTAGAAGCTAGCCTATGGTATGATTGTTGTATGTTGAGATTCTTCTATCGACTAGCCTGGCCCTGGTTTATATAATGCACGAGAGGCCTAGGTTAACAAGAGTCCTAGCCGAATACGCCGGCGGGGAGAAGTCCTTGTCTTGATCGCCAAGTCTTGTGGAATCTTCCTTGTATGCGGCAGCTGTCCGAACTGGCCCATGAGTATACGGCCACGGGGGTCCTCGGCCCAATCTAATAGATTGGGAGACGACGTGGTGAGTACCCCCTATTCTAGGACACCGTTAGTAGCCCCCTGAACCGGTCTTCAAGTTAGGGACGCTCCTCGATTCTTCCGAACTGTTCTTCATCTTCAGTCGTCGGTCTTGAAAACTGGTTCAACAAATCTTCTTTATCTTCGATCTTGAGGATCGCCGAAATGCATTCGACGGGTTTACACGTCGGGTATCCGAGGAGCCCCTTTAAGTTTCCGGCCTTTATCAATGCCTTGTTTATTTTTATGCCACACCTCGGGTTTGAAGTTATTCCCGGGAGGCAGTGTCCTCTTGCGTCCGAGCTCCAACGCCGGACTGCATTCAAGGTATCCTTTGCAGCCGAGCACCAACTCCGGAACGCTTCCCAGTGTAGGACCTTGAAGTAGATGTGTCTAGAGGGGGGGGTGATTAGACACTTAATGCTAAAGTTGCAATTTTTAAGCTTTTTTGGTTTAAGTGGAGTTTAGGCATAATTTCAACATTCATAATACATATCAAGCAAGCATGCAAAGAGTAAATAGGCAGCGGAAAGTAAAGCATGCAACTTGCAAGAATGTAAAGGGAAGGGTTTGGAGAATTCAAACGCAACTAGAGACACAGATGTTTTTCCCGTGGTTCGGATAGGTGGTGCTATCCTACATCCACGTTGATGGAGACTTCAACCCACGAAGGGTAACGGTTGTGCGAGTCCACGGAGGGCTCCACCCACGAAGGGTCCATGAAGAAGCAACCTTGTCTATCCCACCATGGCCATCGCCCACGAAGGACTTGCCTCACTAGCGGTAGATCTTCACGAAGTAGGCGATCTCCTTGCCCGTACAAACTCCTTGGTTCAACTCCACAATCTTGCCTGAGGCTCCCAAGTGACACCTGGCCAATCTAGGAGACACCACTCTCCAAGAAGTAACAAATGGTGTGTTGATGATGAACTTCTTGCTCTTGTGCTTCAAATGATAGTCTCCCCAACACTCAACTCTCTCTCACAGGATTTGGATTTGGTGGAAAGAAGATTTGAGTGGAAAGCAACTTGGGAAAGGCTAGAGATCAAGATTCATATGTTAGGAATGGAATATCTTGGTCTCAACACATGAGTAGGTAGTTCTCTCTTAGAACATATGAGTTGGAAGTGTAGATGTGTTCTGATGGCTCTCTCCACGAATGAAGAGGAGGTGGAGGGGTATTTATAGCCTCCACACAAAATCCAACCGTTACACACAATTTACCAATCTCGATGGGACCAAATCAACAAACTCGGTCAGACCGAAATAGTAAACCTAGTGACTGTTAGAGATTTTCGGTGGGACCGACTGGATCAACTCGGTGGAACCGATGTGCTAGGGTTAGGGTAAATCCAAAACTCGGTTTGACCGATTACTCAAACTCGGTGGGACCGATTTGGGTAATAAGCGAAACAGAGAGTTGGCCAAGCAAACTCGGTGGGGCCGATTGCATATCTCGGTGGGACCGAAAATATTGCAATAGGTAACAGAGAGTTTGCAAGCCCATCTCGGTGAAACCGAGATCCCATCGGTGAGACAAAACTGATTAGGGTTTCTGGCAGTGGCTATGACAAGTGAAACTCGGTGGCGCCGGATAGAAATAATCGGTAGGTCCGAGTTTGGCTTTGGGTTTAGGTCATATGTGGAAGTGGGAAAGTAGCTGAGGATTTTGGAGCATATCATTAAGCACTTGAGCAAGAGGCTCATTAAGCAACACCTCATCCCTCCTTGATAGTATTGGCTTTTCCTATGGACTCAATGTGATCTTAGATCACTAAAATGTAAAATGAAGAGTCTTGAGCTTTAAGCTTTAGCCAATCCTTTGTCCTTAGCATCTTGGAGAACTTCCCACAACCTTTAGTCCATGCCACTCCATTGTTGAACTTATCTGAAACATACTAGATAGAAATGTTAGTCCAACAAGAGATATGTTGTCATTAATTACCAAAACCACCTAGGGAGCACTTGTGCTTTCACCCAGCTCTAATGCCGGAATGTATCCGAGCTCCAACGCCGGACTATGTATCCGAGCTCCAACGCCGGACTGTATCCGAGGTGTCGTAAATCACCTTGGTTCAAAGAAGTTTGAAGGAGTTTAGCCGAGCTTAATGTCGGAAATGCCCTTTATGGAGCCAGCCACTAGCGCCCGAGCTTTATGTCAAACTGCTTCCGAGGTGGTGCACCACCCCGAATGTGGGCCGATTTTTGTCATTATTTTTGATTGGTGCAATTTATTCTATGCTGAGATATATAGCCAGTAGCCCTCAAGGTGGGTATCGGTCTAAAACCCGAGATGCACATGAAGGATGACATAAGACCGCTGATCCCAGTAGCCGCTGAGACTCAGGTCAATTTGCAAAATCGGCCTGAGGATCAAGTCCTAGCTCGGCAGAATACTTCGGGACACTAAAAGCGGCGTGCTCAGTCCTCGAGACTCAGGTTGGGTGCGGCCGACCAACCTGAGGATCAAAATCTCCTCGGAAACTATATTGCACATAAAATTTTCTGCATTGGACAAGCAATGCAGTAGCCCCCGAGACACTGGTCGGGTGGCAACACCAGATCAGGGGATCGATGTGCCCCTTTAGTATGTTTAAATAATAAGCCCTAAGCCCAGTAGCCCCCGAGCCTTAATGCAGTCACGGGTGGCCGAATTAAGGATTGATATCCATCGTAAAATCACAAATTGTGTGTAATGACTCTATGTATCCAAGTACGTTACGTCATTTAATGCTCGGATCCGTATTGTACAAAACTTTGTTGACCGACCACTGGCTTCCACCTCCTCGGCCAGTAGCCGAGGAGTGTTTGTCTTACTTTATAAAGCCTTTATAAGGACGACAAACAAGGCAATCCAGCCATACGGTTTTATAAACAAAGGTACATGGAGAGATATGTTATATTACTGTTTAACAGAAGAAATGTCTTCCAAAGAAAATAGTCCCGCTATCGGTTCCTTTCTTTGGGTTGTCATGCTAAGCATGATCATAAAACCTCAGCTCCAATGTAAGAGCAAAATATCGAGGATTTAGTTTGGGAGGCTAGTTAATAGCCCCCGGTAGTGTTCCGCGATAGTCGAGGTCAAGCCGTAAACACTTCGGCCAATGTTATGAACGGCCTGTTATTTAACATAGTCATCAGATCGCTGACCAGTTTAAGCTTATTGTGACAGTCAGTTTTCGGCTTTCTCCACTGAGGTGCTTAACCATGTGAGCTGGAAGCACAATCGCAGTGGTTCTCCCTTTGCACGCCTAGCCGAACAAAATGGAATGTAGGAAGCAAGTGCAGGAGCCGGGCAACCCAACTATTGACCGAAGACACAATTCGAAACCGATGCATATATAGCAATATCTGAGGATGTTTTTTCCGAATCCCTAAAAGGTGTCCGGCGTTGCACTGCGAGACTAATGCTGGAAAAGCACAAATAGTTTAAAAGTGCCAAAAAGCTTGGAAAACCAAGAAACGTCAGTAAAAACATGATGTCCGAACCATATCAAGTGTTCGGTGCCAATCCGAAAATTGGTCTTAGAAAAAAGAAGTGCTTCTGTCGTGCTTTAACATGATACATCCTATCTCAAGACTTCGAGCGGGTCAGCCTACGGCTTCAACCTCCTATCCCGAGGGCGGAGTACTTCTCATCAGGCCAGTTTGGCAAACTAAACTCTAGCGGATTTGAGAGAGAAATTAGGCTCCCCGGCTAGTGACCGCACACTCGTGTCGAAAAAAGGAGTGATAAATAATAATAATAAAACTTTGCAATGACTAAGAAGAAAACACTTATTATAAAATGGCTCAAATAAACTTAAGAGCCCCCAAGTGACTTGGGTAGGAGAATGATTGCATGTACCAAAGTACTTATATCATATCTATGTTCAACCGAACTTTAAACGCGTCTTAACCGACCGTCGGCTTCCCCCTCTTCGGTCAAGGACCGAAAAGTGTTATGTACTCCATCGGTCGAGAATATCGACGTTGTTTCCAATAAACAGGCAATCAGGCCATAAGGCTGTAACAGACAAAGCGCGCTCATGGAACTTATGCTATATTACTGCGAAGTGTAAGAAGCATCTTCGAAGAAAATAGTACCCCCACCGATACCTTTCTTCGGTGCTCATTGTTATTATGAGACTTGTGCAATAGATTTTTTGTACTCATGAGTTCCGTTGTGTGACGACCATCATTGAAAACTATAAGAGCGCTAGCTTTCGGCTTCACCCAGTCTGAGGTCCGGCTCGGGTGACCCGATCGTGACAATCGCAAAGGTGCTCCCTTTACTCCCTAGCCGAACAATCGGGAACGTAGAGGTAAACACAGGAGCGAGGCAACCCAGCTTGCAAATCGCTTAAGTCAATATGGTGCATATTGTGGCGTAATACACGAACAAGGAACGAAGCCGTACAAGTATAATCATATGCAACAGGAAAAGCTTCATAAAGGAAGCCCCCAAGTAAACGGGGTATTTGAATTTATGCATCACAAACAAAGTTTGGACAAGGAAAAAAATTTACAAGCAATTTTTTTCCAAAAAGATATAACGATTGGTCGAACCGAACACAAGTTAAAAATTAAAGCTTTGAGCATGAAAGCGACTTAGCTGGTTAATGTGTTCGTAGTCCGAGCTTGATGCGGGAAAAGATTCTATCCCCCAAGCCGGTCCCGAGGTGGCGGAGCGGAGAGCTCGACATGCCGAAGTGGTGACATAGCACGGTCGATGCAGACCGGCAGAGTGACGCCGAAGTCCCCGGATCATTTTCCTGTGCACAAAAATAGTGCAAACGGGAGATAATAGTAATACTGATAATTAAAAAAATCGTTGCATAATGAATAATTTATGCAAAGTGAGTAATAAAATAAATATGGCCTGGCGGCGAAGTCAATGTCGATGCAGGGCGTCGGCGTGATGCGGTAAAGGCGTGGCAAATCCTGAATTCGCAGGTCAGTCCGAGCTCCGGATGCGGCGTTCGCGGGACTATGTATGGAAACTGACCGAACCACCATGCGACTATCGTGAATGCGGCCACCATTTGATAGACCTGTGTACATATGATGGACAAATCAGAGTAATAATTCCTTGAGAAAAATGAACCCGAACAAGCAAAAAATATTAGGGATTGATAGCACTTGGTTTATTTGTTGTAGCAATCCCAAGGAAGGTGATTCCCAAAATTGGGACTCGCTCCGCACACCCATTGCCTGATGGGAGATAAAACGACAGCATGGCAATGCTGGTAAAGGTTGGCTCGCCGAGGCAAAGCCCTCGGCCCAGCTAACGTGACGGAGCTGGTCGGCTAGTGACGCCGAAGTGTCCGGAGTAGGTTGATGAAGAGATGGCGAAGCCCCCGGTCCAGCCGAGATGTCGAAGCCCCGATGTCATCCGATGAGTCGAAGTAGGTCGGCGTGATGGACACCAGCTTGAAGAAGCGATAGTACGGCCCAGTCGATGCAGGTCGTGACGTGGTTGATGCCGGCTTCATGAAGCAACCGTGTGACGATGCCGGTATGCCCGCTCCGTGTAATCCGTGGGGCGGCGATGTTGGTGATGTTTTATCCTTCGCGATGCCGGACTCTTGTTCGGCTTGCCGAGATGATGATCCGAAGAAGTTGAGCTCGGCTCAACAAAGTGACGCCGTGTCTTAGCGCAGGTCGGCAGCCGTGGAGTAATATTGCCGGACTGGTTTGACACCAGCATGATGTTGAAGATCATGTTCAAAAGATCTTAAAGTTAGTGGGATGTGTTCGTGGACAAAACACAATACCCCATACAAAACTTCCTTCAAAAGGGTTGTCCAAAATCCCGTTCATAGAAAAGATGAACTCGGGTCGGATTCGTTTTCGCGCAGAAAACAGATACGAAAAGTGATGCACTAATCGGAAGGTTTTCGGAGTTTGGACAGTTGGATCGAGCTGAAATTTTGAGAGGTGATAGATACAGGAATTCCGCAGCCGATCAACGGTTGGATCTTCCAAAGGACGTCCGAGCTAGAATCTGGACACCACGCCCTAAACACATCCAAATTCCCGTCCAGATTTGACAGGGCTCCGGTATATCGTGGATTGCCAGAGATTCCTCCATCGGAACTCGATGAAATTTTCCAGGGTTGTTTTAGACTCAATTCCGCACAATTCCACCAAAGCGATCATCAAAGCGATACTCGAGGAGGTGGTGGCAGCAGATACGAGTTCGCTGTCCATAAAAACAGCACGGTCGCTTGAGGGCAATGTTGACATTGAGCCCCCGAATTCCATGGATGATTCCTCCGTGATCTTGATAGAGATTGGAGTTGATGTTTGATGAAGGCCTTCGTCCGAACATGGTGATCCGAACACGGGGCGCAATTCTTGGTCGAACCAAGGTGACCAGTCGAGCTGGTGACGAAGATGCCGAAATCGTAGTTGATCTGCAGGCGAGCCATCGATCCTTTTGTCGATCACACAGCGGAACTCTCAATGAAAGCACCAATGTCGGTGTCAAAACCGGCGGATCTCGGGTAGGGGGTCCCGAACTGTGCGTCTAGGCGGATGGTAACATGAGACAAGGGACACGAAGTTTTACCCAGGTTCAGGCCCTCTTGATGGAGGTAAAACCCTACGTCCTGCTTAATTAATATTGATGATATGGGTAGTACAAGAGTAGATCTACCACGAGATCAAGGAGACTAAACCCTAGAAGCTAGCCTATGGTATGATTGTTGTATGTTGAGATTCTTCTATCGACTAACCTGGCCCTGGTTTATATAATGCACCAGAGGCCTAGGTTAACAAGAGTCCTAGCCGAATATGGCGGCGGGGAGAAGTCCTTGTCTTGATCGCCAAGTCTTGTGGAATTTTCCTTGTATGCGGCAGCTGTCCGAACTGGCCCATGAGAATACGGCCACGGGGGTCCTCGGCCCAATCTAATAGATTGGGAGACGACGTGGTGAGTACCCCCTAGTCCAGGACACCGTCACCGAGCGTGGCTACAGTGCCCCGTACAGATGAAGATCTCCGCACGGTGCGGCACTGTAGCCACTCCCCCCTTGGCGTCATCCCAAATAGGTGGACCCCTGTTCCCATGACGGCCTGTCAGTACGGTCCGCAGGCGGCGGCCCCTACCAGGCAGAGAGAGCCCAGAAGACGGCAGAGGCCGGACCAGTCGGACCTGAGGATGAACGAGTTCCAGCGGGCGCCCGACCGCTCCCTCGAGGTTCGTGCGCCATTAACCAGACGGGACGTGGAGTGGCTACAGTAATCGCCCGCCAGGCGGCGGGACTATAGCCACGCTCCCCCGACCAAGCCTCCGTCATTAGCGTTGATGTCTACTATGCAACCTTCTCCTTGTAGACGTTGTTGGGCCTCCAAGTGCAGAGGTAAGTAGGACAGTAGCAAATTTCCCTCAAGTGGATGACCTAAGGTTTATCAATCCGTGGGAATCGTAGGATGAAGATGGTCTCTCTCAAGCAACCCTGCAACCAAATAACAAAAAGTCTCTTGTGTCCCCAACACACCCAATACAATGGTAAATTGTATAGGTGCACTAGTTCGGCGAAGAGATGGTGATACAAGTGCAATATGGATGGTAGATATAGGTTTTTGTGAACTGAAAATATAAAAACAGCAAGGCAGCGAGTGGTAAAAGTGAGCGTAAACGGTATTGCAATGATAGGAAACAAGGCCTAGGGTTCATAGTTTCACTAGTGCAAGTCCTCTCAACAATAATAACATAGTTGGATCATATAACTATCCCTCAACATGCAACAAAGAGTCACTCCAAAGACACTAATAGCGGAGAACAAAGAGATTATGGTAGGGTACGAAACCATCTCAAAGTTATTCTTTCCAATCAATCCATTGGGCTATCCGTATAAGTGTCACAAACAGCCCTAGAGTTCGTACTATAATAACACCTTAAGATACAAATCAACCAAAACCCTAATGTCACCTAGATACTCCAATGTCACCTCAAGTATCCATGGGTATGATTATACGATATGCATCACAAAATCTCAGATTCATCTATTCAATCCAACACGAAGTACTTCAAAGAGTGCCCAAATTTTCTACTGGAGAATCACGACGAAAACGCGTGCCAACCCGTATGCATAGGTTCATGGGCGGAACCCGCAAGTTGATCACCAAAACATACATCAAGTGAATCAATAGAATAAACCATTGTCACCACGGTTATCCCACACAAGACATACATCAAGTGTTCTCAAATCTTTAAAGACTCAATCCGATAAGATTACTTCAAAGGGAAAACTCAATCCATTACAAGAGAGTAGATAGGGAGAAGAAACATAAGATCCAACTATAATAGCAAAGCTCGCGATACATCAAGATCGTGCCAAATCAAGAACACAAGAGGGAGAGATCAAACACATAGCTACTGGTACATACCCTCAGCCCCGAGGGTGAACTACTCCCTCCTCGTCATGGAGAGCGCTGGGATGATGAAGATGGCCACCGGTGAGGGATCCCCCTCCGGCAGGGTGCCGGAACAGGGTCCCGATTGGTTTTTGGTGGCTATAGAGGCTTGCGGCGGCCGAACTCCCGATCTAATCTCCGTTCTGGAAGTTTTAGGGTACATAGGTATATATGGGTGCAGGAAGTACGTCGGTGGAGCTTCGGGGGCCCCACGAGGCAGGGGGCGCACCCTAGGGGGTGGGCGCACCCCCACCCTCGTGAGCACCTCCCTTGGCTTCTGACGTGGGGTCCAAGTCCATCCTGTAGCTTTCCTTCCAAAAATAACTTCTCCGGTTGATTTCGTTCCATTTCGACTCCGTCTGATATTCCTCTTCTTCGAAACACTGAAATAGGCATAAAATAGCAAATCTGGGCTGGGCCTCTGGTTAATAGGTTAGTCCCAAAAATAATATAAAAGTGGATAATAAAGCCCAATATTTCCCAAAACAGTAGATAACATAGCATGAAGCAATAAAAAATTATAGATACGTTGGAGACGTATCAAGCATCCCCAAGCTTAATTCCCGCTCGTCCTCAAGTAGGTAAACGATAAAAAAGATAATTTTGATGCGGAGTGCTACTTGGCATAGTTTCATTGTAATTCTTCTTACTTGTGATATGAATATTCAGATCCGAAAGATTCAAGACAAAAGTTCATATTGACATAAAAATAATAATACTTCAAGCATACTAACAAAGCAATTATGTCTTCTCAAAATAACATGGCCAAAGAAAGTTATCCCTACAAAATCATATAGTCTGGCTATGCTCTATCTTCACCACACAAAGTATTTAAATCATGCACAACCCCGATGACAAGCCAAGCAATTGTTTCATACTTTTGACATTTTCAAAACTTTCTCGATCTTCACACAATACATGAGCGTAAGCTATGGATATAGCACTGTATGTGGAATAGAATGGTGGTTGTGGAGAATACAAAAAGAGGGAAAGATAGTCTCACATCAACTAGGCGTATCAACGGGCTATGGAGATGCCCATCAATAGATATCAATGTGAGTGAGTAGGGATTGCCATGCAACGGATGCACTAGAGCTATAAGTATATGAAAGCTCAACAAAAGAAACTAAGTGGGTGTGCATCCAACTCACTTGCTCACGAAGACCTAGGGCATTTTGAGGAAGCCCATCATTGGAATATACAAGTCAAGTTCTATAATGAAAAATTCCCACTAGTATATGAAAGTGACAAAATGAGAGACTCTCTATCATGAAGATCATGGTGCTACTTTGAAGCACAAGTGTGGTAAAAGGATAGTAACATTGTCCCTTCTCTCTTTTTCTCTCATTTTTTTGTTTGGGCCTTTTCTCTTTTTTTATGGCCTCTTTTTTTATTTTTATTTTATTTTTCGTCCGGAGTCTCATCCTGACTTGTGGGGGAATCATAGTCTCCATCATCCTTTCCTCACTTGGGACAATGCTCAACAATTACAACTCGATACTTAGAACAAGATATGACTCTATAAGAATGCCTCCGGCGGTGTACCGGGATGTGCAATGACTCATGAGTGACATGTATGAAAGAATTATGAACGGTGGCTTTGCCACAAATACAATGTCAACTACATGATCATGCTAGCAATATGACAATGATGGAGCGTGTCATAATAAATGGAACGGTGGTAAGTTGCATGGCAATATATCTCAGAATGGCTATGGAAATGCCATGATAGGTAGGTATGGTGGCTGTTTTGAGGAAGGTATATGGTGGGTGTATGATGAGAAAATTCCTTATTTGACACTATCTTAAAATCTGTTTCCTTATTTGACACTGGAAAAGTTTTTCTTCCCTATTTGACACAAGTTCTAAATTTTATTCCCTATATGACATTTCCGTCCATTTTGAGCCTAAATGAAACCTGAAAAGACTCTTTTGCCCCTCATGTGATATGTGTGTGGGGGGCAATAGCACACACGCAGCATCAGTGCGAGGGCAGAAGCACATACGCAGCAACACATACATATGCACCAACACACACACGCAACAACACGCACGTGCGCGTGCACACACACGCATGCACACACACGCAGCAACACACATGCACATGCACACACATGCACGCGCACACACACGCAGCAACACACATGCATGCAGCACACACACACACGCAACAGCAGCACACACGCAGGCATCACATAGGCACGCAACAGCACACATGCGTATATAGGTCACTAGATTGGATTGGAGAAGTTGAAGAAGCGATCAAGCAAATCGCCACGGCGCGGCGCGGCGCAATCATGTTCTTTTTTAGGATCCGGCGCCGCGTAATCACGTGAGTTGCGTATTACGTTTTTGGGCTTCTCCAAGACATATCTTTTGCGGTCTCGTTGGCCTTTTTGTTTCGCATCAATATTGGGCCGACGTTATATGGCTGTATCCTTTTATATGTACTGGGTCGGGGCTCCTAGTTTGGCTGGGCCCCGGGCCGTCGCCCCTGCTGCCCTGGCCGGGGCCGGCCCTGCACACACACACACATGCACGTACACACGCAGTAGCAAACACACACGCAGCAGCACACATGCACACACACATGCAGCAGCAGCACACATGTGCGCGTGCACCCACACACACAATAGCACACATGCGCGCGCACACACATACCGCATGAGGGGAAAAATCGTCTTTTCAGGTGTCATTTAGGCTCAAGATGGACGGAAGTGTCGTATAGGGAATAAAATTTAGGACTAGTGTCAAATAGAGAAGAAAACTTTTCCAGTGTCAAATAAGGAACCATATTTTAAAACAATGTCAAATATGGAATTTTCTCGTGTATCATACCGGCGAAAGGTGCGCGGTATTAGAGATGCTAGCAATGGTGGAAGGATGGGAAAAGTGCGTATAATCCATGGACTCAACATTAGTCATAAAGAACTCATATACTTATTGCAAAAATCTAGAAGTTATCAAAGCAAAGTATTACGCGCATGCTCCTAGGGGGATAGATTGGTATGAAAAGACCATCGCTCGTCCCCGACCGCCACTCATAAGGAAGACAATCAATAAATAAATCATGCTCCGACTTCATCATATAACGGTTCACCATACATGCATGCTACGGGAATCACAAACTTCAACACAAGTATTTATCAAATTCACAACTACTCAACTAGCATGACTCTAATATCATCATCTTCATATGTCAAAACAATTATCAAGCATTAAACTTTTCTTAGTATTCAACGCACTCAAAAGAAAGTTTTACAAATCTTGAATACCAAGCATATTAAAGTTTTTTAAAGAAAATTACCATGCTATTTAAGACTCTCAAAATAATATAAGTGAAGCATAAGAGTTCATATATTTCTTCAAAATAAAACTACCACCATGCTCTAAAAGATATAAGTGAAGAACTAGAGCAAACAACAAACTACTGCAAAAGATATGAGTGAAGATCAATGAGTAGTTTAATAATTATTTAACTATGTGAAGACTCTCTAACATTTAAGAATTTCAGATCTTGAAACTTTATTCAAACAGCAAGCAAAATAAAAGAAAATGACATGACGCTCCAAGCAAAACACATATCATGTGGTGAATAAAAATATAGCTCCAAGTAAAGTTACCGATGAATGAAGACTAAGGAGGGGATGCCTTCCGGTGCATCCCCAAGCTTAGGCTCTTGGTTATCCTTGAATATTACCTTGGGGTGCCTTGGGCATCCCCAAGCTTAGGCTCTTGCCACTCCTTATTCCATAGTCCATCGAATCTTTACCCAAAACTTGAAAACTTCACAACACAAAACTTAACAGAAAACTCATAAGCTCCGTTAGCGAAAGAAAACAAAACACCACTTCATGGTACTGTAATGAACTCATTCTTTATTTATATTGGTGTTAAACCTACTGTATTCCAACTTCTATATGGTTTATAAACTCTTTTACTAGCCATAGAGTCATCAAAATAAGCAAACAACACACGAAAAAACAGAATCTGTCAAAAACAGAACAGTCTATAGTAATCTGTAACTAACGCAAACTTCTGGAACCCCAAAAATTCTAAAATAAATTGGTGGACCTGAGGAATTTGTCTAGTAATCATCTGCAAAAATAATCAACTAAATAACACTCTCCAGTAAACAGTTCTACCTAATCTCGTGAGCGCTAAAGTTTCTGTTTTTTACAGCATGATCATAAAGACTTTACCCAAGTCTCCCCAAAGGTTCTACTTGGCACAAACACTAATTAAAACACAAAACCACATCTATACAGAACCTAGAAGGATTATTTATTCCTAAACAGAACCAAAAAGCAGGAAACTAAAATAGAATTGGGTTGCCTCCCAACAAGCGCTAACGTTTAACGCCCCTAGCTAGGCATGATGATTTCAATGATGCTCACATAAAAGATAGGAATTGAAACATAAAGAGAGCATCATGAAGAATATGACTAGCACATTTAAGTATAACCCACTTCCTATGCATAGGGATTTTGTGAGCAAACAACTTATGGGAACAATAATCAACTAGCATAGGAAGGCAAGACAAGCATAACTTCAAAACTTTAAGCACATAGAGAGGAAACTTGATATTATTGCAATTCCTACATGTTGGAGATATGCCCTAGAGGCAATAATGTATGATGATATTTCCTATGTGTTTATGAATAAAAGATAGTCCTTGGACATTATCAATGATGTGTATCAGCAAGTATGTGACTTGTTTGTGGGACTATGCATTGTATGATGACTGTCCTAAAAGGTCCCTAGTAGAAAGGGCTATGTGGACGCGCAGCCAACTAGACTAGCATATGACACGGTTGATGGCTTGGTCTCACTAGCCATGAAGCATTGGATGCTAACCGGATAATATGGGCTTGGAAAGATCTGGTCGGATTCGACATAGTTGGATCCGAGTTGAGATAAGGTCCGAGTCGGATAGACCCAACTATGAGACGCAACAATATGTCATCTGTGAGTCTCTAGTACAACATACGTTCTATGTCCTAAGACCTGAGCTGGCGCATGTACTCGGGATGGTGATAGACTTGCTTTGGGCCGACCAAATGCTACTTCGTGACTGGGTAGTTACAAAGGTAGGTTTCAGGCTTGTCCAGACCCATGCTACGAGACATGGTCGAGCAAGATGGGATTTGCCCCTCCGACCAGGTGAGATATACTCTGGGCCCCTCGTGTGATCCGACCAGGATAAGAATGGCCATGCGACAAGGATTATGAGATAAACCGGTTTTTGGTCGGCATCACTGGAACGACAAAGAGGTCGGGCTAGCACAAGGATGACAGACTCGCCTTGAGCTCGACAACATATATCGTGTGGTAAAAGGAATGGATGTGTGATGTACAAGTTCGCTAACCAGCTTCATAGTCTGCTTGGTGTTGGGCATGCCTTGCTAGAGGCCGCTACCAACCATGCAGTTCGGAGGTGATCCGAACTGCGACCAAGCCGACTTGAACCTAAGGGGTCGCCCGCTAAGGGAAGGAACCTACGAGGTTTGATCCGGGGACACTGGTCGGATGTGATCCGAGTTGTATCCGGATTGTGGCCGAGTAGACTTATGGGCTTTAGGGTCCATGCGAGGCCCAAGTGTTGAGCCTGCGACGGACGCCTATATAAAGTGGAGGTGCCGCACACTCATGATGGTTGATCGCTTCGGCGCTATCACTAGGGTTTGCATGTGTTGCGAATAGACACCTCCGCTCGCCGCCGGTTGTGTGATCGGACCTAGCAGTCCGCTGCACGACGTTGCTCCTGCACGCGCGGATACTGTTAGAGGTGGTGCACTTGCCCTGCTCCGGCGTACCTGTACATGGGAACTGACAACCGGCTGTTCAAGGGAGATTGTACGAGGAGGAGACGATCCACGTGGACGCGCTGCCCCATCTCTTCTTCCACTGCACAGCACTGCGCGTCTAGTGGTAACGAACTGTGATCCATCTCCCGTAGCATGTTCTTGGTTGTTCCGCGTGTAGGAAAATTTTAATTTGCAGTTGATGCACCCTACCGTAGAACGCAACACTACAAGCATATATTCCTCCCTCGTAATAATTTTTAGTAGCATCATGAATGAACTCAACAATATAACCAACACCTAAATCATTATTTTCATGATCTACTAGCATAGAAATTTTATTACTCTCCACATAAGCAAAATTCTTCTCATTCGAAATAGTGGGAGTATCATAAGATACTTGAATACTATTAATTGTTTCCACATTAAAAGAGTAATGTTTAGAGAAAGGGTACCCATAATCATGACACGTTTTATAAATATAATCATCACTACTCTTTATAGCATAAGTTTTATCACAATAATCATCATAAGTAGCAACTTTGTTCTCATCATAATCAATTGAAACCTCTTCCGAAATAGTGGATACATCACTAAATAAAGTCATGACCTCTCCAAATCCACTTTCATAAATATTGTAAGATTCAACATCCTCCAATATTGTGGGATCACTACTTCCTAAAGTGGACACTCTTCCAAACCCACTTTCATAAATATAATCATCATAGGTAAAAGGCATGCTATCATCATAACTACTTTGCATATCAAAACTTGAGAGGCTAAAAATATCATAATTATTAAACATAGCATCCCCAAGCTTGGGACAAACATTAATTGCAGCAAATATATTCTCAAATATGTCATCCTCATCAAACATAGCTTCCCCAAGCTTGGGCCTTTTCATATCATAGGCATAATCACTCTCATCATTAATAGTATAGATAGCACCAATAGTATAGCAATTATTATATTCTTCCAAGCAAGTGCCAAAAAGATTTTCAAGATCATAAGAAGTATCATTATCTTCCCAATCATAATCATCACAACAAGCAATAGGCATAGCGAGATCATCATCAAGTGTATCATCTTCATTTTTATGAGGCACAGCAATAATAGGAGCAACTTTATTTGGGAGAGATACCTTTTTACCTCTCTTCCTTTTTCTTTTCTTCTTCTTCACCACATCATGTGTGGGTTCAATCCTCTTTTTGGAGCTCCTTATTAATGAGATTGGTTGAATAGAAGGCTCCTCTTCGTTACCTGATTCATCATAAGAAATAATAGGAGGATATTGGGAAGTCTCTTCCCTTTCATTAGTATTCTCTTCATCTTCTATTTGTTTTCTTTTCTTTATGTAATTGGCAATATAAGGATTTTCAACGCAATTCACCGCACAATACATATAAATCTTTTCTAGATCAAAATCAAGAATTTTATCAAGATTAAATTTTGGAATACCCTCAGTTATATGTTTCATTTCTTCATAACCCAAAAGAAGGCTAAGTTCTTTATGATGCTCAACGGTAATCAAATTATCACAATATTTGGACACGACTTGATCATGAAACAAATAGCATTGGAGCTTTAAATGACTATGTTCATTGCAAAGTTCACAAGGGGCACGAAAAATATTGAATATTTCAGCACATTCATCTAGCTCTTCTTGCAACAATTTGGTTTCTAGGTACTTGTGCCTCTTGCAATATCTATTTTCCCTATTTGGTGTGTACTTACAAACCCAATGCACTCCACAAAAATTGACATGTTTATAGGAGGCATTTTCATCATAACTAGTGCAATCATCATTAGTACCATGGATATTCAAGGAGTTCATACTAACAACATTGCAATCATGCTCATCATTCAAAGATTTAGTGCCAAAGAATTTAATGAATTATTCTTCTAACACTTTGGCACAATTTTCTTTTCCATCATGCTCACGAAAGATATTTAAAAGATGAAGCGTATGTGGCAAACTCAATTCCATTTTTTTGTAATTTTCTTTTATAAACTAACTAGTGCTAAAACAAGAAACAAAAAGATACGATTGCAAGATCTAAAGATATACCTTCACTTACCTACCCTCCCCGGCAACGGCGCCAGAAAAGAGCTTGATGTCTACTACGCAACCTTCTCCTTGTAGACGTTGTTGGGCCTCCAAGTGCAGAGGTTTATATGACAGTAGCAAATTTCCCTCAAGTGGATGACCTAAGGTTTATCCATCCGTGGGAGGCATATGATGAAGATGGTCTCTCTCAAGCAACCCTGCAACCAAATAACAAAAAGTCTCTTGTGTCCCCAACACACCCAATACAATGGTAAATTGTATAGGTGCACTAGTTCGGCGAAGAGATGGTGATACAAGTGCAATATGGATGGTAGATATAGGTTTTTGTGAACTGAAAATATAAAATCAGCAAGGTAGCGAGCGGTAAAAGTGAGCGTAAACGATATTGCAATGATAGGAAACAAGGCCTAGGGTTCATACTTTCACTAGTGCAAGTCCTCTCAACAATAATAACATAGTTGGATCATATAACGATCCCTCGACATGCAACAAAGAGTCACTCCAAAGCCACTAATAGCGGAGAACAAACGAAGAGATTATGGTAGGGTACGAAACCACCTCAAAGTTATTCTTTCCAATCAATCCATTGGGCTATCCCTATAAGTGTCACAAACAGCCCTAGGGTTCGTACTAGAATAACACCTTAAGATACAAATCAACCAAAATCCTAATGTCACCTAGATACTCCAATGTCACCTCAAGTATCCATGGGTATGATTATAAGATATGCATCACAAAACCTCAGATTCATCTATTCAATCCAATACAAAGTACTTCAAAGAGTGCCCAAAGTTTCTACCATAGAATCACGACGAAAACGTGTGCCAACCCCTATGCATAGGTTCATGGGCGGAACCCGCAAGTTGATCACCAAAACATACATCAAGTGAATCAATAGAATAACCCATTGTCACCATGGTTATCCCACGTAAGACATACATCAAGTGTTCTCAAATCTTCAAAGACTCAATCTGATAAGATTACTTCAAAGGGAAAACTCAATCCATTACAAGAGACTAGACGGGGAGAATAAACATAAGATCCAACTATAATAGCAAAGCTCGCGATACATCAAGATCGTGCCAAATCAAGAACACGAGAGAGAGAGAGAGAGATCAAACACATAGCTACTGGTACATACCCTCAGCCCCGAGGGTGAACTACTCCCTCCTCGTCATGGAGAGCGCCAGGATGATGAAGATGGCCACCAATGAGGGATCCCCCCTCCCGCAGGGTGCCAGAACAGGGTCCCGATTGGTTTTTGGTGGCTACAGAGGTTTGCGGCGGCGGAACTCCCGATCTACTGGTACATACCCTTAGCCCCGAGGGTGAACTACTCCCTCCTCATCATGGAGAGCGCTAGGATGATGAAGATGGCCACCGGTGAGGGATCCCCCCTCCGGCAGGGTGCCGGAACAGGGTCCCGATTGGTTTTTGGTGGCAATAGAGGCTTGCGGCGGCGGAACTCCCGATCTAATCTCCGTTCTGGAAGTTTTAGGGTACATAGGTATATATGGGTGCAGGAAGTAGGTCGGTGGAGCTTCGGGGGCCCCACGAGGCAGGGGGTGCGCCCTAGGGGGGTGGGCGCGCCCGCACCCTCGTGAGCACCTCCCTTGGCTTCTGACGTGGGGTCCAAGTCCATGATGTAGCTTTCCTTCCAAAAATAACTTCTCCAGTTGATTTCGTTCCGTTTCGACTCCGTCTGATATTCCTCTTCTTCGAAACACTGAAATAGGCATAAAATAGTAAATCTGGGCTGGGCCTCCGATTAAAAGGTTAGTCCCAAAAATAATATAAAAGTAGATAATAAAGCCCAATATTGCCCAAAACAGTAGATAACATAGCATGGAGATTTCAAAAATTATAGATACGTTGGAGACGTATCAAGCTTCACGGCTACAGCGATCAGCAGCCTGCAAGACCCACGAGCGGCGAAGGCGGCATGTCAGCTCCGTACCAGACTAGTCGGCGGGGCACACCAGTCAGCGGGCCCCAGCAGCCAGCGGAGAAGCCGGAGGCCAGAGACACTGACAGCCGGGTCCTACACTCGGCAAGATTACCAATTTACCCCTGGGGGGTAGGCCTATATAAACCCCACAGGGCACCCATGCAAAGGGTTCCCATCCTGTTAGAACTAGACTCATACATAGAGAGCGAGGAGAGGGCTAGCCTTGCCTTCTTGCACCTCTAGCAAATAGCTCCAGGAGCACCATTGTATCACTAGTGCCTTAGTGATCATGCGGAGACCCCGCAGAGAAGGACTAGGGGTGTTATCTCCATGGAGAGCCCCAAACCTGGGTAAAGTTTGCCGGCATTCGTGTCTACACCTTATCCCGCTTCCAGGGACCGACAACGTTCTACTCGCTCCCTCCATGATAAGCCATCAATTGGCATATGTTGCACCCAACCCCCGACATTTCGCCCCCACCGTGGGGCGAGGTGCACCATCGTCCGGAGACCTGTTCTGGACGGGAACCCTTTTCCTCGCTGGCAAGCGCAGCCAGCCCGGCACACCAGACGGAGTCTGCGCCGACACGCTGCATGGCGTGGAAGTCACTTGCGTGGCGAGCTATCTCGCTGATCTCGTTGGAGAGATCTGCCTATCCGACAAGCCCTCATCCGACGCGGGCACAGAAGGCCCTGAGAGCCGCCTCATCAGCCTCCTTGATCAGCTCCATGTCGTCGGCGAGTCTGCTGTAGACCTGGAGTCTGTTGGCTCCATCGACCCGATGCTTGTCCACTCCGACACCACATCGCTCGACGCGTTCCCCACCAACGTGGTTGTTTACGACGAGCCGCTTCCTCACGCGGAGAGCAGCAGAAGCATCATCACGGAGGTGCTTGTCATTGGCCACGGCGAGCACTCCGGCGGAGGCACCCACGACCCGCTCGATGCGGCACTGCAAGACCTGACGGCGCCCATCCCAGAAGACGCCGACACCGAGATGCTGGAAGCATGCCGCGTCCAGCTTGTCGAGGGCGCCAAGAAGCTGGCCAGCATGAGATGCCTATCGGAAGCCTACCAGCGTGAGATGGACCGCGCTGTGGGCGACACACCGGCTCCCGTGGGGCCGACCCGCCTTGGCACGGTCCTGCAGCACGGCGTGGCCATCGCCAACCTGTTTGGGGCAGATCGCCCCGTCTACGCCATGCCTGTAGAAAACATATGAGCTGCCCAGGTGGCAGGAGAAGAGCTGGAGAAGTTCGAGGGCGAAGAACATTGCCAGATGGCGGAGTGCATCCAGTGGCTCCTCGACACGGCTGCCGAGTAGCACGAGGCCGTCTGCCGCACTGAGTCGCCACACCGGCAAAACGACGATCTGCCTCCCCGCCGAGATCAAGGCACGACATATCGGACGCCGACTGGTGGCGTTCGCGGAAGAAGATACAAGGAGCCGGCTGCCAGCCGCAGTCGGACTCGCATCACCATAGAGAGCGACCAAGACGGCCGCCGAAGAGCAGTGGAACGATGGGATGACTGTCCGCCTCCTCCTCCTTGCAGGGAAAGGCGCGTCTCCCCCCCGCCTATTGAACACCCAACACTCGGCGACCACCTTGGCCGCCGAGAAGGAGTCGGAGAGAACGATGCCCGCCACCGGATCGACCACCTCAACCGATCCCTCGTGCTAGAAAAGGAAGATGAGTTGGGTCCGCCCTGCTTCGGCCCCCGCATTTGAGATGAGCCTTTCCCCAAAGGGTTCACGCTCCCAAGAGACACGCCCAAATACATCGGCTCCGTGAAGCCGGAGGACTGGCTGGTCGACTACTCCACAGCCGTCAGCATAGCAAACGGCAACAAGCGCGTTGCTGTGAAGTACATCCTGCTCATGCTTCAGGGCACAGCCCGGACATGGCTGAACAGTCTGAAGCCCCGCAACATAAACAGTTGGGTCGACATCACCGACGCCTTTGTCCGCAACTTCACCAGCACGTACAAGCGGCCGCCCAAGCCCCGCCAGCGCTCCTTGTGCGTCCAAGGCCCCAACAAATCGACTCGCGACTACCTCACGCGCTGGGCCGAGCTCCGCAACTCTTGCGAAGGCGTGCACGAGGTGCAGGCCATCGAGTACTTCACCGCTGGGTGCCGAGAGGGCACCCTCCTCAAGCACCGACTCCTCTGCGACGACCGGCGACCCTCGACGAGCTGCTGATCATAGCAGATAAATATGCCACGGCCGACTCCTCCATGAAGGCGGAGATCCAAGTTGATGCCTCAGGCAAGGCGGCCCCCAAGCTCCTCAGATTCCGGCTGGCGAAACCAGACGGCGTCAAGAGCAGAAAGACAACAAGCGCAAGGCCCCACAGCCGGCTTCCACAAGTCGGCAGGTGGCGACAGTCGAAGACCAGCAGCTAGAAGGGCAACCTCAACCCAAGCTCCAGAAGGGAGGCAAGCCCAATTGGATACCCGCCTTCTCGTACGAGCAGACTCTTGATGCACCCTGCAAGTTTCATAGTGGCTCGAAGCCATCCAACCACACCACTCGGAAATGCCATTGGCTCACCAAGATTGCCAAAAGTGACGGCCTTCAGCCTCCTCCGCCTGCTGGGTAGCCGCCTCCTCCTCCCCGCCAGCAGCAGCCGGCAGTTCGACCAGTCGGAGCTATACAAGATGAGAATCTCGAAGAGCACGGAGCTTATGTCGTGTTCACCAGCGTGGCAGAAGACAAGCACAGCAGGCGGCAACGACAGCAAGAAGTCAACGCAGTGGCGTCAGAGACCCCCGAGTTCATGCATTGGTCCGAGAAGCCCATCAGCTGGACTAGAGCCGACCACCCAGAAGTGATGACCAATCCCGGCTCCTATGCCTTGGTTCTGGATGCCACTTTCGCCGCAGCTCGTCCCGAGTTCTGATAGATGGCGGCAGCAGCATCAACATCATGTATAAAGATACTATGGAGAAGTTAGGAATCAAACAGAGGCAGCTTCATCCTAGCCGGACTATATTCCATGGCATAGTTCCTGGCCTTTCCTGCTCACCAGTCGGCAAGATTCAGATAGATGTCCTCTTTGGGGACACAAATCATTTCCGCCGAGAGCCAGTCTGATTTGAAGTGGTGGACCTTGAGAGCCCCTACCATGCACTGCTTGGCCAACCTTCTCTAGCCAATTTCATGGCGGTCCCCCACTATGCTTACCTCAAGATGAAGATGTCGAGCTCCAAGGGAATCCTGACCATAGCAGGGGACTACAAGAAGTCGTCCGCCTGTGCAGCAGACAGCAGTCGGCTGGCCGAGTCTCTCGTGATCGCGGCTGAGAAACGGCTCCTTGACCAGGTTGTGGCGATGGCAAGCAAGCAGCTAGAGATGTCACCCAACCCCAAGGAGTCGGAAGTTGAGGGATCGTTCAAGCCGGTGAAGGAAACAAAGAAGATAACCCGGAGCACCCGGAGAGGTACGCTGTCGTAGGTACAAACCTTGACAGCAAATAGGAAAGCGAGATCATCGATTTCCTTCGTGAGAACCGGGACATCTTTGCATGGTCCCCCAAAGGTATGCCGGGTGTTCCGACGGATTTTGCCGAGCACAAGCTTCACGTCTGACCTGATGCCAAGCCTGTTCGGCAGCCTTTGTGCCGTCTGTCAGAAGAGAAGAGAAGAGTTGTGGGAGAAGAGATAGCCCGACTTCTTGCAGCCGGCTTCATCATGGAAGTATTCTTTCCAGAGTGGCTGGCCAATCCAGTCCTCGTGTTGAAGAAAAACAAGCAGTGGCGTATGTGCATCGATTACACCAACCTCAACAAGGCCTGCCCCAAAGACCCATTCACTTTGCCGAGAATTGACCAAGTGATAGACTCCACAGCCGAATGCGAGATGTTGAGTTTCTTGGATGCTTACTCAGGATATCATCAGATCAAGCTAAACCTGACCAACAGGCTGAAGATCGCCTTCATCACGCCATTCGGAGCCTTCTGCTACTTGACCATGATGTTCGGCTTGAGGAATGTCGGCGCCACGTTCCAACGTTGCTTGCAGAAGTGCCTCCTCAAGCAACTTGGAAGGAATGCCCACGTTTATGTGGATGATGTGGTGGTGAAGGCGGAGAAGCGTGGAACGCTGCTAGAAGACCTGAAGGAGACCTTTGAGAACTTACGCGGATTTCAAATCAAGCTCAACCCGAAGAAATGCATCTTCGGAGTACCAGCCGGCCAGCTTCTTGGCTTCCTGGTCTCAGAGCGCGGCATAGAATGCAACCCTATGAAGATCAAGGCCATCAAGAGGATGGAAGTGCCCACCCGACTGCTCGACATGCAGAAGTTCACCGGCTGTTTGGCATCCATCAGCCGTGTCATCAGTCGGTTGGGTGAGAAGGCTCTTCCCCTGTACCAGCTCATGAAGAAGACCATTTTTTTCGAGTCGAACAATAAGGCGGATGAAGCTTTTCTCCAGCTCAAGAAGATGTTAACCACTCCACCTGTCCTGGCAGCTCCGACTCCTAAGGAACCCATGCTCCTCTACATCGCCGCCACCAGCCGAGTGGTCAGCACTGTCATAGTAGTGGAACGCAAGGAGGAAGGCAAAGCACTACCGGTCCAGAGACCGGTGTATTACCTCAGTGAAGTACTGTCCGCCTCCAAAAAGAACTACCCCACTATCAGAAGATGTGTTACGGTGTGCACTTTGCCGCCAAGAAGCTAAAGCCGAATTTTCAAGAGCACCCAATTATTGTTGTCTGCACTGCCCCGCTTGCCGAGATCATCGGAAGCCGAGATGCCTCAGGCCGAGTAGACAAATGGGCCATAGAGCTGCCCCCCTACACCATCTACTACCAGCCTCGCACCGCCATCAAGTCACAAGCACTGGCCGACTTCCTTGTCGACTGGGCCGAGACCCAGTACCTGCCGCCGGCGCCCGACTCCACCCATTGGCGGATGCATTTTGATGGTTCCAAGATGTGCACCGGTTTGGGAGCCGGCATCGTCCTCACCTCTCCCAAAGGCGACAAGCTCAGATATGTGCTGCAAATCCATTTTGCCGCCTCCAACAACATCGCCGAGTATGAGGCACTCATTCACGGGCTCCGGCTTGCCAAAGAGCTCGGCATTCGCCGGATCCTGTGCTATGGTGACTCTGACTTGGTGGTCCAGCAGTCGTCAGGCGACTAGGACGCCAAGGACGCAAACATGGCGAGCTACCGTTTCCTCGTACAGCAACTCAGCGGATACTTCGATGGGTGTGAGTTCCTCCATGTGCCAAGAAATGACAACGAGCAAGCAGATACCTTGGCACGGATCGGCTCCACTCGACAAGCAATACCAGCCGGCGTCGCCCTGCAACGCCTCCTCAAGCCGTCCGTCAAGCCGTCCAGAGTCAAACTGCATTTTTGTGCCGACCCCTCTTGAAGTAGTCGGATCCAACTTAAGAACCCCAGTAGCCGGCGCGGGAACTTTGGCAGGCGGCTCGGGGACTGCAGCAGTCGCACCCGGCCCGGGGACTTCAGAACCCGGCTCGGGGACTGCAGTAGTCGCACCCGACCCAGGGACTTCAGAACCCGGCTCGGGGACTGCAGCAGTCACACCTGGCCCGGGGACTTCAGAACCCGGCCCGGGGACTGCAGTAGTCGACCTCGGGACTTCATCGACTCAGCAAGTGGCATCCGACTCCAGCCCACCGCCTCCCAGCCCAACCGCCCTCGTGCAAGTAGCAGTCTTAGCAGTCGAAGAAATCGCAGCACCTTCTTGGGCTCAACCCAGCCTCAACTTTCTGGTGAACAAGGAGCTGCCGACTTACAAGATCTCGGACCGACAAGTGCAACGCTGAGCAGTAGCATATACCATCATTATCGGTGTACAAAAAGAGGGGTACACTTTTTGTACCCCTATAACTGTGCACAGGCAGTCTGAGCCACGGGCACCGCCACACCAAGCACGACAAGGGAGGTGAGCCAAGGTAAGGCCGAAGCTCAAGAGAAGCAGAACGACGCCAAGACCAAGACCACAAAGAGCAAAGGGGACGAAGCGGACTCCCCCGGCAAGATCCTTGCCGGGAGGCGGTTTTAGCAAACTAGGCAAGACCCTTGACGTGGCAGCTCGCCCCACACCTACGGAGCGAGTCGCCCTAGAGTCCACTGCCCCCATGGGGCAAGGATTCAGGAGACATCCCCGTGGTGGCATGCAGATCTTTGTGAAGACATTCAAGATCAGATACACACTTTAGAAGATGATGATCCTCGGCGGGATACCAGCCAAGGAGGACCACAAGGCCCCCGGCAAGAGCCTTGCCGGGGATGACAGCAGGCGCCACGACAGGACGCTTGCCGGGGCCGCGGCAAGGCCCTTGCCAGGGCCGCGACAAGGACCTTGCTGGGGCCGCAGCAAGGCCCTTGCCATGAACACCCGTAGGGCCACCATCAGGCCCACGCCAATCAGACCTCCACCGCCGTTCGCATGCAGCTGCCGACCCAACCAGCTGGGCAGGCACCAGCGTGGCAGCATGCGGATCTTCGTGGAGACCCACCACTGCGCCACCTCAGCTACCTGCCTGCCTACATGGCACCGCGGGCACCTCTGGCCAGGGCGCGTGTCGACGCAAGAGGGAGCGGCGACGGACGAGACAGGGCTCTCCCCCGTCCCCGATAAAGCAAAGACACCTAAGCAAGATGCATTAAATGCGCCTTGTCATGTAATGCGAGGGATAACCTCGCATCACTGTACCCTTTCCACCTCCTGTGTGCCACTGTGGCAACCCCTTTCCCTATAAAAGGAGGCCCAAGGCGACCAGGAAGAGGATTCGGCTTTTTGGAGCTCCTCACGCCCCATTGCCAGTTCAAGAACACAGATAAACAATCCACCAAAGCAAGAGTAGGGTTTTACGCGTCCTCGCGGCCTGAACCTGGGTAAAGGAACCGTGTGCTATCTGTTTGATCCGCTCTTCTCACGACCCCGCGCCCCGCAACCGTAGTAGGGATTCTTGTGATCCCATAGGTGTCGTTCCGCACCGACATCTTTGGCGCGCCAGGTAGGGGGCGCAGTTGTGAGAATCAGCTTTGGCAGTTAGCCCGGCGCTCCTTCATCTTCGTGACCCTTGAAGAAGAAAGGAGGCCAGAAGATCGACACTCGAGCGATCGCAAACAGAAGCTAAGTTGCACTCAACCCTTATTTGTGCTACCTTTCTTATTTGAGGTTATTCCCCCCGGAGATGTCACGCCTTTGTATGAGGGACGTACACGCCAGGGGGCTCTCCCACGATCGGCAACGCCCTTGCCCTATTTTGAGTCCACTCAACAGCTCAAGCGGCTGCGTCGAGAATGGCAGAGTAACCGTCCACGATGGACAACACCCTCGATTCTGACTCGAGTCAAGCTCGACAGTTCGAGCGGCCGCCTTCGGAACGGAAAGGTGGCTCGTCCGGTAGCACACGTACCCAGCAGGCCACGGGGATCCGTCCCCAAAACTCCGCTAGGGGCTTTCGCGCCGGCAAGCCTACCCAATCAGCGTAGGGCACCCATACAAAGAGGAGTTGAACAGGGAAATAACATGCATGAAAATTAAGAATACTTCAGAGTTATATTACATCACATCATAGCTGAGGTTCTAACTAAAGATAAAATTTGTCTTGGTCGGGAACCCGCAGCGGCGAAGAAGAACGGGACGCCTAGTCCCGGCGCTGGCCTTCCACCCTCCTGATTTCGTTGATGCAGTCGGTGATGGGCTTCATGCGCTCCTTGAGCACCGTGAGGTCAACACCATCCGGCAAGCTCGTCATCGCGGCCGCGAAGTCAAGGTTGGGATTCTAGTGCGCCACCATGGTGAAGACCTTGGTCACGATGCTCCGGCAAAGTCGCCGGGCCTCTTCGGCCAGTGTGGCCGTCCTATTGGAGTGAAGATAGGCCAGGGCTCCGAGGACGCCCTCGAAGATCTGGGTCAGCTTGGCGTTGACAGTCCCACTGCGTCAGGGGCGTACCTCACGTTTGGCATCCCCATGGTGGCCAATTGCGAGGTGACCCTGCCGGCGACGACCTCCAGATGGCTGATCCACCTGTTCTCGCCCGCCACATATTCCTGGTGGGAGGCAGCCTCATTTGCCCACAGCTGCTTCTCCTCCTCCAGGCTCCTGGTCAAGGTCTCCTCCCGACCCCTCCTCTCCAACAACAGCTTCTCGAGATCCTCCAGCTTCAGCTTGAGGTCTATGATGGAGTTCTGCTCCTCGGAGAGCTCCCCGGTCCTGCTAATGACCGCTCCTTGTGCCTCTATCAAGGCGTGGTTGAGCGTGCTCTTCTCGCTGGACAGCTTGAGGGCCTGCTCCTTCAGCTCGTCCCGCTCTGCTTCTAGCTCCTTCACCTTGCCGGTGTGGGCTAGGGCTTGGGTATCGAGCGCCTCTCTGTGCCTCTGCTCTAGCTCGTGAGTCCCTCATGCGACAAGGGCCTCGAGCTCCTCCTCCTTGCCACGGAGCGTTGCGGCAAGCTTCGCCTCACGCACGGAGAGGTCCTCCTCCTGGGAGTCCAAGGTGGCTTGATGTTGGTTCCTGGCGGCTTCAGCCACGGCAGCCAAGTTCGCCCCCTTCTCCTGGGCCTTCTCGATGTCGGCCATCTTCATGGTGAGCTCCACATCGCGCTAGGTCAATTTCTCCTGAAAGGCCCTCTGCTCCTCGCGAGTCTGGTGGAACCAGGCCTGCGTCTCGGCAACGCGCGCCTTGAAGTCCACCTCCACGTTGTCCACCGTTGCCATCCTGGACTTGACCTTGTCCAGGCGGGCACGGTAGAGCACTTGGAGCTTCCGAAAATTGGCCCCCATGGCACGGAAAAGCTGCTCTTCTGGAGAACCGTCGCCACCAACGCCCGGCGCGTCGACCACCTCGAGCCCGGTGGCGGGAAGCACTTCGCCGTCAAAAACTTCCCCTTCGACGGGCGCTCAGCTTGACGCCCCTGGGAGGTGGACGAAAAGATCATCGCCCACCTTCAGGTATCTGTCGGGGGCCGAGGTTGAGGAGGAGGGAGGCTGATCATCCATCACCTGTTCCTCAGCGGAGGCCTTGCCGGCCTCCTCGGCAGGTCCACCGCTGGCGCCCTCGGCGGAAGCCTCGCCGGTAGCCTTGGCGGCCCCTGCAGCGGCATCCTCGGCAGCACCCTTGGCGGCCTCATCAGCGGCGGCCTCGTCAGCATCCTTGGCGGCCTCCTCGGCGGCAATTCTGTCCACGTCCTCCATGTCTGTTGAAGGAGGGCCTGGGCAGCAACGAGAGCAATGAAGCCAAGAAAAGAATAAGGGAAAAACAGAGACGAAAGACAGGCGACTCACCAGTGCCAGGCTGTGAAGCAGGAGACCCCTCTCCACCAGCATTTGGCGCCATGGCAAAGCCACCAGCGCCCAAGTTCCCCTCTTCCTCCATGGGTGTGGACTCCGTGCCTGATGCCCTTGCCGGGGAAGCCCCCCGCGGCGGCGTAGTCGATGGGGGTGGTGTGTTAGGAGTAGCCCTCTGTGGCTCCTCCTGCTTCCGCTCCCCTCCTACTAACCCGGCACACTACTAGAAAAAGGGCTATAGATGGGATTGACACTAATGGCGCACCACACAAGCGGTGCGCCATTAGTATATACTAATGGCGCACCACCTTCTGATACGCCATTAGAGTTGAAACTACTAATGGCGCACCTGGCCCAGGGTGCGCCATTAGTATATACTAATGGCGCACCACCTTCTGATACGCCATTAGAGTTGAAACTACTAATGGCGCACCTGGCCCAGGGTGCGCCATTAGTATCAAAAAAATATATATTTTTAACTAGTGCGCCTGTCCAAACATACTAATGGCATCCAGACACAGTTCGCCATTACTAGTTGTAACTAGTAATGGCGCACCTGCCGGAAAGTGCGCCACTAATGTTGTTTTTTTATTATATTTTTATTCCCTTTATTGCAAAACTACTAATGGCGCACTGTTCCACAGTGCGCCATTACTAGTTTAAACTAGTAATGGCGCACTGTGGGACAGTGCGCCATTAGTATTTTTTTTGCAAAACTACTAATGGCGCACCACCAGAAGGTGCGCCATTAGTAACCTGGATTACTAATGGCGCATCCAGAGTTGGTGCGCCATTAGTAAGTGGGCAGCAACAAGATATTTTGGACAGCCTCTCCTACCCACACTCACTTTCCCCCCACTTCATTCTCTCCACCTCCTCCTTGTCTCGGGTGCCTCCTATTTTTCACCTCATTTCCACCATAGATTCATTCAATTTAAGTGGTTAAATTACCTTGTTTTGATAGGTAAGTAAGGGGGGAAGCTATATTTATGTTGTTCTCCGTACAACAATGTGCACATGCACTTTTTATGGCCTAGCTAGATCTATATATGTTCGTGGTGTTGCATATGTTTGTGGTGTTGCATATGTGTTTGTGTTTGGAGGTGTACCGGTATTTGAAATGCGATAGTTGCCAATATTTTGCCGGAATGTTGACTCATTTCCATTTCGGCGAGAATTTTGGCATTAAGCATTCTTTTTGGTCCTATTTTTAGGGAAAGCCATGCCAAATTTTTTCTTGGTTCTAAAATATCGTTTTGCTCTACCCCGCAGGCGACCATGGTCCGCATGATGACCGAAGGCATCGTGAATAGGTTTTTGAGGTCCGCGAAGGCCGAGATGCTTCAAAAGAATGAGACGGAGATAAGATGTCCGTGTCGAAGATGCAAGCTGAAGAGCCGTATTGCGGACCCAGAATCCGGGCAGGTGCGGGACCACCTGCTCTTGCGTGGTTTCATGGATGGCTATCGGTGGCAAGGTGATGAAGATGACTACGAAGTCGTCCATGGGGGCCAGAAAAGAAATGAGGAAGGGCAGCAAGACAACCACCGCGGCTCGGGCGGGCGAGAAGACGAAGAATCCCTAGGAGATGATCACGACGGTGATGTTGTACACAGTCATCATGTAGAAGATGCAGGACATGATGATGAGGAAGATGCCGGAGCAGACGACGGGCATGATCATGAAGATGATGATGCCGGCGGAGCAGACGACGCTGGACCATCGATGGGCTGGGTGCAGGACCCTCATATTCAAGAGCTGCTTCTCAAGCAGACAGATAACGCAAGAGCTGCCGCCCGAGAGAAAGCCAAGATGGATCAACTTGAGTTAGACGCGGTTACTCCATTGTATGAAGGATGCAGACCCGAGGATGCCCGCCTGAAAGTAACGCTCATGGCTCTGGAGATGAATGTAAAACACAAAATGACCAACGCATGCTTCGATGAGAACATGTCATTCTGGCACGAACGTCTTCCCAAGGGGAACAAGTGCCCGACCAGTTTGGAGGAGGCGAAGAAAATCGTGTGTCCTCTGGATTTACCGCACGTGAAATACCATGTGTGCATGAACAATTGCATCAATTATCAGGACGAGCACGCGGAGTCTACCATATGTCCGGTGTGCGGCGTCACTCGATACAAGAAGAGGAAGAAAGCTCCTCGAAAAGTGGTGTGGTACTTTCCGATCACTCCTCGTCTGCAGCGGTATTTCGCGGACCCTAAGGTAGCAAAGCTCCTGCGTTGGCACACGGATAGGGAGGAGAAGAAGCGAGAAGATGACGCAAATGATCCGGAGATAGATAAAAAAGACAAGATGCTGAGTCACCCTAAGGATGCGAGCCAGTGGCAAGCGTTGAACTTCGAAGACCCAGAATTTGGGAACGATCCAAGGAACATCGTGCTGGGCGCGAGCACCGATGGAGTCAATCCATTTGGCAGCCAGAGAAGCACACATAGCACCTGGCCTGTGTTTGTGTGGATGTACAACCTTCCCCCCTGGTTGTGCATGAAGAGGAAGTACATTCACATGAGTATGCTAATTGAAGGACCGAAACAACCAGGGAACGACATCAATCTGTATCTGGGGCTGCTGAAAGAGGAGCTTGACACGCTGTGGAAAATGCCAGCCAATGCGTGGGACGCCGCAGCGAAAGAATATTTCCCTATGAGAGCCGCGCTGCTCACGACGATGCACGACTATCTCGGTTACAGATATGTCGCGGGGCAGGTGGTCCACGGATTTTCTGGATGCGTCAGGTGTATGGATGACACAACGCATTGCCAGCCAGATAGAGATCCCAGGTCTTTGAAAACCATGTTCATGGGACATCGAAGGTGGCTTCGCGACGATGACCCGTGGAGAAAACGCAAGGATCTATTCGATGGTGAAACCAAACCCCGAGGACGCCCGCGTACGAGGAGTGGCGAGGAAATAGACGAGCTGTTGAAAAATTGGAAAGACTACCCACTGCCGGGAAAAAAAGAAGCAAAAGGCGCTAGAGCCGAGAAAGAAGCGAAAGGCGCTAGAGCCGCTGCTGAAGGTATGGAAAACGAGGTCTGTTTTCTGGGACTTGCCATACTGAAAGATCCACCGTGTGCCTCACAGCCTTGATGTCATGCATATCACGAAGAACGTGTGCGAGAGTCTGCTTGGTACCCTGCTCAACATGCCAGAGAGGACCAAAGATGGGCCGAAAGCAAGGGCAGACTTGAAATCAATGGGCATCAGGCAGGAGCTTCACGCTATATATGATGATCATCATGATGATGATGATGATGAGGCGAAGCAAGACACAGAAAGTCGTCGAAAAGGCAAGAAGGCCAAGAAGACCGGAAATGACTACCCTCCCGCGTGCTTCACTCTAAGTCAGGAGGAGATCGAGCAGTTTTTCACCTGCCTCCTAGGAGTAAAACTTCCTTACGGTTACGCGGGGAAGATAAGCAGATACCTAGACCCAGCGAAGCTGAAGTTCAGCGGGATGAAGTCTCACGACTGTCACGTGCTGATGACGCAGATACTTCCAGTTGCAATCCGTGGGATCATGGACGCGCACGTCTGTGAAACCCTATTTGGCCTATGCAACTTTTTCGACGTCATCTCTTGGAAGACTGTTGGCGTGAGGCAACTCAGAAGGCTATAGGAAGAGATCGTGGTGATACTATGTGAGCTTGAGATGTACTTCCCGCCTGCATTCTTCGATGTTATGGTGCATCTGCTGGTCCATATCGTGGACGATATCATCCAACTCGGGCCGACGTTCCTGCACAGCATGATGCCGTTCGAAAGGATGAATGGTGTCATCAAAGGATACGTTCGCAACATGTCACGTCCAGAGGGAAGCATAGCCAGGGGCTATCTGACCGAAGAGTGCATCTCCTACTGCACGAATTATCTAGGCATCGAGAACCCCGTTGGTCTGCCCATCAACAGGCACCTCAGCAGGCTGGCTGGATGGGGTCACCGTGAGGGTCGTCGCGAAATGCATGTCGACTTCGAGGGTCAACTCGCCAACTTTGAGAGAGCAAACCTAGTCGCGCTACAACACATAGACGTGGTCGATCCTTGGGTGGTAGAGCACAAAACCTTTATTAAGAAGACGTACAATGACCGAGGCCAACAGAGGACAGACGGAGATATACTCAAAGAGCACAACTCATGTTTCACGCGTTGGTTCAAGCAGAAGCTTCTGTCGTACCCTTTATATGAGGATTCTTCCGCAGAAGAAAAACTCATATTCGCCTTGTCACAGGGCGCCGAGCACAACCTGATGACCTATGAGGCGTACGATATCAACGGCTACACATTCTACACCGAGGCAAGGACATGAAGAGCTATGGTTATCAGAACTCCGGGGTAACGATGGAATCCTACACCGGTAACGACAAGGACAGATACTACGGAAGGATCGAGGAGATCTAGGAGCTGAGCTACGCAGGAGAGAAGGTCCCGATGTTCCGTGTCAGATGGGCCAAGAGCGTCCTAAAAGAAGACCGGTATTTCACCACCATGGTTATACCCGAAGCCAAATCCAAGACCGCGGGCGCAAACGTCACCGTGAAAAATGAGCCATGGGTACTGGCTTCCCAAGTGGACCAATGCTTCTTCATTACCGACCCGTCAAAGCCCAGTCGTGTTGTCGCGAGGAGAGGCAAAAGGAAGATCATCGGAATGGATGGAGTAGCCAATGAGAAAGACTTCGACAAGTACGGCGACCCGAGGATCGAACATGACGACGATGATGAAGTAGCAGCATACACCACAAGAAGAAGCAGGACCACCCTACCTAATGGACGTCCGTTCCACATAAGAACTCCATATGCGAAAAAGAAGGGCAAGAAGATTGTGAACAGATAGCTAGCTAAGATCGATTGTATTTAAATCGTAGCCTTCATTTCTCTATTGTATTTCATGGGCACTTTTTGAACTATCATGAATATTTTTAAATTTCATGGACACTCGATCTCGATCCCCCTCCATCTCGATCGCTATCCCACCTCGCCAGATCCGGTCCCCCTCGCTGCCGAGCACCCCCCGGTCCACCGGCCGCCGCCGCCGACCCCCCGCACCCTTCCCCTACTCAACCGCCGCCGCCGACCCCTCGCACCCCTCCCCTACTCAACCGCCGCCGCCGACCCCCCGCACCCCGCGCACCCTCCCCCGCTCCGCCGGCATTACTGTTTGATGATATTATTTAAAAAATTATTACTGTCTTATAAAAAATATTACTGTTATGATTTAAACAAGTTTGAACATATTTAAACACAAATAAGTATCAAACAGCATTTTAAATGCATAAAAAAAATTGTGGAGCCTGGGAATCGAACCCAGGACCTCCTGGTGTGAGAACTGGCTACTGACCAGTCGAGCTAGTAGAGGGGACTTGGTGTGGATCAGGTCAGGTGGAAGATAACCTGTTGCCTCGAGCAGAAATCAAAAAAAAAACTAATGGCGCACCACGGTGAGGTGCGCCATTAGTATGGATGTACTTATGGCGCACCGAGGGGTGGTGCGCCATTAGTATTGTGCCATTGCCCCCATCCATATTTCCTCCCGGCCCCTCCCTATCCCCTCTCTCCCTCGCCCTCGCCCTCGATCCCCTTCCCCTCTCCTCTCCTGACGCCGCTCCCCCGCCGCCTCGACGCTGCCCCGCCGCCCCGACGCCACCTCGACGCTGCCCCGCCGCCCCGACGCCGCCCCGACGCCGCCTCGACCCCGCCCCGACGCCGCTGCCCCGCCGCCTCAACGCGACCCCGCTGCCCGGACGCCGCCCTGTCCACACCACCATCGTCGGAGCACCACCACCACCCAGACCTCGTCCCCGACATCCTCCCCGCGCCCCACTCCCCGGCATCCTCCCCGCGCCCCACTCCTTGGCCCCCGTGAGCTCCCCCTCCTCCTCTCCCCCTCTCCCCCTCTCCCCCTCTCCCCTCTTGACTGGTTACCTGTGATTTTTTTTGCTTCTCCAGCCATGTTTGTGTCTAGAACTCTAGATCATGGAGGAATCGCCCTCTCCAGCATTGTAATTCTTTTGTGTGTTTTAAGTGGTATTTACAGTGTACTTTTAGTGTAATTACTGTGCATTTTCAGTGAAATTTACACTGTAATTGTTAGTGGAATTTAGACTGTAAATGTTAGTGGGTTTACAGTGTACTTCTAGTGGATTTTTGCTCTGTATTTGCAAGTGGCATTTTTAGTGGAATTACTGTGTATTTCCATGGTTTTTACATTGTAATTATTAAAGTAATTTTGGGGCTTTGTATAGTTGATTCACAGCAGCAGCAACTGTAATTGATCCAAAAACCAGGTTAATTGATGTCAAATTGATTAACTAAATCATCCAGAAACAAGAATGATAAGTCCATATGCTACTGTTGATCCCAAGACCGGAATGACAAGTCCAGGTGTTCCTCAATTGAGGAATTTGATTATCTAAATCATCCAAAAACCAGAATGATAAGGCCACATGCTACTGTTGATCCCAAGTTTGATGCATAACAATTGTTGTATGAGTTATCCAAATGAACATGAGTACTCCTCTATTTTGATATGAAATCACCATGATAGGTCCACAAGCTACTGTTGTCAACATGATAAATAGTTTCAGTTAGTTACCTCTAAAACTATTCCTAATTAACTAAAGAAGAGAAGAGAGGAGGAGTAGTTTATTTCAGAGAGTAAACATCAGCACTATTTGACAGTAAAAGGTTTTAGCTAATTTGAATTAACTGAAAGTAGCAGTACATCATTTTTATTGACAGTAAAATGTTCAAAGAAACAGAAATATCAGTACAATAGCTAGATTACACTATCAGTACACTACCAGTAAAATGTTCATTTAGTTTCAGTAAACAAATATTGCCAAGCATGACATGGCCTTTGTGATCTCCTACTCCCGAATTTTCATGTCACTTGTGCTATTAGTAGTTTTTTGACAGTAAAAGGGATGAAGAGGTCGGTGACCTCCAAATTCCAAATTTAGTAAAAGTTTGGGTATTCGAAACTACTAGTCTGAAAAACAGTTTATGTGGTCTGAAACTTTTCCTAATGTGTTTCAGACTTTCATTAAAAGTTGTTGAATCAAATCAGTTCTTTGATGCTATTATGGACAGATTTAAAATCCACACTAAGCCTTGATATGGGAACTATTCGTTTTGATGCTACTGTGCTTTGACGATATGCTGCTAGTGGAAGACTTTGGAATTTGAAAACCCAAATCAGTTCAGTCTGCCTAGTTCAGCTTCACATAGGTTCCCATTTTCTAGCCTACTGTAATTGTTCCGAACTTTTGATAATCTGTTTCAGACTTTTAGTTAGGAGTTAAGACTAGGAAATAGTATGAACTGCTGTTGGATTAAATCAGTACGTGGTTAACAGGCACAACATTGTGCCTGTTGGGTTTACGGACAGATGCTAGAAGGTTGTCTGAAGATAGTTGTTTGCTAGGGGTGGGGAATCATTTCATAAGTAAAAAGTCCATACTGAACCTTGATACGTCAACCAATGGTTTTGATGGTACTTTGGAACTTGAAAATCAAAATCAGTTCAGTCTGCCTAGTTCAGCTTCATATAGAAGATAATGATTCGTGTTTTTTAGTCTACTGTAATTGTTTTTTAGCCCACAACACTTTGCATTGTTTTGAGGTTTCGTACATCAGCTTTCTTTTTTATCTTCTTATTTAAAACTTTAGTAGTACCTGTGACACATAATGCCTAACAGTTTAACTATTTTCTTGCTAATCCAGCCCACGCGGCTGCTGTACTACTTGTCAAGTGATGCTGCTGCTGCTATCTGCGAGTTGCCGCTGCTAGTTGTGATTTTGTCAAGTGATGCTGCTGCTACTTGTGATCTTCTAAAATAACCCTTTTCTCCTGGAACGTTGATTAATTTCCGTTTCGGTTGAGAAATGGGGCACTCCTAGGTCAAGAAAATTAGCAAAGGTCATGCCCAATTTTCTTGACCTAGAAGGTGCCCGATTCTCAACCGAAATAAAAATTAATTTGCTTTAGTGGTTGGATTAGTTTAGTATTTTTTTCACACACTCAGACACCCTTGCTTGCCATGTGTGTGAGAGAGATAGTGAGAGGAGACAAGAAGAAGGGGGTTAGGAAGATGTTGCCTGCTCATCAAAGCTCACCATCTCCCCCTTTTCACCCCTTTTCCTTTGTCTTTTGTGGGTTGCAAGGAAGCTACTGTCTTAGCTAGCTTAGCTTGTGCACAAAACCCAGTGTTACAATCTAGAAAATTAGCCTGAAAAGATGAGGTCCCATGCTGGCTGTACCACTGCATCATGCAACAGTGCCTTCAAGATCCAAGGCAATATCACAAACATCATAGGCAATTTGACCAAACTCACAACCTTGTATCTTTGCAGCAACCAACTTCCTAGACACACCCCTCAAGAACTAGGTTACCCTGAGAACGTGGACTTGGACCTTAGCAACAATACACTAACAGGTTCTATCCCAAAACACCTAGGCAATATCACAAACATCTCTCAATTGTTCCTTGACAATAACCAACTTTTTGGCGACATTCCTCGAGAATTAGGTTATTTGGTCAACTTAGAGATCTTGTTCCTTGACAATAACCAACTTTTTGACCAAACTTTGTTCCTATTTATAGAGAAACATGGCCAACAACGATGAGGCTGGGGGTTTGGGCGGCAAGAAATTCTGGGAGCTGTCCCAGGAGATGGAGGAACAACCTCACTTGTATGAGGACGCCGCCTTCCCCACCGATCCTGAGACCACTGATGGTACCGCCGAGGATGACCCCACTGATGCCACCACTGATGGTGCTGCTGAGGATGCCACCACTGATGATGGCGGCGCACACACAGATGGCAGCCAACCGAAGAGGCAACGGAAGGACCGGCGCCCGACCGTGCTCCACACCCTCAAGGAGGAAGTTACTGAAGTGGACTCCAACGGGAATCCAACGGTGCCCGAACGAATAGTCAAGGGGTACTCGCTTCAGCTCGGGTGCATTCTCTGGAGCACCGTCTCGATCAACACCGAGAACCTCAGGCATCCTGACCGAGGGAATTAGCGCAACCTCCTCTTCACGAAGCTGCACAAACGATACAAGTTCCCCGCTGAATTTGAAAACACAAGCCTCAAAGGGAATAAAGTGAACAGTGCTGCCCTCACGAAGATGAGCACGACCCTGTCTACTTGGAAAAGCAATGTGAAGAGAATGATCGAGAAAGGTGAGAGTTATGAGAAGATCAAGGAGAAAAATCCTTCGATCACCGAAGATGACTACAACGACTTCAAGATCAATTGCTCGAGCACCGCAAGCTCCGAATCAAGTAAGTGGGGGAAAGAAATGCGGGAGCTGAACTTAGGGGAACACACACTCGGTCCCGGCGGTTACAGAGTGGCGGAGCCTATATGGGACAAGGAGGAGGCGGGCCGTGCCGAGCAAGGCCTACCGCCCCTCTTCGATAAATACGGTGACAAGCAGACCAGGAACTTTGTCAGGGCCCGGTACAAGCAGGACCCGAAAACAAAGGAGCTTACCACGGATCCGAAGACCAGGGCGCTTGAGCTTGTTCTGGTAAGGAATACACCCCCGCGTAATTAGCTCCATATGGTTGCATTCTAATTAATGAAGCCAAATTTCTAAATGGTTCACATTCCTTCCGCAGGCGACTGAAAGCAGTAGCGCGGGGTCGACTAAGAGCAACCCTTGGGACACCACTCTAAATAGGGAGTTGAATGTAATGAAGAACAAGGATAAGCTCAGTAAGCCGACGTCAGCTGGTCATGTGGCCGGCAAAGGCTTGTCGACAAAATGGTCGTCATACTATAACACTGGTGGGCGAAAGGAGAAAAAGACCAGCTCAGAAAGCCAGGCGCGCGAGGTTCAAGAACTCAGGGCACAGGTGGCGCGGATTCTGGAGATTTTCCAAGAGAAAGTGCAACAACAACTCGGAGCGACGATCACCGCCATTGTGCCTACCTTGATCCAGGGGATTAGTGCGTGGATTGCGGGCGGCCAACAGGGGCCGCCCCCGATTCCTAGCTTCACGGCCAGCAACTCGCAGAACGCGATGGCGGGGCCATTGATGTCTCCGGCGGAGGCGGCACGGGAGCTTAATGCACCCGGGTGTACGCCGGCCAGCAGCTCTGCAGCAAGCGGCCCCTCCGTCAACTACACTCCCGCCGTTGGCGGTGCCTCGACATTAGCCGAGCTCGACGCCATCATCACGGTAACTAATTAAGCCTCTCTCGGCCGAGGACTTCATCTCCTTGCCTTTGACTGGGCATCCCTGACGCCCTACATGTTTTCGCAGGGCACCGCCGACGTTCCGTGCACTCTCCTGCACTTCATGAACAACGAGTTGGTCGATGCCGCCAAGGGTAAAATCGTTCAACCGGGCAACCCCTTGTTCCACGGTACCCAGATGCCACCCAACTTGTTTAGGGTTCAACTGGTTTGGGTGCTGCCAGGCTGCGACGAGTTGTTACCTCCGATTCGACCCGTCGGGGCCGACGATGATGACGTGATGACCCTCAGCGCTTGCCTGAGCTGGCCCCTGCTTTGGCCGAAGAGCCAGATTCGTTTGGGGGCGGGGGACACCACCCCAAAGACAACACCGCCAGTCGTGCCGCCGCCAAGTCGGCCCCATGGCAAGACCGCCACAACGGTGCCTGACATCCCTATGCCACTGGATCCAAACATGCATATGGCACTGGATCAGAACGACGACGACGATACATTTGCCAACGTCGATCAGTACTTTGCCAATCATGGGTATAGTGGCGACTTCATGGGGCCTCCTTCTCAAGAACCCAACCCAACAAAAGACGTGCGCGATCTAGCTGGTACCGCGGAGAAGCCAAGTTGCAACAAGCGTCGTCTGCAGTTCAGCTCTCAGGAGACGCCTCCAGCTGCCGACTTCACCGAGCCTCAGATAGGCGAGGTGCGAAATATGATCAGCCCCAACACACTCAAGAAGGCGGTCTATGAGCAGAACTCGGTACCATTACAGGAGAAGAAGAAGGCACGCAAAATAAAGACTAACAAGGGTGCGGGCCAGCCGGCACCGAGTACGATCCATGCTCAGGATGGGCCACCTTCACCTGAGGATATCTCGAGGAGGGTGCATGTGGCGGGTAGGCCAATGCTACCGATAAATATGCTCGACGCTGCAACCGGTGCTATGCGGAGTCTGCATGACAATGTTCTTTCTTTGGTGAAGCGGCGTCTCGGAGAGAAGGATGTGGCATACCCGGTTTTCACGGCCAAGGTGCCAGAGGGTAAGGGCTTTGTGGATAACTCCATCGGGGGTACGATCGTCCTGCGGTTTGATGACATCCACGCTATGTTGAACCTTCATCCGCTGCACTACACGTCGGCTATTTTCGCTGAGTATGGAGATGCGGATCATTCGCGACAAGACCCCGGACATCGTGATAGTTGACCCCTTCTACATGCGTGCCAAGATCTTGGGCAGCGCTGGGGACCGGCAAGTCGCGAGTTCTTACCTCGAAGGCGTCATTCTGGCAAACCAAGATAAGGATAACTTCCTCGTGCCTTACTTTCCCGAGTAAGTCCTCCCCTCAACCGCCCCGTAACATATGAATTCTTAGATTTCGATCGTTTTTCTTTTAACATTCCGTGTTTTCTGCAGTGACACACATTGCATGCTCATCCTCCTAAGCCCCAAATATTCCATGGCCACGTATTTCGACCCGGACCGTCAGTCGAACGTAGACTACACAAATGTCAAGAAGGTTCTTGCTGATGTTCTCCCCAGCTACGTCAAATCTGGAGGCACCTTCACTAGGCCTATTCGTAAGTACGGCAAGCACGTGTTCTCCCACAATACGACATTCTGCTGCGTCAAGCAGCCGCCTGGCGGTCAGAAGGGTGCCTACTACGCCATCCATCACATGCGGGCGATCGTACGGGACCATCATCACCTTCTGCTACCGAGTAGACTCAAAGATTGGGCCTCGAGCGTGTCGGCAATCCAGGACGCGGACATCAGACAAGAATTCTTTCGCATCCAGTCGGAGTTTGCGGAAATCATCCATCAAGATGTCCTTCGTACCTCGGGGCAGTTCTACCTCAGAAATCAACCGTCCAATAGTGACATCGACACAATCCTACAAATGCAGGCTGACAACGCCCGTTCTTTCATGACTCCCACGATAGACGGCGGCTTCATCCACGCTCCGGTCCCTTGAGTCAAGTCGAAAGCAGTGATGCTGTGTCTAGTTCTGAAACATCGATTGGCTCATGTTGTAATTAAACTTTAATGAACTTGTAGTATGTATCTTTGGTTTCGAGAGTGGTTCAACTTAAGATGTAATCGATGCTATTAATGTCTTGCTTTTCTCTTCCGATCGTTCTTTTGCATACTTATATATTGCTTATGTATTGTCTGTGAATTGGTACTAACGTTTCGTTTGGCTACTGCATAGCGATGCCGTGGTATGTCGTGTACAAGGGTAAGGTTCCCGGAGTCTACGACGACTGGGAGGAGTGTCGGAGACAGGTTCACCGATTCAGCGGTAACAGTTACAAAGGGTACGCCACTAGGACGAGGCCGAATCTAGATACACCCTCTATCTAGCGGGAGAGGGGAGGGAGCGTTGGAGGAACCGGATGAAGACGAGTTTCATCGTGATGATGCTCATCGTGATGACCGCAGCTCTCTTCTATGTGATGGTAGTTTAGATGATCGATATCGACTTGTAATGTGAAGACAAACTCGCGGTCTCGAGACTTGTAATATAATGTTCTATCTTTGTTCGGTCTTTTCAATTCGGAGACTAATATGATGAATTGTATTCGGAGACTAAAATGATGAATTGTATTCAGAGACTAATCTTCTATTGTATTCGATGAATCTGTTGTTGATGTGTGCTGTTTATATTTTGTCCAATTATACATTTTGTAACCTGTGCAAAAAACAGAAAATTAAAAAATAAAAAAACCTAATATTCATACTAATGGCGCATCACATCATAGTGCGCCATTAGTATGCCAAAGGATACTAATGGCGCATCATTAAACAGTGCGCCATTAGTATGCCGAAGTTACTAATGGTGCATCTTGTTGTCGTGCGCCATTAGTATGCCAAAGCACCTGGGTATACATGGCCCCCTGGGAGGCATACTAATGGCGCACTGTTGTATATACTAATGGCGCATCTGAGGTGCGCCATTAGTATACCAGATACTAATGGCGCACCCGTGGTGCGCCATTAGTAAAATATACTAATGGTGTGCTACTAATGGCGCACCACTAATGCGCCATTAATGGCCAAATTAGGTGCGCCATTAGTAGGCCTTTTCCTAGTAGTGGCAAGGTCAGCGTCATAGCATCAAGGGCCTGCCACATGTCGAGTAAGAAGAGCGTGACAAACTTACGCTGGGGGCTGCGCCGGGGGCTGCTGTCCGGGCTGCTCAGCACCACCAGTGGTGTCTTTGAAGTCCCAGCCGGGGGCTGGCTGCTCGCCGAGGTCCTCGCCCTCTGGGCCAACGTCTCTGCATCCCTACAAAACCAAAGGCGGGTCAAAATAAGCGACCCAATTCAGGGAAATGGAAATGACAGTAAGGAACGGAGTACTTACTCGTCATCCATCTCCTCCTCTTCCACCAGTTTCCTTTTCCTCTCTGGGCTGAGAGGCCCGAGATCAAAAGGGAGCTCCACATCATCAACCGAGTCGACGCCTGCCGGAGGAGGCGAAGAAGGCGGCGGGGTCTGTGTGCGCCCAGATGAGGAAGGGGCTGTCGCCTTCTTCTTCTCAGCGGCCTTCGTCAGCCTCTTTGCTGCCGAGGCCCTCGTGTGACGCCCCGACCCCTCCAGGGTCAATTGAGGCCGCGTAGCCCTACCAGGCCTGACCGGCTCACCGGAGCCAGCCCGCCACAGGACTTGCCCTCTTCCCCTGGCTGGCGTCGAGCCTACCGCCACGCCCTCCTCCTCCGACGACTCGTTGGCCGCGTCCTCGACAAGCGGAGCTCCGGTGTCGGCGCTGCTGGCCTCCTCGGTGGCCGCCGCCCATAGGGTGAACTGGTCCTCCTTTGCGGCCGTGGCGACCTCGTCCTCCATGCCCCCGGCGCTGCCGGCCTCCATGGCAAGCTGTGCCTCCCTTGCCCTGGTGGCGATATAGTCCAGCTCAGCCTGGGTGGTGTCCATGACAAGCCACCGCTCGGAGTCAGCATTGACGTACACCTCAATCAAGGTGTCAAAGAATTGCTGCACATCTGCGGCCGTCGGCTCCCTCCAGCTCGGGATGGGGCTGTGCGCGTTGCAGTCCGGCATCATGGTGATGATCTCGGACCAGCATGAATTATTGCACAACGGGACCACCCCCGGTAGCAACTTGAAGGGCGGCCCCTTGAAGGCCTTGCCGGCCTTTACGACAACCCTTGCGGCCTTGCCGGTCAGCTCGACCTCGCTGTCGCGATCCACATCCATCTGAAAGAGCCGCTGGCAGAAGTGGGCATGCGCCATCACCGTGAAGTTGTGGTCGAGGCCAGGGCGGAGCCGCATAATGTCAGCCGGATTCATAAAAAGCGAGGCTGGCCTCCCCTTATTGTGCAACGGGGCGATCCGGCGGCGAATGAAGTCCGCCCCGATCATCTCAAGGGTGAGCCCAGCCTGGGTCGGCCAAAGAATCCTGGTGGTGGCGATAGTAAGCCTCCCGTCGGCGGCATCGACATCACCCCAATCGCTGCCGCGGACCGGCGACACTCGGCGGACCTTGTAAAATTCCGGCGGGTCTTCGTCCTCAATCCAGCACCACCGGTCACGCCATTCCTCCCACCTCTCCTTCACGGCACCATCCGGGTATGCCCCCTTGGATCTTGGGATCCAGGTGACGCAACTAGAGATGGCACCTCCCGTCTGGATTCGAGGATAGAAATAATGGTGGAAGAGCGCCGTGTTGGGATGCACCCCGGCAAAGCCCTCACAGAGATGCGCAAAGAAAGACATGCACGCCAACACATTCAGAGTAAAATCCAAGAGGCGAAAACCGAACTTGTGCATAATGTCGCAGAAGAAATCGTAGAAAGGGGGGCATAACCCGCAAGAAAAGTATCAGCGCAAGCGGCAGGAATGACGCGCGTCGCCGGGTGTCCCAAATTCTCTCCCCCCGTCTTCACTCCCCACATGGGCTTGAAGGAGGCCCGGAGCTCATGAACATCAACCGTCGAGGGGAAGAAGAAGGCGGACTTCGTCTGCTCCCCCAACAGCGCGCTCTCCGGTGGCTCCACGGTCCCGGAGCCCTTAGCCACCCCCTTGCTCTTGGCGGATTTGGGCGCCATGGCGGCCGAGAAGTCTAGAGGGTCGAGGAAGGGGGGTGGCGAAGCAGCGACGGCGGGCGACGACGAAAGCTTGCGAGGGAAGGAAGAGAGGGAACAGCGGCTCTGAGCTTGGAAAAGGCACGAGGGAAGAGGAGAAAGTGAGCAGCGCGCCCGCGGTTATTCCCTCTTATGGGGGAAACGCGGGCCGCCTCCTTTCACATTAACTGTGATGTGACGCATGCCCGCGGGAAGCAACCCCACGCATGCCGCCCATGTCACACATGCCTCCCCACGCCGCGCCACGCACGGGAAGCGTGGGAAGCGCAACGCGCGAAGGAACTTACCGCGGTAAAAACCGCCCCACCTACCCGCGCACCGTTTTTTGGGCCTAGCCCAACAACGCGTTGCGCTTATGTGTGGCCCAGGGCCGGGGGCTCCTGTCGGTGTACAAAAAGAGGGATACACTTTTTGTACCCCTATAACTGTGCACGGGCAGTCTGAGCCACGGTCACCGCCACACCAAGCACGGCAAGGGAGGTGAGCCAAGGTAAGGCCGAAGCTCAAGAGAAGCAGAAGGATGCCAAGACCAAGACCCTAAAGAGCAAAGGGGACGAAGCCTACTCCCCCGGCAAGATCCTTGCCGGGAGGCGGATTTAGCAAACCCGGCAAAACCCTTGCCGTGGCAGCTCGCCCAACACCTACGGAGCGAGTCGCCCATGAGTCCACTGCCCCCATGTCACATCCCTAGTTCTGACAATGCCTAGTGCATGCATTAGAGTGTTGCATCATGTTTAAATTTCATTTAAACCTGAAATGGGGATTGACTAAACCCTAGCACCAAATGAATTCAACTAGGGTCAAAATAAAATCTTTTTCATTAAACCCAAAATGCCCTCTAAAAATGTTCAACATTTCTGGTTAGAGGTGAAAGCATCTACCAAAAATGATTTATATTTTTGCAGGACATATTGGGCTCTGAATTAAATCATACTCTATTTGCATTTGGGCATTTAAATGCTATAAAATATTCTAAATGCCCAAATAATTCTGAAAATAAGTGTGGGCTGTTGGAAATAATCTAAATAGAGCCCTTGATTATTCCAGGATTTTTTTAAGATGCCTAAGTATTTTTAATAAAGCCCTACAGTTGCAGAAATAATAGAAAACAGAAAATAGAGGAGAGAGAGAGAACTCACCTGGACCTACCTGGCAGCCCACCTGGCCGGCCCAGCAGGCGGCCTGGCCAACTGGCCCAGCCCACCACCGCAGCCCCTCCGTCGTCTTCCTCCCCTCGCCCCGAAGCAGCTGCGTGCCCGCACGCGAGCGACCGCGGCCACGTCCTCCCGCCACCTCCTGCTTGCCCTCCCTCGTCCTGACCTGCGCCACGGAGACGCCACGCACCCCCTGGCCCCTCTCATTCTCCCTGTGCTCCTCCCCCTCCTCTGTTTCCCTCTCCCGCGAACGGCCGAACGCCATCGTCGCCGCCGTTCGTCACCGCCGCAGCCACAGCCACTCCCTCGCTCCCTCTTCGTATCCCCGAGCTCCGCATCGTCGTCCTCCTCGTCCACCCCGAGCCAAGCAACCAGGGGAGCGCTGCATCGCCGCCCCGGACGTCTTCTTCAACCTCGGTGCCGGCGATCTCCGTCGCTTGATTCGCCGCATCCAGAGCCTCCCCGGCCCCGCCGTCTGCACCGTCTGACTCGCCGTGAGCCACTTACCTTATCCCCTAACTCCTTGTGCTCGCCCCCGTGCTGTAGCGCCGTTCCCCACGAGCACTGAAGCCGCCGTCCGCCATTGCTGCTGCACGCATAGCCTCCATGCCCCTCTGGCCTCACCATGCTGCTCGTGGTGCTCCCCGTGCCTAGCAGGTGCTGCCCAGCCTCTCCTTTTGCTCACCGACGCACCGTAGCGACGCGCCCGTGCATCACCGACCACCACCACCGCCAAAGCTCGTCGCCGGCGCCTTTTCCGGCGACCCCGAACCCAACTACCTGCACCACTCGCCGCGGGCCACTCCCAGCTATCCATAGCGCCCAACGGCGCCCCGAACGGTGCCCTGTACGTGAAACCCGCACCTGCACCGCCGCGTTTAGCCTCGCCGGCGGCTAAACGCCGGCGAGTTGACCCCGCCGACCAGGGGGTTTGACCCTTTGACCCCCCCCCTGTGTCCATGACATGTGGGGCCGGCCTGTTAATTAGGCTAGGATTAGTGTTAACTAAATATTAGTTAGTTTAATAGACACTGACAATGGGCCCCAGGCCGCTAACTGAATTAGATTAGTTAGGTTAGTCACTGACGGATGGGACCCACTGGCCAGGTTTGACCTGGACCAGCCACGTTGACCTGCTGACGTCACTAATACGTCATGCTGACGCAGTAAAGTATTTCTGGAATTAAAATAAATTAGGAAATGATTTATAATTCCAGAATATATTCTAAACTTCAATAAATCATAGAAAATTAATCGTAACTCCAAATTAAATAATTTATATATGAAAAATTATCAGAAAAATTCAAGGAATCCATCTGTACCATTTTCATGCATGTTAGAACAACTTATCACTACTGTTTAGGGCAAATGAAGTGAATGACATTTAAATAACCACATATGGAGTTTGAATTTGAATCTTGGATTCAAACCAACTTCATTTAATCTGTTGCTAGTTGCATTAGCCCAAGACACATTCATTTTGCCATGTCATGATCATGCATCATATTGTGCATTGCATTGATTGTGTTCCCTTCTGTGTTGCCGGTATTTGTTCCCTCTCGATAGACGTGATACCGATGATGTGATCGTTGACACTGATGAAGACTCAATGCTATCTTCAGAAGTGCCAGGCAAGCAAAACCCCCTTGTTCATTTCGATACAATCCCACTCTCTCGCTCCTGCTCTCTTTTACTGCATTAGGACAACACCGATTCAACTGTTACATGCTGCGGTAGTTGAACCCCTTTATCCTCTGCATGACCTGTCATTCCACAGTAATTAGATGAAACCCACTAGCATGAGTAGGAGTTGTTTGAGCCCTGTTGTGCCTACTCATTCATGTTTGTTTGTCATGCCCGCTACTGCTTAGAGTTGAGTCAGGTCTGATTCATCGGGGATGAATCAGAGGCGTGTGAACATGTCCTATTGTGTGTGAGCTAAGTGTGTGAACACGATTTGGTAAAGGTAGCGGTGAGAGGCCATGTAGGAGTACATGGTGGGTTGTCTCATTGCAGCCGTCCTCAGGAACTGAGTTCTGTGTTTGTGATCCATGATTCAGCTACTACCACGCATTGGGCCCGAAACCAATGGACCCTCTCGGCTTCTTATTCACCCTTGTCCTCTGTCCAGGAGTTGCAAGTAGTTTCTGGTGTTTGTAGTATGCTGGAGGCCGTGGGCAGCGCTGACCGTAGGGGTGGGCTGTGATGCGGTAGGCACGTGGCACGGTGTACCGGGCGCCCGTTTGGTGTCTCGGGAACCCTGTTCACATCGTTTGGGGCTGTGAGCGAAACTCCGGCCGGATCTCCTCATGGATGGAACCCGAATAGGCGATAAACCTGGACTAGAGACTTAGGTGATTAGGTAGGTCGTGGCCGACACCCACGTTGGGCTTCCGCTTGAAGGTTGCCGAGTACATGTCGTGTAAACGGCGGTAAGTGGTGAGAGCGTGTGTGAAGAAGTACACCCCTGCAGGGTTAACATCATCTATTTGAATAGCCGTGTCCGCGGAAAAGGACTTCTGGGTTGCTTATATCAGTTCATAGACAAGTGAAAGTGGATACTCTAAAATACGCAAGATAAGCGTGAGTGCTATGGATGGCGTTCTCGTAGGGAGACGGGAGCGGATCCATAGTGGTGTATTGATATGGTGAATATGTGGACTCGTGTGCGCCACCTCAAAAGAGTTACTTGCAGTCGTAGTTCAGGATAGCCACCGAGTCAAAGCTGGCTTGCTGCAGTCAAACTCCACCATCCCCTTTGTTGATAATGATGCATGTGTAGATAGATCTGATGTAAGTCTTGCTGGGTACATTTGTACTCACGTTTGCCTATTTTATGTTTTGCAGAGAGACTTCAGTCTCACTAGTAGTTCCGCTTGGACTTCGACGTTTAGCTTGATACCTCAGCTACGATCTTGTGCCCTCGGCAGGATCTGATAGATAGTCAGGCTTCTCAGCCTTTTTCATTTATAGATGTCTGTACTCAGACATGATAGCTTCCGCGTGTGCTTTGATTTGTATGCTCTGATTGTTGGGTCATGAGACCCATGTTTGTAATATCGCGCTCCTCGGAGCCTATTGAATAAATTACTTGAGTCGTAGAGTCATGTTGTGATGCCATGTTGTATTTGCACATATCGAGCATATTGTGTGTATGTTATTGAAATGCTTGGTATGTGTGGGATCTGACCATCTAGTTGTTTATCTTTAGTAGCCTCTCTTACCGGGAAATGTCTCCTAGTGTTTCACTGAGCCATGGTAGCTTGCTACTGCTCCGGAACACTTAGGCTGGCCGGCATGTGTCCTTCTTCGTTCCTGTGTCTGTCCCTTCGGGGAAATGTCACGCGATGAATACCAGAGTCCTGTTAGCCCGCTACAGCCCGGTTCACCGGAGTCCTGCTAGCCCAGTGCTACAGCCTGGATTCACTCGCTGATGACCGACACGTTCGATGCTGGGTCATGGATGCCTGTCCCTGTAAGTTTGTGCCACTTTGGGTTTACGACTAGCCATGTCAGCCCGGGCTCCTTATCATATGGATGCTAGCGACACTGTCATATACGTGTGCCAAAAGGCGCAAACGGTCCCGGGCAAAGGTAAGGCGACACCCGTGGGAATACCGTGCGTGAGGCCGCAAAGTGATATGAGGTGTTACATGCTAGATCGATGTGGCATGGAGTCGGGGTCCTGACAGCGTTGGTATCAGAGCTTGACTGCCTGTAGGATTACCAAGCCAAACTGGTCGAAGTTGAGTCTAGAAATTCTTTAGTTATATAAGGGAATTGATTGTGGGATGGAACGTAAGGCTCTTTTTACTCCTTATACCTTATGCCTTCTGATCTAAGTCATCTTATCTTTCCTGCGGGGATTAAGAACTAGGCTATCTCTTCCTTCTATCAGGATCACGTGTTACTAATCCGTAGACTTATAGATTGTTGGACTTAAGCCTCGTTTCAGTTTCTACTACTTCTGTATGTTAATTGTTGATCTCGAAATCTTGATATTGTGCTTCTGAGTGGTTATGCCACCATTTTTGTGAATGTCTCAAATCTTTTCTGAGCATTTACAGCCGTTATGCTGTCCGAGTCATCCCAGGTTTCTAAGTAGTTTGATGCATTTGCAAATCCTTTCTTCCCGTTTCAATGTTCCCATGGGCCAGATTAACCACACTAATCAGTGAGTTGAGGTACTCCGTTACCTTGACATATATGTTGGAAATATTATTATGACCCTAGGTGTCTCAGGGGATCATCTAGTGGTCTAGCCATGATTTGTGTCCTAGTGTGATGATTCTGGCCTTTATTCTCAAAAGCATCCTGTGATGCCATTTAGTTAGTAGGTATTCTATTCCTGGGTTCTTGAAACCGAGATTCACTCTACCTACTTCATGTTGATAGTAATTGCTAGTGCCTTTAGGATATTAGCAACCTTTGCATTAGTCCTCGATGTTCGTGGTATTCCTTTCTTCCAAATACTATGAACCGCTTATGGCAGATGTTCCTCGCTGATCGAAAGATCACAATCAGAGTGCTCTCGATGGGTTCTCGATTCTACATTGTGACTCTGCCAGTTCTACCTTTCTGCATGGGTTATCCGGAAGAAATATGTGGAATTCGTTCGACATGCTAAACCATGCATCCACAACTCAGAAAATCGTATGTTCCTTTGAGTTGTCCCTCTTTAGTTGTCTTCTGACCCTCGTCTATCAGTTGATAGTCAAGTTGATGTCGTGCATTCGTGTTCACCGATGCTCGTTATTCTTGTGGTCCGTCAAGCTGTTCTAGTTCGGAATGACTTGGAGAAACAAACTCCAGTATCTCATCCATATCTAGGATTGGGTCAAAGTAGTTGTATTCCGCAGATCAAATTGCTACTCCAGCTTTTGTTCTGCTCTACCTTGGAGTATTACATATTTTATATCGAGATTGTTATAGGAATTGCACACCATCCTATGAACTCTTGGTACAGTGATACTTCTTGCCATCATTGTTCATTCCTCGGTTCCTGTGTTATTGTCACCGGAATGCCGACAAATGAATCATGGTGTGTGAAATCAATACTCCCAGCAACCTCGTTGCTTGGTAGTTAAAGGACAATAATTTCATTCCTAGTGTGTTGGTTATTGAATCATCATTCTGAGGTTGATTATGCTACCTAGTCCTTATTTCGGTGCACCCTTCGATTGATGAGTTAGGATCTTGTCAAGTCCTCACTCATTTGATCATATCGTCTTGCCCTCAAAAGCGAGATTGTTCTCGAGCTTAGTAACATACCGGTGGTTCGTGATTTTTCGAATATCTTCTCGAAAGTATCACCAGGCTGTCACCTGACTGTTATGTTGAGCTCGTGATCAAGTAGGTTTCTTGTGAACCACCTTCTCTCCAAGAATCGGTGTTAGATATCCCTGAGCTAGTTGGTTAAGCTAGACAACAACTTGGAGAGTTGGAAGATAAAAGCTTGCCTGACTTAGTTCGTTCCAAAGGGATATTCTTGTGTAGTGTGTGTTGGAGAAAGATGATATCTTCATCGATTGGTCCTTGTGATCAGTTGCTGGACCTATTGTCTTATCAATCCTTTGATTTGAGTGTGGGCTATCGTCAAATCAAATCAGTACCAACGATGCTCGTAATGTTGTCTTATTCGTGGTTGATTCCTCGAGCATACACCATTACATCTCTGGTCTGACCAATGCTACCACTTGTTCACTTAACTATGGAATTCCTTTTAAAAGGAAACCTAGATGAATTGTTGTTGAGCCCATTGACAACATCCTTGTCTCCTCCATGATTTTGTTGAACATTAAGCTAGTGTTGGAAACTTTTGAAAGCATTTGTCCATGCTAGTTCATGAAGCATATGTTCGGATGAAGGTAGTGACTTCCTTTAATTCATGTGCATCTGATGCAAGTTGCCGCCGTGGATTCGAGAAAGTCAATGTTGCTTTCTTTGGAATCATTCCAAATCAGTCATGCACACGTGCGAAGAATGCTGTGGTTTGAAGACTTGCAACCTTCAATCTATATGTATCCCTAGCACACCAAGCCACTGGTTGATTTGTTCAAGGAGAAGGAGTTCCTTCGTAAGAGCTAATCCGGACTTATGTAAGGACTTCGATACCCTCGTTGATGGTTCCCCCTCCTGAACTCGGTAGTGTTTTATTATAAGACTACTATGTGGTCATGCTTGTCTGGGACAACGTGTTCACATGTTAGTAGCAGAACCAGCTCATGTTTTGGAACTTGCTATCGTAGTTCATCTCCCGAGAATCCCGCAACGTCATCTCGTCGATTTGTGTTGCAAACTTCCGTTTTTCTTCCTAGACTCGATGAGTCTGGAATATCCTGACACCAACCAGATCTGAATCTCAGGCAGATATGATGGTTGGGATATTTCCCAAGAATTATAATATTGGTCGCGCGATAACCGGTAAAGTGGATGTCGTGGCCAACACACCCAGCCGGAAGACCTGTTATTATAATATCTTGATTGATGAAGTTGGCCACCTCCCCATAGGGATTTCGTAGGATTTACTCCCTAGTTGCCCCTATGGATTTTGAGATCCCGAAGTCCGACCTTTTACTTGATGTTCTAGATATCAAACCATATCTATGAATGGGTTACGCTAGCACATCAAGGAGAACATTAGAAGCGGAGTGCTAAATGTCTCTCGGTCGATCATCCAGATTTTGTTTCCTTGGCCTCGCCAAGGTGAAATCTAAGAAGGTGTTATCTTCCTTTGCATCGGCATCTTCCACCGGTATTCATCATGGTAGTAAGTTGTGTTGCCAGAATCCTTGACACGGATATTGGTAGAATCTTGATGATTGTGGAAATGCTCAAGTTCTTGAGAGCACGCACAAGCGCTACGTGTTATCATCGGCTCTAATTGGGATGCTCTCAGTTCCCTCGGCAATGCTATGACCTTCTCAAACAGTGAATTCACTCTCTATTGTTGGGTTCTTCCCCAGTTACCAGAATCATTCCCAGCATTTGCATTTTGTTCCCAGCTTGCACCGCCAATGTGCCATTCTACATGGGTCTCTTCCATTTCCGGTGGTAAGCAAATTCATCCATTACGTTGTCTTCAACAAGGTAATCCACATCATCCAAGTCCGAGTATGTCATTCTACCGACCCCCTCCAAATGATCGCTCGAGAATTGCCTTAGGCTGGTTTAGAGAGTCTAAATGATCTCTATATCAAAGGTAATTCTTTTTGCCACTTAAGGGGATATTTCTACGAGTCACCGTCCCTAAGGTGCCTCGTTGTGGTATCATGGCAACTCAACTCCTCGCTACATTGATAATCGTTTACCACCTTTTTAGGTGTGGAATCGTTGTCTACCTAGTGAACCTTCGTCATCTGTTCCACTCCATTCCTCTAAAGGTGTGCTTCGTCTCTCAGCTTGAGAGATATTTCCATGTCTCAAACCATGAGTTGATCCTAAGTTGTTCGATCTTCGAGGAGACCGATCCTTCTAGAGTTTTCCTTTCCTCTTCTTGTCCTGATTAGCTGAAGTTCTCAGAGCAAGACGACAAGACAAAGATGGTGTTCAAATCAACGTTCATTTGAAGTGCAACCTGGATCGTGAAGATTGTACTAGTTTGCGTTTTCCCTTCATCCTACCCTACGCTTGAATCTCGAGACGAGATTCTTGTTTAGTGGGGGTGAGTTGTCACATCCCTAGTTCTGACAATGCCTAGTGCATGCATTAGAGTGTTGCATCATGTTTAAATTTCATTTAAACCTGAAATGGGGATTGACTAAACCCTAGCACCAAATGAATTCAACTAGGGTCAAAATAAAATCTTTTTCATTAAACCCAAAATGCCCTCTAAAAATGTTCAACATTTCTGGTTAGAGGTGAAAGCATCTACCAAAAATGATTTATATTTTTGCAGGACATATTGGGCTCTGAATTAAATCATACTCTATTTGCATTTGGGCATTTAAATGCTATAAAATATTCTAAATGCCCAAATAATTCTGAAAATAAGTGTGGGCTGTTGGAAATAATCTAAATAGAGCCCTTGATTATTCCAGGATTTTTTTAAGATGCCTAAGTATTTTTAATAAAGCCCTACAGTTGCAGAAATAATAGAAAACAGAAAATAGAGGAGAGAGAGAGAACTCACCTGGACCTACCTGGCAGCCCACCTGGCCGGCCCAGCAGGCGGCCTGGCCAACTGGCCCAGCCCACCACCGCAGCCCCTCCGTCGTCTTCCTCCCCTCGCCCCGAAGCAGCTGCGTGCCCGCACGCGAGCGACCGCGGCCACGTCCTCCCGCCACCTCCTGCTTGCCCTCCCTCGTCCTGACCTGCGCCACGGAGACGCCACGCACCCCCTGGCCCCTCTCATTCTCCCTGTGCTCCTCCCCCTCCTCTGTTTCCCTCTCCCGCGAACGGCCGAACGCCATCGTCGCCGCCGTTCGTCACCGCCGCAGCCACAGCCACTCCCTCGCTCCCTCTTCGTATCCCCGAGCTCCGCATCGTCGTCCTCCTCGTCCACCCCGAGCCAAGCAACCAGGGGAGCGCTGCATCGCCGCCCCGGACGTCTTCTTCAACCTCGGTGCCGGCGATCTCCGTCGCTTGATTCGCCGCATCCAGAGCCTCCCCGGCCCCGCCGTCTGCACCGTCTGACTCGCCGTGAGCCACTTACCTTATCCCCTAACTCCTTGTGCTCGCCCCCGTGCTGTAGCGCCGTTCCCCACGAGCACTGAAGCCGCCGTCCGCCATTGCTGCTGCACGCATAGCCTCCATGCCCCTCTGGCCTCACCATGCTGCTCGTGGTGCTCCCCGTGCCTAGCAGGTGCTGCCCAGCCTCTCCTTTTGCTCACCGACGCACCGTAGCGACGCGCCCGTGCATCACCGACCACCACCACCGCCAAAGCTCGTCGCCGGCGCCTTTTCCGGCGACCCCGAACCCAACTACCTGCACCACTCGCCGCGGGCCACTCCCAGCTATCCATAGCGCCCAACGGCGCCCCGAACGGTGCCCTGTACGTGAAACCCGCACCTGCACCGCCGCGTTTAGCCTCGCCGGCGGCTAAACGCCGGCGAGTTGACCCCGCCGACCAGGGGGTTTGACCCTTTGACCCCCCCCTGTGTCCATGACATGTGGGGCCGGCCTGTTAATTAGGCTAGGATTAGTGTTAACTAAATATTAGTTAGTTTAATAGACACTGACAATGGGCCCCAGGCCGCTAACTGAATTAGATTAGTTAGGTTAGTCACTGACGGATGGGACCCACTGGCCAGGTTTGACCTGGACCAGCCACGTTGACCTGCTGACGTCACTAATACGTCATGCTGACGCAGTAAAGTATTTCTGGAATTAAAATAAATTAGGAAATGATTTATAATTCCAGAATATATTCTAAACTTCAATAAATCATAGAAAATTAATCGTAACTCCAAATTAAATAATTTATATATGAAAAATTATCAGAAAAATTCAAGGAATCCATCTGTACCATTTTCATGCATGTTAGAACAACTTATCACTACTGTTTAGGGCAAATGAAGTGAATGACATTTAAATAACCACATATGGAGTTTGAATTTGAATCTTGGATTCAAACCAACTTCATTTAATCTGTTGCTAGTTGCATTAGCCCAAGACACATTCATTTTGCCATGTCATGATCATGCATCATATTGTGCATTGCATTGATTGTGTTCCCTTCTGTGTTGCCGGTATTTGTCCCCTCTCGATAGACGTGATACCGATGATGTGATCGTTGACACTGATGAAGACTCAATGCTATCTTCAGAAGTGCCAGGCAAGCAAAACCCCCTTGTTCATTTCGATACAATCCCACTCTCTCGCTCCTGCTCTCTTTTACTGCATTAGGACAACACCGATTCAACTGTTACATGCTGCGGTAGTTGAACCCCTTTATCCTCTGCATGACCTGTCATTCCACAGTAATTAGATGAAACCCACTAGCATGAGTAGGAGTTGTTTGAGCCCTGTTGTGCCTACTCATTCATGTTTGTTTGTCATGCCCGCTACTGCTTAGAGTTGAGTCAGGTCTGATTCATCGGGGATGAATCAGAGGCGTGTGAACATGTCCTATTGTGTGTGAGCTAAGTGTGTGAACACGATTTGGTAAAGGTAGCGGTGAGAGGCCATGTAGGAGTACATGGTGGGTTGTCTCATTGCAGCCGTCCTCAGGAACTGAGTTCTGTGTTTGTGATCCATGATTCAGCTACTACCACGCATTGGGCCCGAAACCAATGGACCCTCTCGGCTTCTTATTCACCCTTGTCCTCTGTCCAGGAGTTGCAAGTAGTTTCTGGTGTTTGTAGTATGCTGGAGGCCGTGGGCAGCGCTGACCGTAGGGGTGGGCTGTGATGCGGTAGGCACGTGGCACGGTGTACCGGGCGCCCGTTTGGTGTCTCGGGAACCCTGTTCACATCGTTTGGGGCTGTGAGCGAAACTCCGGCCGGATCTCCTCATGGATGGAACCCGAATAGGCGATAAACCTGGACTAGAGACTTAGGTGATTAGGTAGGTCGTGGCCGACACCCACGTTGGGCTTCCGCTTGAAGGTTGCCGAGTACATGTCGTGTAAACGGCGGTAAGTGGTGAGAGCGTGTGTGAAGAAGTACACCCCTGCAGGGTTAACATCATCTATTTGAATAGCCGTGTCCGCGGAAAAGGACTTCTGGGTTGCTTATATCAGTTCATAGACAAGTGAAAGTGGATACTCTAAAATACGCAAGATAAGCGTGAGTGCTATGGATGGCGTTCTCGTAGGGAGACGGGAGCGGATCCATAGTGGTGTATTGATATGGTGAATATGTGGACTCGTGTGCGCCACCTCAAAAGAGTTACTTGCAGTCGTAGTTCAGGATAGCCACCGAGTCAAAGCTGGCTTGCTGCAGTCAAACTCCACCATCCCCTTTGTTGATAATGATGCATGTGTAGATAGATCTGATGTAAGTCTTGCTGGGTACATTTGTACTCACGTTTGCCTATTTTATGTTTTGCAGAGAGACTTCAGTCTCACTAGTAGTTCCGCTTGGACTTCGACGTTTAGCTTGATACCTCAGCTACGATCTTGTGCCCTCGGCAGGATCTGATAGATAGTCAGGCTTCTCAGCCTTTTTCATTTATAGATGTCTGTACTCAGACATGATAGCTTCCGCGTGTGCTTTGATTTGTATGCTCTGATTGTTGGGTCATGAGACCCATGTTTGTAATATCGCGCTCCTCGGAGCCTATTGAATAAATTACTTGAGTCGTAGAGTCATGTTGTGATGCCATGTTGTATTTGCACATATCGAGCATATTGTGTGTATGTTATTGAAATGCTTGGTATGTGTGGGATCTGACCATCTAGTTGTTTATCTTTAGTAGCCTCTCTTACCGGGAAATGTCTCCTAGTGTTTCACTGAGCCATGGTAGCTTGCTACTGCTCCGGAACACTTAGGCTGGCCGGCATGTGTCCTTCTTCGTTCCTGTGTCTGTCCCTTCGGGGAAATGTCACGCGATGAATACCAGAGTCCTGTTAGCCCGCTACAGCCCGGTTCACCGGAGTCCTGCTAGCCCAGTGCTACAGCCTGGATTCACTCGCTGATGACCGACACGTTCGATGCTGGGTCATGGATGCCTGTCCCTGTAAGTTTGTGCCACTTTGGGTTTACGACTAGCCATGTCAGCCCGGGCTCCTTATCATATGGATGCTAGCGACACTGTCATATACGTGTGCCAAAAGGCGCAAACGGTCCCGGGCAAAGGTAAGGCGACACCCGTGGGAATACCGTGCGTGAGGCCGCAAAGTGATATGAGGTGTTACATGCTAGATCGATGTGGCATGGAGTCGGGGTCCTGACACCCCATGGGGCAAGGATTCGGGAGACATCCCCGTGGTGGCATGCAGATCTTTGTGAAGACATTCAAGATCAGATACACACTTTAGAAGATGATGATCCTCGGCGGGATCCCGGCCAAGGAGGACCATAAGGCCCCCGGCAAGAGCCTTGCCGGGGATGACAGCGGGCGCCACGGCAAGACCCTTGCCGGGGCCCCGGCAAGACCCTTGCTGGGGCCGCGGCAAGGCCCTTGCCATGAACACCCGTAGGGCCACCATCAGGCCCACGCCAATCAGACCTCCACCGCCGTTCGCATGCAGCTGCCGACCCAACCAGCTGGGCAGGCACCTGCGTGGCGGCATGTGGATCTTCATGGAGACCCACCACTGCACCACCTCAGCTACCTGCCTGCCTACATGGCACTGCGGGCACCGCTGGCCAGGGCGTGTGTCGACGCAAGAGGGAGCGGCGACGGACGAGACAGGGCTCTCCTCCGTCCTCGATAAAGCATAGACACCTAAGCAAGACGCATTAAATGCGCCTTGTCATGTAATGCGAGGGATAACCTCGCATCACTGTACCCTTTCGACCTCCTGTGTGCCACTGTGCCAACCCCTTTTCCTATAAAAGGAGGCCCAAGGCGACCAAGAAGAGGATTCGGCTTTTTGGAGCTCCTCACGTCCCATTGCCAGTTCAAGAACACAGATAAACAATCCACCAAAGCAGGAGTAGGGTTTTACGCGTCCTCGCGGCCTGAACCTGGGTAAAGGAACCGTGTGCTATCTGTTTGATCCGCTCTTCTCACGACCCCGCGCCCTGCAACCGTAGTAGGGATTCTTGTGATCCCATAGGTGTCGTTCCGCACCGACAATCGTAAACAGAGAACTTGTGAGGCGCAGCGTCACTGGTGCTTACCAGCGCTGCGTAGAGCCGAAGCAATGCCAAGCAATCCTCAAAGATATCCATGAAGGCGAGTGTGGTCACCACGCGGCTTCAAGGGCACTCGTCGCCAAAGCTTTCCTCCATGGTTTTTCTGGCCGACTGCTCTAGAAGATGCTAAAGTCTTGGTCCAGAAATGCGAAGGGTGCCAGAAGTTCCGTTCCAAGCCACATCAGCCGGCTTCTGCACTCAAGACTATCCCCATTGCCTGGCCCTTTGCCGTCTGGGGCCTGGACATGTTGGGACCATTCAAGACTGCACGAGGTGGCATGACTCATCTGCTTGTCGCGGTGGACAAGTAACCAAGTGGATAGAAGCAAAACCAATCAAGAAGCTGAACGGTCCGAATGCTGTAACTTTTGTCGCCGACATCACCATCCGGTATGCCATACCCCACAACATCATCACCGACAACGACACAAACTTTGCTAAAGGCGCATTGGCCCGTTTCTGCACTACACAGGGCATCCGACTGGACTTAGCGTCCGTTGCCTGTCCGCAGTCCAACGGTCAAGTGGAGCGAGCAAACAGCCTCATTTTGTCTGGCATCAAGCCTCGACTGGTCGAGCCTCTGGAACGTTCGGCCGGCTGCTGGCTCGACCAGTTGCCGGCCGTCCTCTAGAGTCTGCGCACAACCCCGAACAAGTCAACTGGCTTTACGCCCTTCTTCCTCGTCTATGGTGCTGAAGCCGTCATCCCGGCGGACATAGAATGTGACTCCCCGCGAGTAACCATGTACACCGAAGAGGAGGCCAAAGAAGGACGAGAAGACGGCGTCAACCTGCTGGAAGAGGGCCAACTGTTGGCACTCAGCCGGTCCAGCATCTAGCAGCAGGGCCTACACCGATACTACAATCGGAAGGTCAAGCCGAGATCCTTCCAAGAGGGAGACCTTGTGCTCCGACTGATCTAGCGAACAGCCGGCTAGCACAAGCTCTCGGCGCCTTGGGAAGACCCCTTCACCATCAGCAAGGTGTTGGGACACGACTCCTACTACCTGACCAACGCTCAGAAGCCTCGAGCGTGCAAGAGGGATGACTCTGGCAAGGAGATGGAGCGGCCATGGAATGCAAATCTCCTCCGAAGATTTTACAGTTGATGCAGTATGTACCATGCTGCATTTTGTATTAAAGTATGAAGTCTCCGGGTCCCCCGAGAAGAGCTCGGGGACTACCCTCTTTTATCTATATGATAAGAATCGCCTGTGAATGTGTTATTTCATTTATGACGCCTGGCACCGGGTCCGACTAGTCGGCCTGGGGACTCGCCGCCTTGTACTATGTAATGCTTCCTGCAGCCGGACAAGTAATGTGTTGGCACTTAAGCCATCTCCTTCCAGAAGCCGCAGCTCACAGAGCGACTGTTTGGCGGGCAGGAGTAAGGCAGAAGGGGTGCCCACATGAAAAATGGCTAAGGACCCAAAGCATATGCATAGTTCAAGCCGGCTTTCCGCCTCTTCGACCGGCTGTTGAGCAGCCGGCTGGCCGGCTTCTACTTTACTTGCTAAACGTTCTAAATGCCTAAGTACTTGCCTTCCCGAAAATGGCCAAGTACTTGACCCAGCCATAGTCCGCAGAGCGGCTGTTCGGCTGGCAAGACGGCAACCAAGGAATAGAAGGCAAGAAAAGATAGAATTCGGAAAAATATTTACATAACAAAGGCCCTTGGCCGATACCCAGCAGAAGTTTGAGATACATCCCGCGGGTGCAATTGTGCAAAATTAACAAGTTTGTCGAGACTGATAGACAGGCGAAGCAAAGATAAACCGGCAGTCTAGGCAGCGGCAGGCGGGTTTGGTGGATCAGAGGAGTCAGTGGCGCCGGTTGGTGGTGCGGCCAACTGAGCAGTTTCCGCTTGATCGCCTCCAGTGGTAGCCAGCTCGGTTGGGCGTGGCTCGTTGCTGGAGGCGCGGGCGAGCTGAGGCTGGCCGTCCACTCCGACCTCTGGCGCCCCCTCTTTGCCTTCCTCCTCCGCCTTGCCTTCTTCCTCGCCGTTGGAGTCGATCACCTCCACCGAGTCCTCGCCGTCTTCCGGGTTCAGCTCGAACCATTCTGGTGGCGCCTCGGCGCCGTCCTCAACCCCTCCGGGATGAAGATGCTGGTGTTGGTGTACTCGGCGATTGACGCTGCACGCTTGATGAGGTCATCTTCCACGGCCGCCAACTACTTCTGAGCCTCCTGCCGGAACGTGGCCAGCTGGGCTAGACTTAGCCCAGGGTACCACGCCTTGATGAATTCTAGAGCTCGGCGCGCTCCAGCCCGAGCCGAGGAGCCCTTCCAGGCTTCAATACAGCCGGCCGCCACCTCCAGCCAGTCGGCAGTCCGACTGGGAGTGCGCGGTGCCGACATGTCCGGCCACAGGGCGGCGATTGTCTGGGCGCCGCACGCTGACGACGGTGCAGGATTCGGTGAGCTGGCCGAAGACGGGCCTCGATGCTCAGAATCTTCTTGTTAAGGGTTCGGGGGCGTCGGCGGCGATCTGAGCGCCATCCGCCCTTCGTCCTTCGCGATCGGCTTCAATGGCCTGATTGGCGGTGTCCGAGTGACCAGGGAAGAAGTCTGCCAAGACGGAAAGCAAAGAGCCAAAGTTAGAGATGAGAAGCCGACTCGACTAATAGCCGGCATCTCGAAGAAGGAAAAACACGGAAGCTCACCATCGACTATGTCCTCAATGTCGTGAAAGCCGGAGGCCAGCATCGCCTCCTTATCGGTCTAGGCGGAGCGTTCGGTCGCAAACTCGGCAAGGAGGCCGGTCTCCTTGTCCTCCGCCTCCTTCTCAGCTGCCTTGAGAAGCTCCTCCTGGTCCGCCAGTTGCACGACAAGCCGGTCACGCTCTTCAGCTAGCTTGCCGCACTCCTCATCCTTAGCACACAGTGTGGTGTTGGCTTCATCCAACTGCTGCTGCAGGGCGGCGTTGGCCTCTACAAGGGCAGAGAAAGAAGAAGACGTCAGCATCAACAAAGAGGCATAGTTGCCGGGAAGATCCGGCCCGACTGCTCAGCAGTCGGGCCGAATCTCGGGGACTACAGCCCACGGCTGCGCCGGCACGCCCCCGCAGTGAGAGAAGACAAAGACTTACTGCGACTTTCCGACAAGTCGGCGGTCCGCTGGTCCAGCTCTTGGACGTTGGAGTTGAAGGCGGCCACACGAAGATTATGATAATCCTGTGATGAAGATTTCAGATAAATATCAGTACTTGGAACTCGCTGATTGGAGTTCCGAGCCGCCTGCTCAGCTGCCGGCCCGAAACTCAGGGACTACACCCAGTGGCGCGCCCCCACAGAGAAGTACAAGAAATAGAAATAAAGAACGAAACATACCCGGATGGCCTCTCGCGAGTCCAGGAACGCCGTGTTGCAGCGCTTCAGGGCGTCGGCCTCAGCACGAAGTTTGGCCTGGATGGTTAGGAGCACCCGATTCAAAGGGCCCGTTCCGCCTCCCTGCACCCCGTTAGCTGGCGGCGCGCTGGACGCCTTGGTGTCCGGGATCAAAGAGCTCATGGCACCGGTATCCAGCGGGCTAGGCGCCAAAGCTGCCTTCGCAAGACGGTGGCGCGTTGGTGTGCGGACCTCAGGAGTCGGGCCCGTCACCACCTCGTTTCCGGCTGGTGGCACCGGTGGATCCGCCGGCTGCTCACCTTGCGCATCCCTAGACGGAGGCGGTGGAGGCACGATCACATCCGGCATGGCGGCATCATCGTATTCCCTCTCCATTACCGGCTGCTCGTCGTTGGCTTCTTCAGTCGGCGCCACGAACCCCGGCGGAGGCGGCGCAGAGTTCAAGGGAGAAACGAGTATCAGCTCTAGGCGGCGCGCGATTTCCTCAAGCTGCTCCTTCGCTGCGACGACAGCCTTGTCCGATGCCGCTTCTCCAGTCAGGCGGCTTCTCACTCCTCGCGCTCCTCTTGCATGTTTCGCTCCGTCGCCTCCCGGAGGTCGGCAGCCGGATCGATTCGCCGGGTGGTGGCGGAGGTCTCCGCCGATCCAATGACGGAGGCGGCGGCCGACTTCTCCAGGGAGAGCGGAGCCCTAGGTCAAAGGAACAAAACAAAGTAACTCAGACAAGATCAACAAGGAAAAATGAGGGTACAAGATGAAAGTGGTTGAGGGAGTCCTGGATTAGGGGGTGTCCGGATAGCCGGACTATAACCTTTGTCCGGACTCTTGGACTATGAAGATACAAGATTTAAGACTTCGTCCCGTGTCCGGATGGGACTTTCCTTGGTGTGGAAGGCAAGCTTGGCAATATGGATATGTAGATCTCCTCCTATTGTAACCGACTCTGTGTTACCCTAGCCCTCTCCGGTGTCTATATAAACTGGAGGGTTTTAGTCCATAGGACGACCAACAATCATACCATAGGCTAGCTTCTAGGGTTTAGCCTCTCTGATCTCGTTGTAGATCTACTCTTGTACTACCCATATCATCAATATTAATCAAGTAGGAGTAGGGTTTTACCTCCATCGAGAGGGCCCGAACCTGGGTAAAAACATTGTGTCCCTTGTCTCTTGTTACGATCCGCCTAGACACACAGTTCGGGACCCCCTACCGAGATCCGCCGGTTTTGACACTGACATTGGTGCTTTCATTGAGAGTTCCTCTGTGTCGTCGCCATCAGGAAGGATGCCTCATCCCATCTTTAAAGACGGCACCCTTGCCAAGGGAGCTTTGGCTATTGGCCAAACTCTCCGGCTAGGTGGTTTTCTTATGACCGCCTGTTCGGCTGCTGCGCCGATGATGACTTCTCGGGTCATCAAAAGCGGTCTTCACACAAACTCGGAATTCGCCGAGCAGTTAGATCCAATAGAGCTCTCCTCCCTAAATGAGCTCTTGGATCGCATTGCCGCCCTGGAAGTCTCTACAGACTACGGTCAGATTGGGCCTAAAACTGATCTGAGAGAGATCAGCTCTCCCCAGGTCACCCATCACGTTGCAGTGGTGGAGGAACAATGCAACGACCCTTCGTCTATCTTAAGGACTAGCTATGTCCAGATTCCCGATCCCTACAAGCCGGATACTCGTGGAGGGGAGGATGTCACTCAAACCCTGAACCTAAAGTTAGGCAGTGGGCTAAATTCATTGGACAACATCCAAGAATCCGAGCTTCCGAGTTCGGAAACTCCGTCGCCCTTGAGTCTCAGATTGGGTGAGGCTTCGGATTCAATTCCACCCACCCACCCAAACATAAGTGATCTATCCCAAATTAGGCAAGAGCCCGACGAAACAGTACACCATTACTGGGCCAGATTCCTCCCGGTCATGAACAGGACAAGGGACTGCCACGAGGAAGATGCAATTTTATTCTTCTGCAATAATTGCACGGACAAGGGAATCCTCAACGCCATAAGTCGCCATGAAATTACATGCTTCACCGACTTAGCGTCCATAGTACGAAAGTATTGTGCGATGGAAAGCGCCTGGAAAACCGAAATAAATTTTGGGACAATCCGGCCCTGAATACAAACCCAGTCTGAAATAAAAGGGTGCTTTATCGCCAGACACCCGGGTTAAACTCCAAAAAGCAAAAACCCTCTACAGGGCATGGAACCGTACTGGAAGGATGGCTCAATGGACCCTGTAAAATTCATAGTGCAGAGGGCGCCACACCAACTCATAGCCTTAGAGCATGTTGGATACTCCGGCAGGTGGCCAAAAGTGGTGAAGATCTTCTAAACCCAAAAGCCACAGAGTACCAGCCCTTGGATACCAGTACGGTATTAACAGTCTTCGAGACTTTTGCGTCAAATAATATGCGAAAACGAACACTCCGCAGCCTTGCCGAAGTCTACCATGTGGCAACAATAAATCCATGGAGTGAGATGGCTATTACTTTCAATGCCAGTGACGAACCTAAATTCCGAACAGCCCGAGCACCAGCCGCATTGGTCCTCAGTCCAATAGTGGACGGCTTTCGACTCACCAAGGTACTCATGGACGGCGGCAGCGGATTGAACCTCATTTATGAGGAAACCCTTCAAAAAATGGAAATAGAATGGAACTGAATTGAGCGAAGCAGCAAAATCTTTAGAGGAATAATCCCCAGTCGGGAAGCGGCTTTACAGGAAAAATCACACTAGACGTGGTGTTCAGCATGCCGGACAATTATAGGTCCGAAGAGGTCACGTTCCAAGTGGCCCCGTTCAGTAGCGGATACCAAGCTCTATTAGGGAAGGAGGCGTTTACAATCTTCCAAGCCATACCCCATTACGGGTACATGAAGCTCAAAATGCCCGGGCCCAATGGAATCATCACTCTTGCTAGTGATCCGGACACAGCACTCCGCGCCGAAAATAAGACAACCGCACTAGCCCTCGAGGCACTATCCGAAGCCCTAGCGGCTGAGGAACTGACTGTGCTGTGCTCCACGGTGAACATGGATGACGTGATACTCGAAAAAAGATCCAAGTCCACCTCCTTTAAACCGGCGGACGAAATAGTCAAATTCCAAGTCCATCCAACGGACCCTACAAAAATAGCTTCCATTGGGGCACAATTAAACCCTGATGTAGACGCCGCACTACAAGAGTTCCTACGCGAAAACTGGGACATTTTTGCCTGGCACCCTTCAGACATGCCAGGAATCCCACGCAGGCTAGCCGAGCACAGCCTAAATATCCTTAAAGGATTCAAGCTAGTCAAGCAGGCTCTTCGGCGTTTCTCCGAACCTAAGAGACAAGCCATGGGAGAGGAACTAGCCAAGCTATTGGAGGCCGGATTCATCAGAGACATAAAACATCCGGACTGGCTAGCAAACCTGGTGATGGTACCAAAGAAGGACAAATCCTGGTGCTTGTGCGTCGATTTTAAGGACCTCAACAAGGCTTACCCAAAGGATCCCTTCCCCCTCCCCCGCATCGATCAAATTATCAATACCGCAGGACACGACTCATTGTGTTTCCTCGACGCATACTCCGGCTACCATCAAATTAAGATGGCAGAGTCAGCTCAAGCCGCGACGGCATTCATCACACCATACAGCCCATTCTGCTTCAACACAATGCCCTTTGGGCTCAAAAACGCCGACGCAACATATCAGCGCATGATTCAGACATGTCTGGCAAACCAGATCGGCAAAACAGTGGAGGCATACATGGATGACGTGGTCCTCAAAACCAAGCATGTCGAATCTCTAGTAGACGACTTGAGGCTCACATTCGATAACCTCCGAACATACGACATCAAGCTCAACCCGAAAAAATGCGTTTTCGGCGTACCGGTCGGAAAGCTCTTGGGCTTCACTGTCCCCGGTAGAGGAATTGAGGCAAATCTAGTCAAGATCCGAGCTCTGTCACAATTGGATATCCCAAAGGACCTTAAACAAATACAAAAATTGACCGGATGCATATCGGCTCTAAGCCGCTTTATCTCCCGCTTGGGAGAAAAGGCATTACCCCTTTATCGCCTCCTCCGGCACACCGAACACTTTGAGTGGACGGATGCCGCCACGGCCGGACTTGACAAAATAAAAGCCATATTGTTAACAAACCCAGTCCTGGCCGCGCCAAACATCGGCGAACCAATGCTATTATACATTGCGGCAACTCATCAAGTTGTAAGCGCAGTACTCGTCGTCGAATGAGAAACGGATGGACACAAATTCCCCCTTCAAAAACCGGTTTACTATGTGTCCATGGTCCTTACTCCATGCAAGTCACGGTACCCGCATTATCAAAAGATAGCATACGTGGTATTCATGGCATTCCCAAAACTGCGACACTACTTTGAAGAGTGTTCGATAACGGTAGCCTTGGAAGTACCACTTAACAATATTATAAACAACCGCGACGCGACGGGCCAGATTACCAAATGGGCCATTGAACTCCTCCCATTCGACATAAATTACAAGCCACGGCGAGCTATTAAGTCGCAAGTTTTGGCCGACTTCGTCGCCGAATGGACGGAAGCCGAACACCCTAAAGAGTACGGCACATATTCCAACTGGATCATGCACTTCGACGGCTCCAAAATGTTGGCTGGTCTAGCGTCTATCGTCGTTTTGACGTCCCCAACTGGAGATACCGTTCAATACGTACTCCAGATAATGTATACGGACTCCAACAACGCAGCCGAATATGAGGCCCTTCTACATGGTCTCCAGATGGCAGTATCCATGGGCATTCAACGCCTAGAGGTGCGCGGGGATTTGAACCTTGCGATATCCCAAATAAATGGAGACTTTGATGCCAAGGATCTGAAAATGGCAGCTTATCGCAACGCCATCCTAAAAATGTCAGCTCGGTTTGAGGGGCTCGAATTTCACCACATAGCCCGGGAAAATAATCAGGCGGCAGATGTCCTGGCACGCATCGGTGCAAAATGCGATGCCGTCCCTCCCAACATCTTCTTGGAAAGGCTGTTCAAGCCATCCATAGTATGGGAAGGGGAACCCGGAAATAACATACCGGACCCAACCGCACTGCCCGACACCGAAAACTCTGACATAATTGGAGGCTCTGCCAACGAGATAACATCTTCAGCCCACGTAATAATGGCAGTCATCGCCCCGTGGATAGAACCATTCCTAGCCTACCTAACTAGACAGGAACTTCCTGAGGACCAAAACGAGGCACGCTGCATAGTGCGGCGATCTAAAGCCTATAAAGTCCATGAGGGATAGCTTTATAAGAAAAGCACCACCGGAGTCCTTCAAAGGTGTATCTCTAAAGAGGAAGGGCAGAATCTCCTGGCTGAAATTCATGCCGGACTCGGCAGTCACCACGTTGCAGCCCGGGCCCTTGTAAGCAAGGCCTTCCGTACAGGATTCTATTGGCCGACGGCCCGGGCAGACGCTCAGGACTTAGTCCAACGATGCGTTGGTTGCCAGCTTTTTGCTAACCAAAGCCATATGCCACCCACCGCCCTCCAAACTATCCCCATCACCTGGCCCTTTGCGGTCTAGGGGCTTGACATGGTTGGACCCCTTAAAGGAGGAACCCACAAGCAAAAATACTTACTGGTCATGGTGGATAAGTTCACCAAATGGATAGAGGCCAAGCCATTAAGATGGCCGAATCCGGACCGGTGATAGACTTCATATCCGGGGTCGTGCACCGTTACGGCGTCCCCCAAAGCATCATCACTGATAACGGCACGAACTTTACGACCGATGAAGTAAAACTCTGGTGCAAAAACATGGGCATCAAGCTCGACTATGCTTCAGTCTATCACCCACAAACTAACGGTCAGGTCGAGCGAGCAAATGGTCTAATTATGAGCGGCATCAAACCCAGATTAGTGCGGTCCCTCAAGGAATCTAACACGCACTGGGTAGAGGAGCTCGACTCCGTACTCTGGGGGCTGCGGACCACGCCGAACCGCACTACCGGATGCACACCATTCTTCATGGTATACGGCGCAGAGGCAGTTCTGCCCTGCGACATAATACATGACTCACCTCGAGTGCGCATGTACGAAGAAACAGAAGCCGAGCTCGATCGGCAGGACAATTTGGACGCCTTGGAGGAGGAGCGTGACGTGGCTAAAGCCCGTTCCATGTTCTATCAACAGCAGGCTCGAAGATACCAAAGCAGAGAAGTACGGGCCAAAACTTACAATGTTGTCGAGTTAGTTCTACGCCTGCCAGATAAGAAAAAGGACAAACTCAAGCCCAAGTGGGAAGGTCCCTTCATTATTGACCAAGTCCTGACCGGTGGAGCGTACCGCCTATGGGATGCATCGGATAACCGACTCGAGCCGAACCCATGGAATGCATCCCGACTCCGAAGATTCTACGCCTAGCGCCGGACTCTGTGTTCGTCTCCTTCCTCTGTCCATTTTTTATATCTGTCTTACATTTCTCTCCTTCTCCCCCTCTTTTCTTTCATAGCCTTTAAGGGCCCATTTTTTCCTTGTTCGCACATAACTAACGCGCTATCCGCGCTCATTATACCAGGGGCTTCTTTTACAGAAGCTTATTCATATGGGCTTCATGCCCAACACATGTGTTATACTTCCGCATGTACCCTTTATTCACCATTATATGCATCGATATGACTTAAGTTTTGGCCAAGCTGGGTTGCCTGGCTCTTGTATTTATGCCCTACGTTCCCGTTAATTCGGCTAGGGCATAAGGGGAGCACCTCTGCGATTGTTACTGCTGGGTCAGCCGGATGTGTACCTCAGACTGGGTGAAGCCGAAAGCTAGCATTCTTAAGGGAATATTCGGTCGGTGAACTAAAGATGATTTCACACTTTTTACTTATGCGCACCCAGATGTTTTTTCTGCGTCTCTTTTTGCAGTCCGGACATGCACTTTAGGGCATGCCTCCCAGGGAAAGGAACCCCTAACGAAACTATTCTCCCTGGAAGATATTTCTTACTAACCATGTAATATATATAACATAACTAGTTGGGCACTTGTCCGTCAAAGCACGAATGACCCCTACGCCTGGTCTCCATGCATGCCCCGGTTCTTACATAACCGAGAGGGTATTCGGATACACTCCGGACCGTCAGGTCTGGAGGTTGAAGCGAAAAGGTCAGCCACGACAAACGATCTACAATCCAGCTAGAAGGCATTATACATGTCACTTTAAATTACATAGTCAATTTGACTGGTTGAATTCCTCTTCAATACCATCCAATAGGACGTCTAGTCTACAGTCCTGTTGGGAATACTTTGCGGCCAATTCTACTTGGTCGTATACTAAGGTAACAGGGATCTCCTTCCCATCGGGCCCCACAGGTCCGACCTCGGCCATGTGGTTTGGGTCAGCCTTCGTGTACCGCATCTTCACCATGGCCCAGGCTTCCCTGGTGCCTTGACGACAGGCCTATATCTTCCATAATCGGAAGCGCCACCGTGCTCCCTTTAGCTTCTCGGCAAGCTCTCCAAGGCCTTCGGGCATGGAGATCGATGGCCACAAGGCTTGGGCGACACCTTGCATCACCTGCCGAACTCGTTTGTGCAGTTGTGAGAGCTCGGGAAGAAGGTCACCCGTAGAACCGGGCATTTCCTCTATAGGACGACCTGTTAGCATACCTACAGACATAACTCTGTCAGCCTACTTCCTCGCCGAACTCTTTTTCAAAGTTTGTTCAAGCACTTACTAAATATTCCGCGTCGAAGCCGCCGATTCTCCTTATCGGGGTCCGACAGTTGGGCACGAACATCCTTTAGTTCCACGCCCAGATTGGTATTGGCATCTAGGAGATCATTCTTCTCCTGCCTCACCCTCGTAAGCACGCTCTCACCGGCCTTTAGCTGGTGTAGGAGTTGTTGCTTATCTGGATTAAGTCCGGCACCATCTACAATTTTATTGTCAGATCTGCATATACACCGCCCAGGATACTTATCATTTGAAGGATATATTACCAAAGGGGGTCTGTTTGGGATCCCCTGCTTCGGCTAGTACTGCCTCAAGCTGGGCCTTCACTCTTCTAGCTCCTGAGACAGTTGGGTATTCTTTTCTGTAAGATCATGCGTAACAATTGATCCTTAAATTAGTTATTCTAACTGTTTCAAGTCTCGGGGGCTACTGGTATATATAGTCACCAAATTTTCTCACCCGTATGTCCTTTACATACTGCTCCGTGGCTCTGGTTAGACCATTTTGAGCAGCACGGAGGTACGCATCTCCCATGTTGAAGGCCTCCAACGCCTCCTAGGAGAAACAAGCGTCGCGAAGAATTGTCCGGCGATGCCTATGGTTCATGGCACTCTCCACCTCGGAATTGGTGGCAAACAGCCTGTCTGCATCCTCTGTCGGAGGAGCGTGCGGGGCACGCCTCATGTTCGTCTCCGCTTCCGGACCCGGCTTTGGAGCCTGGCTGGAAGATGCGCGATTGGCAACCTCTCCGGATATAGTCCGGCAAGCGCTCTTTTTCCTAAAGAGAGCATGGGCGTTAGTATGACACTGAGAATGATATCTTGGAATAAGATGGCGCCCCATACAGTTGCACCGGCGTCTCAATCCGGACCGCCCACCTTTTCAGCTTGCTGGGCCTCGTGGCCCCTTGTTGGCTAGTCACTTCAGGCTCGGCCTCCCGCCTTGAGGGCCTCCCCTGCAAGAATGGATTCCCTTTTCAAAGTGTTGGGACTTCGGTCTCAGTTACCTGTGAGGCTGGGAGTAGCCCAGGGTAATCGGCTGTAATAGCCACCAAGACATTGTCAATGCTCAATTGGTAAAATACCCCATCGATCAGCTCCAGATATATGTCCGGATCCTCTTGGGAGGCCGGGTCGAGGGACCGTTCTGGATCCTCGGGTTGTGGAGGAGGGCTGTTTATCTCCTTTACGGCCTGACGCGGTTCCTGCGTCGAAATCGCAATATAGGATACTTAACTATGGGAATATGGAACAGATGGGCAAAAAAGAAGTGTCCACTTACCTAGCTTGGAGGGCTGTCCATAGAAAATCCACCCAATGGATTGGCGCGGAGAAATTCCTCCTCTTCTCCCTTGTACAAAGCGGACAATATCTTCATTAGAGCGGCAACCAATTCCGGCCCCTTATGGCCGCAGCGGGTGGCATCATCCTCCCTGTAGAAATCCCACATGGGGTGGCCTCTATACTGAAGCGGCTGCACCCCCCGCATAATGCAGATGGCCATGACCTCGATCATCGTTAGTCCGGAATGAGCTAGCAACCTTATCCGGCTCATCAGGTAAAGGACGTCCTTGTCATTTTCCTTCTGAGGGCTCCGCGGACGCCAGCTTAGGCGCTTCTTCAAGGGAGCATTATCGAACTCAGGGAGGCCAATCCGAATAGGATCCGGCAGGGGGACGTCTTCTGTATAAAACCATTCGGAGGGCCGGTTTTCGGACGCCTTCTTTGGGGTTCCGGATAGATACCTGGTCCCGGCGATGCGCCACACTTCGGCTCCGCCCACTTGATATACTGACCCCTTTTGAGAACGGGGCACGAGGCAGAACAGCTTCTTCCACAGCGTGAAATGAGCCTCGCAGCCCAAAAACAGCTATCAAAGGGCTACGAAGCCCGCGATATGCAATATGGAGGCAGACGTAAGGTTGTGCGACTAGAGGCCGTAGAACTCCAGAAGCTCCCGGAGAAACGGATGAATTGGGAATCCAAGCCCTCTTATCAAATAAGGGACAAGGCATACCCGCTCTCCTTTGGAGGGATTAGGGACGCTCTCCGCTGTCACATCCCTAGTTCTGGTATGACCTAGACTAGCTAGTCATTTGTGCATCATGTTTAAATGTCATTTAAATTTGAAATGAGGATTGGTGGAACCCTCATAATCATTTTTGAAATGAGCCAAATAAAAATTTCTCCAAAAGGGTCCAAGAAAATGCTCATATTGCTCTCTGAAAATATTGGACAGAGATAAAATCAAACCAATATTTTTAAGAGCTCATAGGTATTTATTTTGGGCATTTGAAATTAATGCATAAATATTTGCATTGGAAATATATTAGTTATATTTATTAATATATGTCCAAAAATTATGCCATTTATAAAGGAGCTCTGGAATAATACCACTAGCTTCTATAAAAATGGGCATAAGGAAATAAATTGATTTAGTGTTATTACTAAATCAAAACAAATGTCAGAAAAATTAGAAAAGAAATAAAACAGGGAAAACCTTACCTGGGCTTCTGCCTGGCGCCTCTGGCCCAGCAGCAGCAGGCCGGCCCACACGAGGAGGGGAGCGTGCCCGGCGCGCGCGCACGCCATCGCGCCACGCCACCTCCCTCTCTGCCTGCCTGCCCTCTCCCCTCCTCGTCTGGATGCCCCGGAGACGCCACGCAGCCACCCCGACCTCTCTCGCACTCTCCCTCGCGCTCCTCCTCTCCCCCTGCTCTCTCCCTCGCACACCCGAGTGCCATCGCCGCCGCCGCTCGCCGTTGCCGTGGCCACCGACCTCCCCTAGCCTCCCCGACACGCTTCCCAGCTCCGCCGCGACCCCCTCTCCCTCCTCACCGAGCAAGAAACCCAGGCGAGCTCTGCTTCATCGCAATCGCCGTCGTCTTCAAGCTTCGGCTGACGAGATCACCGTTGTCGCTCCGGCTGCCCCAAGCCTTCCCCGAGCTCGCCGACGACGCCGTTGGATCCGCGGTGAGCTCCGCCACCGTTTCCCCCTCTCCGCTTAGTCACCCGCTCGCCGTAAGCCCTTTCCCCACCATGGCCAAACCTCCGCTGCCGCCGAGCTCGCCATCGACGCAGCTCCGGTGACCATTTGGTCACCCCGGTGAGTCCAACACGTTCGTAAGGCCCCGTAGAGCATCCTTAGCGCGTTGTTTCTCTCGTCCTCGAGCTCCAAACGGGTTCTCGTGCACGACCGAACTCCGGCAGCCGCAGCCGAGCTCGCCGCCGTCGACTCCGGCCACCCCAGGCCCAGCCACGGCCACCGCCCGACGCGCCATCGTGCTAGCTCTCCAACACGCCTAGCCGCGCGCCATTTGGAGCACCATAGAGGAAACCCGGGGCACATGTACGCCGCGGACTTCGCCGGCGGCTAACCGCCGGCGGGTTTGACTTGTTTGACCTGGGGTTTGATCCCCCCAGGGTCGCTGACTAGTGGGGCCAGGCCCTGCTAATTTTAGTTAAAAAATAACTAAACCTAATTAGCCACTAACACTGACCAGAGGGCCCGACCCCCTAATTTGTTGATTAAGTTAATCTAACCCTGTTTAACCCCCTGTCACTGACGTGTGGACCCCACACGTCAGGTTTGACCCCAGCCAGCCGCAGTTGACTGCTGACGTTGTGCTGACGTCATGCTGGCGCAATAATATAATTTCTGGATTTAAATTAAATCAGGAAATTCCAGAAATTGTTGTAAACTTCAAAAAATTCATATCAATTCAACCGTAGCTCAGATTAAAATAATTTATATATGAAAAATTATCAGAAAAATGTAATCTTTCCATCTGTACTAGTTTCATGCATGACAAAGCAACTTATACATGCTGAATATGGGAAAACACATTATGGCACATTAAGAGACTTAATTTAGAATTGCATTTGAGCTTATGGTTCAAATGGACTTCAAAACCAAATGAATACTAGTTGCATTAGCTCAAACAACATCACATCTTCATGCCATGTTCATGCATCATATTGTTGCATATGTTTGTGTATTGATTGCCTACACTGTTCCTTCTCGATAGGTCCTGCTCCGGAGTCCGTTCCAGAGTACCTGTCTGTGAAGCAGTGCCTCCTCTGTTGATTTACCAGGCAAGCAAACCCCCTTGTTCATTTCGATAGAACCCTACTCTCTCGCTCCTGCTCTCAGTTATTGCATTAGGACAACAACGATTCATCTGCTACTTTGTGTTGCGGTAGTTGAACCCATTCCTCTGCATGACCTGTCATTGCCACAGTAAATAGTTGAAACCCACTAGCATGTGTAGGAGTTGATTGAGCCATGTTGTGTTCCTACCATGCTATGCCTGCTATTGCTTAGAGTTGTGTCAGGTCTGATTCATTGGGAATGAATTGGAGTGTTACGATATGTTCTGGTGCTGAGAGTTAAGTGTGTGAACACGATTTGGTAAAGGTAGCGGTGAGAGGCCATGTAGGAGTACATGGTGGGTTGTCTCACTGGAACCGTCCTTAAGCCCTGAGTTCTATGTATGTTGTCCAATGACTCGATACTACCACACACTGGGCTTCGGGCGCTCCAAGCCCTCTCGACTTATTAACCAACTTGATCTCTGTCTAGGAGTCGCAACTAGTTTCTGGTGTTTGTAGGTAGTGCTATTTTTCTACCAAGTGGCACCTGGCAGGGTGGGCTTGGGACAGACTAGGCACACGTGGCACGGTGTACCAAGTGGCACCCGGATGGTGGGCTTGGGAACCCTGCTCACATCGTTTGGGGCCGTGAGCGACACCCCGGCCGGATCTCCTTGCGGATGGAACCCGAATAGGCGATAAACCTGGACTAGAGTCTTGTGTGGTTAGTCAGGTCGTGGCCGACACCCTCGCCAGGCTTCCGCTTGAAGGTTGCCGAGATACATGACGTGTACATGGCGGTAAGTGGCGAGAGCGTGTGTGAAGAAGTACACCCCTGCAGGGTTAACATGATCTATTTGAATAGCCGGGTCCGCGGTTATGGACTTCTTGGATGCTTACATGGTACATAGACAACTTGAAGTGGATACTATAAAAAGCTCAAGACAAGTGTGAGTGCTATGGATGGCCTTCTCGTAGGGAGACGGGGATGAATCCATAGTAGTGTATTGTGTGGTGATTAGTGGACTCGTGTACGTTGTCTCACCTCAAGAGTTTCTGGTAGTCGTAGAACAGGATAGCCACAGAGTCAAAGCTGGCTTGCTGCAACTAAACCCCACAGTACCCTCTTGATACAAATGCATGTATGCTAGGATCTGATGTAAGTCTTGCTGAGTACCTTTGTACTCATGTTGCTTCATTTATGTTTTTGCAGCGGAGACTTCGGTCTTACTAGTGTTCTCGTGGACTTCGACTAGTAGCTAGTACCTCAGCTACGATCTTGATCGGATGTTGTAGATAGTCAGGCTCTTCAGCCTTTTTCATTTGTAGATGTCTGTACCCCGACATGTAATGCTTCCGCTTGTTGCTTGTATGCTCTGTATGATGGGTCTTGTGACCCCTGTTTGCAATAATTGCTATGATGGCTCTTCTGAGCCTTTATCTATTTGAGTTGTTGAGTTATGCTGTGATGCCATGTTGTACAGCACATACTTGCATGTTATGCGTACGTGTAATGTGTATTGCTATGTGTGGGATCTGACTATCTAGTTGTTTATCCTTAGTAGTCTCTCTTACCGGGAAATGTCTCCTAGTGCTTCCACTGAGCCCTGGTAGCTTGCTACTGCTCCGGAACACTTAGGCTGGCCGGCATCTGTCCTTCTTCGATCCTGTGTCTGTCCCTTCGGGGAAATGTCACGCGATGAATACCGGAGTCCTGTTAGCCTGCTACAGCCCGGTTCACCGGAGTCCTGTTAGCCCAGTGGTACAGCCTGGATTCACTCGTTGATGACCGACACGTTCGATGCTGGGTCATGGATGCATGTCCCTGTAAGTTAGTGCCACTTTGGGTTTACGACTAGCCATGTCAGCCCGGGCTCTTTAATATATGGATGCTAGCGACACCATCATATACGTGTGCCAAAAGGCGCAAACGGTCACGGGCAAAGGTAAGGCGACACCCATGGGGATACCGTGTGTGAGGCCGCAAAGTGATATGAGGTGTTACATGCTGGATCGATGTGGCATTGAGTCGGGGTCCTGACAGCGCTGGTATCAGAGCCTGACTGCCTGTAGGATTACCAAGCCAAACTGGTCGAAGTTGAGTCTAGAAATTCTTTACTTATGTAAGGGAATTGATTGTGGGAAGGAACGTAAGGCTCTTTTTACTCCTTTACCTCATGGCCTTCTGATCTGAGTGATCCTATCTTTCCTACGGGGTTAAGGAACTAGGCTTTCTCTTCCGTCTATCAAGATCACGTGTTACTACTCCGTAGTCCCATAGGATTGGTTGATCAGAGTCATACCCCAGTTTTGAGTATTTACGGTGTAGTCTGTTTAGTAAGATCTCAGAACCTTGAGTAATGCTGATGAGTATGTTACTACCCCATTTTTAGTAGGATGTTTCATTCTGAGCATTTTACTGCCGTTATGCTGCCGGAATTTCCCTAGGAGTTCGAGAGATACTAATTCCTTGTCCTACATTCTACAATCGATAATTGATGCTGATTCCGTCCTTGGTTTCGTTTCACAGGATGTCATCTAGTTCTATTGTTCGTAGCCAGAACCACGGAGATGGTAGGGACGAGGATCCTCCCGACCCGCCTTCGTTGACAGAGTTCATGTTAGAAATGGAGAGGAACAAGCGTGAGTCTAACCGTTTGTTGGCACGCATCGAGGAGAACACCGCACATCAGTTCAAAGGGTCTGCTATCATTCATGATTTCATTCGCTTGCACCCACCTACCTTTCATCATTCCATCGAGCCACTCGATGCAGATGACTGGCTCCGTAGCATCACTCATAAGCTGCGTTCCGCGAACATAGCTGAAGATGACAAGGTCACCTATGCCACATACCACCTGGAAGGTCCTGCTAGTCTTTGGTGGCAGAACTATGAGGCTATGCTTCCAGCTGGCCAGATTCCTACCTGGAGAGATTTCACTGAGGCTTTTCGCGAGCATCACATTCCTGAAGCCCTCATCGATCGCAAGAGAGAAGAGTTCTGTAGTCTCGCCCAGAATAAGATGGCTGTTGATGCTTATAGTAGAGAGTTTGAGAACCTCGCTCGCTATGCTACAGAAGAAGTGTCCACGGATGCCAAGAAGCAGGCTAGGTTCCGGAAGGGTCTCAACCCCAAGTTGCGTCGTGATCTCCACCTGCATCATTGTGATACATTCCAAGCCCTTGTGAACAAGGCCATCAATGCAGAGACAGCTCAGCTCACTTACGAGGAGTCTCGTAAGCACAGCCGTGATTTGGGATCTTCCTCTGGTTCTAGTTCTCAAAAGCGCCGGATTTGGGTTCCAAACTCCGCTCTTCCTTCCGGTTATACACCGAGGTCATCCCATGTGGTGCCTCCCCCAGCTCAGCCATATGTCCCACCCAGGCCTACTGGTAGACCGTTTGTCAGTGTGGGTCCACGTCCAACCTCAGGGACTTGCTTCACATGCGGGAAGCCAGGACACTATGCACGTGACTGCTCTCAGAATAGTTATGCTCCACCCCAGCCCGAGAAGACTGTTGGGTGTGTCAAGCCATCACGCAAGATGATCAGTGTCAAGTCAGCCCCCATTGAACGTGGATGTGTGCATCACGTCTCAGCTAAAGACGCTCATGATGATCCGGATGTCGTTCTTGGTACACTCCTTGTCAATTGTCACCCAGCATCAGTTCTATTCGATACTGGAGCATCTCACTCCTTCATTTCCGAGAGCTATGCTAACTTGCACAACATGTCATTTTGTGATATGCCAACTCTGCCAGTCATCCAAACTCCTGGATCCAAATGGCAAACCTCTAGGGTAAGCCATGGTAACGAAATCCTTGTTGATAGACTTGTATTTCTGGCATCACTTGTAGCCCTCAAGTCCTCAGATATTAATATCATCTTGGGTATGGACTGGATGACAACTCATCATGCCAACATTGATTGTTACACAAGATCTGTTCAGCTTACACACCCATCTGGCAAGATAGTCACTGTCTCCACTAGAGTTGCAAAGCGTCAGCTCTATTCTCTTAATGTCAGCCCTCTTCCAGACCTTGAAGATATTCCGGTAGTCTGTGACTTTCCGGATGTTTTTCTAGAGGAACTGCCAGGTGTTCCACCTGACAGAGATGTAGAGTTCTTCATAGATCTTATCCCAGGAACAACTCCAATCTCTAGGAGACCTTACAAGATGGCACCCTTAGAACTAGCCGAGCTTAAGAAACAACTTGATGAGTCCTTGCAAAAGGGTTTCATCCGTCCTAGTTCTTCTCCTTGGGCTTGCCCCGTCCTCTTTGTTAAGAAGAAGGATGGTACGGACCGGATGGTTGTAGATTATCGTCCCGTTAATTTGGTCACGATAAATCCACGCCTTGGCCGGACAAAATCCGGTTCTTCGCTCTAAGCGGCATAGGTTTTTAAGGACCCAAAAAACCTCTCGAACAGCGACCGGTCTCTCGCCTTATCATGACAGTCAGTTTTAGCTTTCTCTACTGAGGTGCTCCGCCCAGCTTAACTGGGGCACAATCGCAGTAGTTCTCCTAGTGCTACCTTAGCCGATATAGCGGAACGTAAGGCACCAAAAAATAGGAGCCGGGCAAACCCAACTATTGACCCAAATCATGATTCGGAGCCGATGCATATAGTGCTATAAGTTCGGGGTGCCGCACTTATGAAGTGTTCGGACTTCTTACACCATATTAAGGGGTACTGAAGCCCCTTGCATATTTGCCGTACCATAGTGTACGGGTGCCACATGTCATTAATGAACATATATATAAAAAGTGGAAAATGCAAAAAATAGACAAAAGCTATGCATTGTTTATATAAAGGCTGCTATCTAAGCAGAACGATACAAATAGTGCGATAAGCAAAAGAAACTGGACTATTTAGCATGTCCTGGCCAGGGGCAAGCCGCGGAATTGTATTCAAAATAGGTATACTCCTCGTAATAGAGACCACCTGGGAGTTCCATAATGCGGCATGGCTTGTCTGCTTTCCTGGATCTTGCATCGTTTGTGCGGCAGTTGAATTGCCGAACAGGTCGTCCAAAGTGTGGAGTCCTGAAAGTAAGAAAAAATTTAAAAAAGAATTCGGCAGCCCCTATTACGGGTTAGGCCGTGTTTTGGGTGTGCCGTGATGGTGCCCCCCTCCTTGTGCCCATGGTATTTCAAGAGCGTAGTTATGTACGCGAAGCACTGGTTTTGCTATATCGTGAGGGCTAGGGTTGGGGCCGCATTGCTACGCTAGCTCGAAACGTGCCAGGCGTCTTGTTGTAGGTTACTCCGGGCGCGCTTGACATTGTTCGGCTTTTTAAGGGCCGGACTGGAGAACTGCCTAGAGAGGCTGCTTTGTACTTCTGCTGTGAGCGCTGCCATGTGCTCCTCCGTTCGGAGGGAGCATTCGGTGTTTCCGTTGACCGTGATTACTCCTCGAGGGCCTGGCATCTTGAGCTTGAGGTATGCATAGTGCGGTACCGCAGTGAACTTTGCAAATGCGGTTCGCCCGAGCAGTGCGTGATAGCCACTGTGGAACGGGACTATGTCGAAGATTAACTCCTCGCTTCGGAAATTATCCGGGGATCCGAAGACCACTTCTAGTGTAACTGAGACGGTGCAGTTGGCTTCTACGCCTGGTATAACGCCTTTAAAGGTCGTTTTGGTGGGCTTGATCCTCAAGGGATCTATGCCCATTTTCCGCACTGTATCCTGGTAAAGCAGGTTCAGGCTGCTGTCGCCGTCCATGAGGACTCTTGTGAGATGAAATCCGTCGATAATTGGGTCAAGAACCAATGCGGCAAACCCGCCATGACGGATGCTAGTGGGATGGTCCCTTCGATCAAAGGTGATCGGGCAGGAGGACCATGGGTTGAACTTTGGAGCAACTGGCTCCAGCGCGTATACGTCTCGCAGCGCATGCTTCCGCTCCCTCTTGGGAATGTGGGTTGCGTATATCATGTTCACCGTCCGCACTTGTGGGGGGAAACCCTTCTGTCCACTGCTGTTCGGCGGCCTGGGCTCCTCCTCGTCATCGCTATGCAGCCCCTTGTCCCTGTTTTTGGCTCTTAACTTGCGTGCTTACTTGAACACCCAACAATCCCTGTTGGTGTGATTTGCTGGCTTTTCGGGGGTGCCACGTATCTGGCACAAGCGGTCGAGTATTTGGTCCAAACTGGACGGGCCCTGAGTATTTCTTTTGAATGGCTTTTTCCGCTGACCGGATTTGTAGCCTCGGAATCCGGCATTTACTGCCGTATCCTCGTTGCTGTCGCTGTTAACGCGGCGCTTTTGCTTGTTCCAGCGCGACCTACCGCTTTTGTCCTTGGTATCCAAATTACCAAGGTTCTTGGTTAAGTTGTTGCTGCGAGCTAGCCAGTTGTCTTCTCCTGCGCAAAAGCGGGTCATGAGTGTCGTGAGGGATGCCATAGATTTCGGCTTTTCCTGTCCCAGGTGCCGGGCAAGCCACTCATCGCGGATATTATGCTTGAAGGCTGCTAGGGCCTTCGCGTCCGGACAGTTGACTATTTGATTTTTCTTTGTTAGGAACCATGTCCAGAATTGCCTGGCCGATTAATTTGGCTGCTGGATTATGTTGCTTAGGTCATCGGCGTCCGGTGGTCGCACATAAGTGCCCCTGGAAGTTGTCAAGGAATGCGGCTTCCAGGTCCTCCCAAGAACCGATTGAGTCTGCTGGCAAGCTGTTGAGACAATGCCGGGCCGGTCCCTTAAGTTTGAGTGGGAGGTATTTGATGGCATGTAGATCATCACCGCGGGCCATGTGGATATGAAGGAGATAATCCTCGATCCATACCGCAGGATCTGTTGTGCCATCGTATGATTCGATGTTTACGTGTTTGAAGCCCTCAGGGATTTTATGATCCATTACTTCATCTGTGAAGCATAGTGGGTGTGCGGCGCCTCTGTACTGGGCTATATCACAACGTAGCTCAAAGGAGCTTTGTCCATTGTGTTCGGCCCGGCTGGATTTATTGTATCCGGAGTGACGATCACCGTCACGTGCCATGGGGCGCCCGCGCGATCCGTAGATCGATCTTGTTTGCCTTGCCTTGTCCTCCAGTATATCTCGCAGGTCTGGCCCGTTTCCCCGTGCCATAGCATGTTTTGAGCAGCGTCGGGGCATGGCTTGAGTGGAGGGCTTAGAGGCCTCTCTGTCGCGGCCACGAGGTGGCCGGTTGGCCATGTCATGCACTGGTGATGTAGGTGCTTCCTCCTCTAATCGGGGTAGCAGCCTGCGCTTTGGGTAACGCTTGGAGGGGCGTTCGAGTTCATACTCTTCGGACGCAAGGACTTCAGTCCTTCTGTGAACTAGCAAATCTTGATCAGCTCTAAGCTGTTGCTGCTTTTTCTTGAGGCTGCTTGCCATGGCTAAAAGCCTGCGTTTGAAACGCTCTTGTTCGGCAGGGTCTGATGGTACGACGAATTCGTCGTCGTCGAGGCTTGCCTCATCTTCGGAGGGAGGCATATAGTTATCGTCCTCAACCTCTCGATATGCCGCTCTCTCATGAGGGTTGGCTTCTCCATCTTCCTGTGCCGAATCTTGCTGGAGGGGGTGTTCTTCGGCACTATCCGGAGTAGTATTATCTCCGGTGCCGGAATCACCATTTTTGCTTTGGCGGGATTTAGAACAGCGCCGCTGACGCCAGCGCTTGGGATGTTTCTTAGAGGTTTCATCCCCCGCTTTTCCATCGCCATCTCCATCTTTTGGAGTGTCCACCATATATATGCCATATGACGAGGTGGCCTTCCAGCGCCCTACAGGTGCTGGTTCCTGTTCGTCTCCGGCATCGTTGTCCATACCGTCGATGTCTTCGGAGTCGAAGTCGAGAATGTCGGTTAAATCGTCGACAGTGGCTACAAAGTGGGTGGTGGGTGGGCTTTGGATTTCTTCATCATCCGCATCCCATCCTTGCTGACCATAGTCCGGCCAGGGCTCTCCTGATAAAGAGAGAGACTTTAGTGAGTTCAGGATGTCGCCGAAGGGCGAGTGCTGAAAGATGTCCGCAGCGGTGAACTCCATGATCGGCGCCTAATTTGATTCGATCGGCAGGGGCGCAGGGGGTTCGGAGTCCGGAGAGGAATCCAGATCCTCGGAGTCACGGGTCATGCAGAGTGCGGGGCTGGTGTTCGGCTCGATCGCCTTTGAGATCGCAGCCCCCGAGGTGGCGTCCAACTGCTCATCCTCGATCGGCGCCGCAGGCTCCGAATTAAGGGTCGGAACCAACGCGCGTGCGGCCTCCAGGACACTGTTCGGCGGCAGAGCTAGATCATGCCCATCGAGACAGTGCGGCGCGCTTGGCTGTGGCTCGAATCCGTCGAAGATCAAGTCCCCGCGGATGTCGGCCGTGTAGTTCAAACTTCCAAACCTGACCTGATGGTCAGGGGCGTAGCTTTCGATCTGCTCCAGGCGGCCAAATGAATTGGCCCACAGTGCGAAGCCGCCGAAGACGAAGATTTGTCCGGGGAGAAAAGTCTCACCCTGGACCGCATCGTCGCTCATGATCAAAGGACCCATCGGGCCTAAAAGTGATGACACAGAGGAACTCTCAATGAAAGCACCAATGTCGGTGCCAAAACAGGCGGATCTCGGGTAGGGGGTCCCGAACTGTTTGTCTAGGCAGATGGTAACAGGAGACAAGGGACACAATGTTTTACCCAGGTTCGGGCCCTCTTGATGGAGGTAAAACCCTACGTCCTGCTTGATTAATATTGATGATATGGGTAGTACAAGAGTAGATCTACCACGAGATCAAGGAGGCTAAACCCTAGAAGCTAGCCTATGGTATGATTGTTGTACGTTGGAGTTGTTATCCTACGGACTAAAACCCTCCGCTTTATATAGACACCGGATAGGGTTAGGGTTACACAAAGTCGGTTACAATGATAGGAGACCTAAATATCCGCATCGCTAAGCTTGCCATCCACGCCAAGGAAGGTCCCCTCCGAACACGGGATGAAGTCTTTAATCTTGTATCTTCATAGTCCTGGAGTCCGGCTGAAGGTATAGTTCAGATGGTCGAACACCCCCTAATCCCGGACTCCCTCAGCCGGTATCTTCCACCATGGCCTCTCTGTACGGTGTGTGCTAAGACACGGGTTGACAACTTACTAAATCGTACCCTACCTATGGCAGGGACAAGTGGCAGCACGAAAACAAGTATGGGGGTTACTGGAACAAGACTCGATCTACGGCCGACTCAGGAGGCTTAAGTATTTCTTGCATGATTAGTATATCAAATATGCTTCAATCCAGCAGACAGTATCACTACTCATCATACCTCATCTTGCCATACCGGACACAGCCGTCTCGACGGGGAACCAGAGATAAGCATTGTGTCTACTCAAGACGAAGACTTTCTCGGCTTCCTCCCGGTAGGCATAAAGGGCATGTGAAGATGATTACTATCGCAAATATCAAGCTCCAATAGCATGAGATCATCAGTATGCAAGTATGATCATATCCTCACAAACAAATAACGGATACTCCGTGTCACGGTGGTGTTGTAACTATATCAAACAACACACGATAATATTATGCCAGAGTTCAAAAAATGCTTGCCTTCAAGTTGTGGAGAGACAGGGTGCATTCCAAAACTTTTGAAAGTTTTCTCCTTCTTCAAACTCCTATTTTCGAAAATATTCAAATAACACATACTTTAAAAATAGTGCAAAATAGTTATTTGAAAATTTTTGAAATAAATATGAAAATAAACTAGACAAAATTTGGGAAACAACAGAAAAAGAATGAACTCATTTGGATTTATATTTAAAAAGTTATAGCCAGTCAAATTTTGGTCAAATTCTGTTTTTAAAAATAAACAGAAAAGAAAACGTTTCGATGAGAATACGCTTTCGGAGCGGAGGAGACATACTTTAGGTCTTTGCGCTTTCACTTAAATCCACGCGGGCCGGCTCGGTGTCACTGACAGTGGGTCCAGGGGGCCCACTGGTCAGGTTTGACCAGTCGCCCCCGCCTCCTTCTTCCTCTGGCCGAACAGAGACGGGGTTCCGGTGATCAACACCGGCGAACGGCGGCTTCTCGCGAGCTCCGGAGGGTAGGGATGGATCCGCCACTCCGGGGCGGTCCTCCCGGTGGTCGCTAGGGTGGTGGGGGCGAAGGGAGTCGTCGGCGGTGAGCTTCGCGGCGGCTGGCGGCCTCGGGGGAGTTGGGGCTTTGCGCTACGGTGGTTCCCCGTCGCAGCTAAGAGCTTGGGCGGCTCCGTGCGGTCGAGAGGGGAAGGATGGAAGCATGGGAGGGGTCTGGGGGCTTCGGCCTTGGCCATGTTTTGTCGGAGTGTGGTGGCGGCCGATCTTGCCAGAGTTGGGGAAGAGGGGGCCTCTAGCCAACTGGGGAGGGGGGGCTTCCTACGGCTTGAACGAGGCTGCTGATGAGCCTAGGCATGATCGGGAGGGCTATATAGAGCCCGGCGAGGTCGGTCCCCGTGTACATGGATAGGAACAACGGCGAACCGCCGTTCTGTAGCGGTCAGGGCAACGTGGTGGAGGCTAGCGGGGTCGGGAGGGCGAGCGGATGAGGATGGCCTGCTCACGAGGGCAGCTGGCGAGCGGAGGAGGCTCGGGTGGCGCCATCCACGGCAGGGGTTGTTGTGGCCGCCCGCTAGCCGCCATGGCCGACCTGACGGCGGTGCTGTAGGGCGCCAGGCCGGATCTGCGGCGAGGGAGGGGGCGGGCCTACTGGCTGCGAGTGGGGAGAGGCCAGAACAGGGGTTGACAACTTACTGAACCGTACCCTACCTATGGCAGGGACAAGTGGCAGCACGAAAACAAGTATGGGGGTTACTAGAACAAGACTCGATCTACGGCCGACTCAGGAGGCTTAAGTATTTCCTGCATGATTAGTATAGCAAATATGTTTCAATCCAGCAGACAGTATCACTACTCATCATACCTCATCTTGCCATACCGGACACAGCCGTCGCGACGGGGAACCAGAGATAAGCATCGTGTCTACCCAAGACAGAGACTTTCTCGGCTTCCTCCCGGTAGGCATAAAAGGCATGTGAAGATGATTACTATCTCAAATATCAAGCTCCAATAGCATGAGATCATCAGTATGCAAGTATGATCATATCCTCACAAACTAATAACGGATACTCTGTGTCACGGTGGTGTTGTAACTGTATCAAACAACACACGATAATATTATGCAAGAGTTCAAAAAATGCTTGCCTTCAAGTTGTGGAGAGACAGGGTGCATTCCAAAACTTTTGGAAGTTTTCTCGTTCTTCAAACTCCTATTTTTGAAAATATTCAAATAACACATACTTTAAAAACAGTACAAAAAAGGTGTTTGGAAAATTTTGAAATAAATATGAAAATAAACTAGCCAATATTTGGGAAACAACAGAAAACGAATCAAGTCATTCGGATTTATATTTAAAAAGTTATAGCCAGTCAAAGTTTTGGTTAAATTATGTTTTTAAAAATAAACAGAAAAGAAAAAGTTTAGATGAGTGTCACAGCCCCAGTTCAGGGAGATGTCACAGCCCAGTTCAGGCCTTGCCTGCCTTTGCATTAGCCTCCATGCATCATGTCTAAATTTTATTAACTTTGAAATGGGGGCTGATAAACCCTATCAGCAAATGAAATTCAACTAGGGTCCAAATAAAATATTTTTCAATGAACCTGAAATGCCCTTCTAAAAATGTTCATCATCTTTGCCTTGGTCTACAACCTCTGACAAAAATGGTGCACATATTTCTAGGACATCATTGGGTCACTGTATTAAATCATACTCTATTTGCATTTGGGCATTTAAATGCTATATAATATTTTAAATGCTCAAATAATCATAAACTAAAATGTTTGTTGTTGGTTATTTTCCAAACAGTGGCATTGAGCAGTTTCATGATTTTTGGATCTGTTTAAGTATTTTTAATCAAGCCCTAAAGACTACAGAATAATAGAAAACAGAACAAAAATTAAAACATAACAGAACTCACCTGACTTACCTGGACAGCCCAATATGCAGCCACCTGGCCGGCCTAGCCCACCAGAGGGCAGAGCCGTCTTCTTCCTCCTGCCAGTAGGCAGAGGGGAAGTGTGGCGCGCCCGCGTGCGTCCCCGGCCACCTCCTGCTTGCCCTCCCTCGACCTGATCCGCGTCTGGAGACACCCGAGGCCCCTTCTCACTTTCCCCTCGCTCTCTGCTCTCTCCCTCGGCTTCTAGTCCCCTCTCCCGAGCAGACCCGAACGCGTCGTCGCCGCCTTCCACCATTCGCGCGGCCACCGGCCTCCACACGCCCCTCCGACGTGCTATGAGCTCCGCGCCATCGTCCTCGTCACCTCCACCGAGCCAATCAATCCGGGAAGCACCGCAGCGACGCCATCGTCATCATCTACACCGACGGGCGCCCGAGATCACCGTCGTCAATCATTCGCCTTCGACGCTTCCCCTAGCACGCTGGGCTTCTCTGCGAGTCCTCTGTGAGCTCCCGAGCATTCTCCCTCTCTTCCCGCGCTCAATCTCCCTCTCTCCTCTCGCATCCCTGTGCCCACGAGCTCCCGAGCGCCGGCCGCCGCGTTTGAGATCACCACCGCTGACTCCGTCCACCCCAGATCCGTCCGAGCCCACCGTTGGACACGCCATCACCGCAGCTCTCCACAAAGCCCGCCCGTGCATCGAGCGGTGCACTCTGGGCGATTTCCGAGCACCTCCCCTGCTCGGCACCTCGCCGGCAGCTTAACGCCGGTCAACCCTGTGTTAAGTTATCGCTAATGACCATTCCTGACATGCGGGCCCAGCCCGCCTAATTAACCTAGGTTAGCTTAAGTTAAATGCTATTTAACCCAGTTATTAGGTTAGTCACAGACACGCGGGACCGACTGGTCAGTTTGACCTGGGTCGCCCGTTGACCTGCTGATGTCATCATGATGTCAAGCTGACGTAGTAACTCATTTCAGGATTTATTCTTTTCAGGAAATTTCAGAAATTAGTGCTAACTTCAAAAATTCGTAGAAAATGAACCGTAACTCCAAATGAAAAGATTTATATATGAAAAATGATTAGAGAAATCCAATCTATCCATTTATGCTACTTTCATGCATGAAAAACCAACTTATACCTGCTGTATAAGTGAAAAAAATTCAAATGACATTTTAAATGCTCAAACTAGAGTTTGCATTTGAACCTTTGGTTCAAATGGACTCCCTTGCACTTGTTGCTAGCTGCATTAGCTCAATTCACAGCATATTGCCATGTCAGATTCATGCATCATATTGTTGCATTGCATTGATTGTGTTTCCTCTTTGTTGCCGGTGTTTGTCCCCTCTCACTAGACGATGTTCCGACGATTTGATCGATGACACCGATGAAGAACTATACTATCTTCAGAAGTGCCAGGCAAGCAAAACCCCCTTGTTCATTCCGATACAATCCCACTCTCTTGCTCCTGCTCTCTTTTACTGCATTAGGACAACAATGATTCATCTGTTACTTGCTACGGTAGCTGAACCCCTTTATCCTTTGCATGACATGTCATTGCCATAGTAAATAGATGAAACCCACTAGCATGAGTACGAGTTGTTTGAGCCCTGATGTGCCTACTCATTCATGCTTGTTTGTCATGCCTGCTATGCTTAGAGTTGTGTCAGGTCTGATTCATCGGGGATGAATTGGAACAGTGATGAAAATGTGCTATTATGTGTGAGCTAAGTGTGTGAACACGACTTGGTAAAGGTAGCGGTGAGAGGCCATGTGGGAGTACATGGTGGGTTGTCTCATTGCAGCCGTCCTCAGGAACTGAGTTCTGTGTTTGTGATCCATGAATAGTTACTACCACACATTGGAATGCTTAAGTGCCCCTCTCGACTTATTAATCAACCTGATCTCTGTCCAGGAGTTGCAACTAGTTTCTGGTGTTTGTAGGTAGTGTTAGTAGTTGTCAGCATTCTGGGAACGGGGGTCCCCGGACTTGCCTGCCTGCGGCCTGCAGCGTGGCGCAATGGGGGCCCAGCGCGGTCCGTCTTCATCCACACAAGACTCAAGACCCTCGTGAGGGGCCAAGCCTCGTGAGGCGGACGACACGGCGCATCCTCAGGCGCAGCCTCATCGGGCTGGCTCGCGAGGAGGTGGAGATATCAAGGCGGGGTACCTCGCGAGGTGCCCATGACGTAAGCCATGACGGCTCAGGGCACCAGGCGGGTGCCAGCGCGCGCAGCGTCCTTCTTTCCTCTTTGGTGCAAAGGGGGCCAGCGCAGCCGCAGAGTACCGAGGCATCAGGCAAAGGTTGCCACTTCGGTGCAACGAGGCCAAGACCAGGAGGACCACGAGACGGAGGTCACCATGGAGCCCAGCACGGCGTCATCACTAGAGCCTTTGGCAGGCGGAGACTGCTTTTGTCAGGATAAGTGTACTCGCTGTCCCCCTTCAAATTAGCCCGCCATTGTTGGATCCCTTCCCGCTCAATATTTGGGAAGAGGACCAGGGCCTCTATAAATAGGACCAGCCACCCACATAGCACGGGGGTTTTCGGTTCGATCGGTTCGATCAGTGGGAAACAGAGAGAGAGAGAGAGAGAGAGAGAGAGAGAGAGAGAGAAAGGTGACTGAACTCCTCCTAGCAGTTCATCACCCCAGCCAAGAACAAACCCTCGCGAGGCTATTCTTCCTTGTATTGTTCATCATCACAAGCCCCAGGAGGCAATCCACCAACCACACACTGGAGTAGGGTATTACACCACAACGGTGGCCCGAACTAGTATAAATCTTGTGTCTCTTGTGCCGTTCTTTTAGTAGTTTAGATCCTTGCGAGACGGAGAGGTTGAAAGCGTGATCTCCACGCGCACCCCAGTGTTCGAACCTTAAGGGTCTGCTGGAACCCGCGAATCTGACATTTGGCGCGCCAGGTAGGGGTGCGCCGGAATTCATCTCCCACCACTCCGCTCTCCTCCGATCGTCGCATCCATGTCTGACGCTCGTCGGGCCCGCGCCGAGCGCCCGGCCGCCATCGCTTCTCGCGTCGCCCAGACGGCCCCCGTCGGTGGGGATCCTCGTCATTCCCCGTCGCCCGCCGTCAACACCGCCACCGGCCCGGTGGGAAACGAGCGGCGAGCGCCACCCCAGCATCCGCCTGCGCGATGGAGTAACTGCACCGCAACGTTGACGCCTCCGGTCGTTGCGGCCCTCCTGGGCGGCTCGCCGGCGCCGCCTACAAGTCTCCACGTCAAGGCTTTTGCCCGCCGGGTCAACACCGTTTCCGCACGGCAGGGGGCTCCCCCGGACCGGGCAGCGCACGAGGTCGGCCTGACCTTCAGCTCGGAAGACCACCCCACCAACCCGGTCGGCTCGGGCGCACTCCCCCTGTTGTGCACCCCCACTATCTGCCAGGTGGCCGTCACCAGAACCCTCATTGACGGCGGCGCGGGCCTCAGCGTGCTTTCGGTCGAGACTTTCAGCCTCCTCTGCATACCCCGGGAGCGGCTGCGACCCAGTCGATCCTTCTTGGGCATCGGGGGCAGATCAACCGACTCCCTGGGACAGATCCGGCTCCCGGTAACCTTCGGCACCTACGACAACTTTCGCACGGAGATGGTCGACTTCGACCTCGCCCCCATCGACCTCCCTTACAACGCCATCCTCGGCTACCTGGCACTGGCTTAGTTCATGGCCGCCACGCACCCGGCGTACAACCTCATGAAGATGCCCAGGAGCAGCGGTACCCTCGCCGTGCACGGGGACACCGGGGACGCCCTACAAGTACTCAAGCTCGCCTTCAAGACGGCGGCATCGGCACAACCAGTCAATGCGGAGACCCCTGAGCCCAAGGGGGCTGCGCCCGCCAAGAAGAAGCAGTTGTTCACCCAGGACAAAGCAGAAACCAAGCAGATACCCGTCGACGAGGACGGGTCCTCCAGTGCTACTTTCACCATCGGCGCCAACCTTGAGCCTGAGCAGGAGGAGGCCTTGGTCAAGTTCCTGTGCGCGAATAAGAAGGTATTTGCTTGGGAGCCCGATCAGCTGGCGGGGATCCCCAGAAGTGTCATCGAGCATCACCTTAATGTGTGCCCAAATGTGCGTCCCGTGAAGCAGAAGGCCAGGCGGCAGTCCACGGAGAAGCAGGCTTTCATTGCCCAAGAGACCCGCAAGCTAGAGGCCGTCGGGGTCATTCGCGAGGTCCGATACCCGGATTGGTTGGCCAACCCTATTGTTGTGCCCAAGAAGGGGGGGAAGGAACGCATGTGTGTCGACTTCACCAACCTCAACAAGGCATGCCCGCAAGATCCGTTTCTGCTCCCCCGCATCGACCAGATCGTCGATTCCACTGCGGAGTGCGGCCTACTATGCTTCCTGGACGCCTTCTCCGGGTATCACCAGATCAAGATGGCAGTGGAAGATGTTGAGAAGACCGCTTTTTTGACCCCGTGTGGGGTATACTTCTATACATGCATGCCGTTCAGACTACGTAACGCAGGGGCAACCTTTCAGCGGCTGATGCACATCGCCTTGGGCCCGCAGCTCGGAAAGAATGTCGAAGCCTACGTTGATGACATTGTAGTAAAATCTCGGGAGGCCAAGACCCTGATACAAGACCTGGAGGAGACCTTCGCGAGCCTCGACGTAGTGAACCTGCGGCTCAACCTAGAGAAATTTGTGTTTGGCGTCCCCTCGGGCAAGCTTTTGGGATTCCTCGTGTCCCATCGTGGCATCGAGGACAACCCCGAGAAGGTCAAGGTGGTCGAGGACATGAGTCCACCAAAGACCCTCAGAGAAATGCAGAAGCTCACTAGGCGCGTGACCGTGCTAGGGCGCTTCATCTCCAAATTGGGGGAGCGAGCGCTGCCCTTCTTTCAGCTAATGAAGAAAAAGGGGCCCTTTGAATGGACCGAAGAGGCAGATAAGGCGTTTCAAGATCTCAAGAGGTACCTGACCAGTCCCCCAGTCATGGTGGCTCCGCGCCCTCAAGAGCCCCTGCTGCTGTCCCTCGCCGCCACGCCCTACTCTGCCAGCGCAGCCCTGGTGGCGGTTAGGGAGGAGCGCCAAGTCAGGACCGCAGCGGCAGCCCGAGGCAAGACAAAACGGGAACAAGGAAAGCCTGCACCGGAGGAGGGTCAGCTGCCGAAGAATGCACCGGAGGCAGGAGAGGCCGCATGACCGGATGGTCCACCTCCCGAGGCCACGTTGCCTCGTGAGGTGCCCTTACCTCCCGAGGGCACAGCAACCCCAGATGCTCTCAGCCTTGTTGAGCACCTAGTTTACTTTGTTAGCACGGTGCTACGAGACGCGAGGGCACGGTACCCAATGCCTCAGAAGCTCCTCCTCGCGCTACTGGTAGCCTCGCGCAAGCTGCGTCACTACTTCCAGGCTCATCCCATCAAAGTCATCTCATCATACCCCCTGGAGAGAGTGCTCAGGAGCCCTAGCTCAGCCGGAAGGGTCGCCGAGTGGAACATAAAGCTGCAGGCATTTCAGCTCGAGTTCAGCACAACCAGGGTCATCAAAGGAGCAGCGTTGGCGGATTTTGTGGTAGAATGGACGGAGGCGCTAGGCCTCAAGGCCGACGAGGATCGGTCCCTCTCCCCGGGAAGCGAGGCGCCAGAAGGCTGGGTCATGCACTTCGATGGGGCGTTCTCCAGGCATGGCGCTGGGGCTGGGGCGGTGCTTATATCGCCCACTCAGGACAAGCTCTACTACGCTGTACAGCTCTGTTTCCAGCAAGGTGAAAAGGTCTCCAACAACATAGCGGAGTATGAAGGTTTAATAGCGGGCTTGAAGGCCGCAGCTGCCCTGGGGGTGAAATGCCTCACCATCAAGGGCGATTCACAGCTCCTTGTCAATTTCTCCAACAAGGTGTATGAGCTAAAATATGAACACATGGAAGCCTACCTTGCGGAGGTCCACAGGATGGAGAAGCAGTTCTGGGGGTTGGAGTTGCAGCATGTGCCCCGTGGCACCAATCAGGAGGCCGACGACATCGCCAAACGGGCGTCCAGGCGGTTACCTCAGGAGCCTGGCGTCTTCGAGGAGCGGCTCTTCAAGCCCTCAGCCCTGCCGTCATTGTCAAACACGGCTCAGCCTCAGGAGGAGCTCCCCCAGCCACCTGCCTCAGGAGCCCCGGTCTGTGGCCCGGCCTCAGGAGCTCGCCTGCTCCTGACGATGGAACCTCAGGAGGGGTGCTGGATCACGGAGCTCCAGAGTTACTTAACACAAGGGACCCTGCCGGAGAAGGAGGAGGAAGCGGAGCGTGTGGCGCGGCATGCCACGGCATACTGCATCAAGGATGGAGAGCTCTACCGAAAGCGACCAAACGATGTATCCCTGCGCTGCATCTCCAGGGAGCAAGGAAAGGAACTGCTGGGAGATATACACGGCGGAGACTGTGGACATCATTCATCATCACGGACCCTCGTTGGCAAGGCATTCCGCAGTGGGTTTTATTGGCCACCGCACTCAATGACGCCGTCGAACTGGTGAAAGCTTGTGAGGCCTGCCAGTTCCACGCCAAGAAAATTCATCAGCCGGGAGGGGGCCTGCAGACCATACCCCTTTCGTGGCCATTCGCAGTCTGGGGGCTGGACATCCTGGGCCCGTTCCCTTGGGCGCCAGGGGGCTACCGCTACCTCTACGTCGCCGTGGACAAGTTCACCAAGTGGGCCGAAGTTGAGGCCGTCTGCACCATCCCCGCGGGTTCCGCGGTCAAGTTCATCAGAGGCATCGTGAGCCGGTTCGGGGTGCCGAACCGCATCATCACAGACAACGGTTCGCAGTTTACCAGTAACCTCTTCAAAACATACTGTGCTAACCTTCGAACACAGATATGCTACACTTCAGTGGCGCACCCCCAAAGCAACAGCCAAGCCGAGCGAGCCAATGCAGAGGTCTTGAGGGGCCTCAAGACCAGGACGTTCAAGAAGAAGCTGGAGGCCTACGGCAGAGGTTGGTACGACGAGCTTCAGTCCGTGTTGTGGTCCATCCGCACAACCGCGACCAAGCTGACTGGAGAGACCCCGTTCTTCCTGGTCTACAGAGCCGAAGCGGTCCTCCCTCACGAGGTCAGACGTGGCTCCGCGCGGGTCCTGGCGTTCGACGAGGCGCAGCAGGACGCCATGCGGGGGATGGACCTCGTGCTGGGGGAGGAACGTCGCCGAGAAGCCGCGCTGCGAGCAGCGAGGTACCAACAAGCGCTGCGACGATATCACTGCTGCAACATCCGCCCCAGAACTCTCGAGGTAGGAGACCTCGTGCTCAGGCGGGTTCTCTTTAGGGAGGGACTGCACAAGCTCTCTCCCATGTGGGAGGGCCCGTTCAAGGTTGTTCATGTTTCCAGGCCCGGCTCCGTGCGCTTGGAGACTCAGGAGGGGGTGCCGGTCCAGAACGCATGGAACATCCAGCACCTCCGGAGGTTCTACCCCTAAAAGGCCCAGAGCCTGTGAAGCAAGGCGAGTGCCTGTGAAGCTATCGCGTTTTGGAAAGGCCTAGAGCCTGTGAAGCAAGGCGAGTGCTTGTGAAGCTATCGCGTTTTGGAAAGGCCCAGAGCCCATGAAGCAAGGCGAGTGCCTGTGAAGCTATCGCGTTTTGGAAAGGCCCAGAGCCTGTGAAGCAAGGCGAGTGCCTGTGAAGCTATCGCGTTTTGGAAAGGCCCAGAGCCTGTGAAGCAAGGCGAGTGCCTGTGAAGCTATCGTGCTTTGGAAAAAGGCCCGGAGCCTGTGAAGCAAGGCCAATGCCTGTGAAGCTCGCTGCCTCGTGACACTCTCACGTAATAATGAGTCGGGATGTACACGCCCCGGAGTCTCAGGAGCGCCGGCCTCAGGCCCTGGGGCTCCCTCCCACGCCCAGTGGCAGCACTTAGCTCCGCGCTGGTGAGAAGACGTCGAAGACTAGATTAGGTGCCGGACGCGGCTTTTTCATTTGCTTTCCGCAGTTGACGTGTTTGCTTGAATTTGAAGTCTTATTGGAGTTATCGTTGTTGCTGATTTGTGGTTCGTCGATTTTCGCTCCTCGCTTTGGTTTCTCTCGTAAACGACCTCGCGAGGGATGGTGCTCAAATGTCCTCGCGAGCGTTTCTGCCCTAGCCGCGGGAAGGTTTCATGGCCCTGGCACATTACAGGAGCACCCCTTCTGGTCCGTGCCCCTCGGGCACCACGACACGCACACAGGGCCTGGGTCGGTCGCCCCCCCCCCCCCAGCAGGGGTCAAAACCTATCTACACACAGGCGTATAGTTAAGAGGCGCAAAAATAAGATCAAGGTAATAGCTAAAACGGCAATATTTCCCAACACGCCCCAGCGGGGCCCCATGCAACTATTCTGTCTTACGCAGGAAACAAAAGGAAAAGGAAAGGACGAGCCTGGCGCAGCCCTCCTCACATCGGCCCGCGGAGACAACACAGGCTGCCTCCGGGCCTCAGGCGGACTCCCTCTCGCGCTTCACTAGGGCACGACGGCGGGCGGACGAACCACCACCTCCCAAGCAAGCTCGACGGCGCGGGGGCGGACTGCTGCCACCGCTGGAGGAGTCGCTTGAGGAAGAGTTGATGAAGCTTGGGGAGTGGCGGACGCCGCCATCCGCACGGGCGCTATCTCCTCCATCGCCATCAGAGTGGGGCCCGCAGACGCGGTCGTCGTCCTCAGGGCAGCACCCCCCGCGGCAACCATCTTCCCCAAACACCCTCACATAGAGGGTGGCGTCGCCGTCGAACCTGAAATGCAGAGTGCACCGGCGCTCCAAGCCGCGAGCGCGGGCGAATGCCTGCCAGCCACGAGTTAAGGCCAAGCCCCCGCTGGCGGAGACCTCCGGCGCGACCCATGAGGACCTGCTGCAGCAGCCCTCTGCCTGGAGCCAGAGGCCACCAGGAGCACCGGCCGGGAGTTCACCAAGGAGGAAGCGAGGGAGTGGGAGCCGGGCGCTAGTCGGCTCCGCCGACCAGACGACGAACTCCGGCAGCGCCTGCACAGCGCGAAAGTGCAGCCTAGGGGAGCGTGCAACCCAGGCGCGTCCCTCGGCCACGGCGGCTCGCCCGCCGCCGCGCCGGGAGCCGCCCCCATGACCACCAAACGCTACCGGGGCGGCCACCGGATGCTTTCGAGGGCGCCCACGACCGTGCTTGGGCGGGGAGAGGCAGGACCAACATGAAGGGCCTTCCCCTTCTCTGCAGCTGAGTATCTCCTCGATGGAGCCATCACACCAAGACGGAGCAAGAGTAGAGGCAAAGGAGACAGCAAGGAGGGATGGACTAGAAGGGCACACGCGGTGCCATACTTATAGCCGGCGAAGGCCAACCGCCGGCCTCCACGATCACAGGTAATCATGACACGATCTGCATGCAGGGACTCGTCCAACTCGCACGATCACTGATAAATCGTGGGGAAGTGGAGACGCCACGTCCAATCAACCGCCACGCGGCGCCCAAGGCCGTAGGCTATTAGGGCCCGCGGCGCTTCACCCTTGCCCTTTCGCCTCTCGGCACAGCCAAGTCCATGCGCGCCTTGGGCCCAGGGGCTACTGTTGGCGTTCTGGGAACGGGGGTCCCCAGACTTGCCTGCCTGCGGCCTGCGGCGTGGCGCAATGGGGGCCCAGCGCGACCCGTCTTCATCCACACAAGACTCAAGACCCTCGTGAGGGACCAAGCCTCGTGAGGCGAACGACACGGCGCATCCTCAGGCGCAGCCTCATCGGGCTGGCCCGCGAGGAGGCAGAGATATCAAGGCGGGGTACCTCGTGAGGTGCCCATGACGTAAGCCGTGACGGCTCAGGGCACCAGGCAGGTGCCAGCGCGCGCAACGTCCTTCTTTCCTCTTTGGTGCAAAGGGGGCAAGCGCAGCCGCGGAGTACCGAGGCATCAGGCAAAGGTTGCCACTTCAGAGCAACGAGACCAAGACCAGGAGGACCACGAGACAGAGGTCACCATGGAGCCCAGCACGGCGTCATCACTAGAGCCTTTGGCAGGCAGAGACTGCTTTTGTCAGGATAAGTGTACTCGCTGTCCCCCTTCAAATTAGCCCGCCATTGTTGGATCCCTTCCCGCTCAATATTTGGGAAGAGGACCGGGGCCTCTATAAATAGGACCAACCACCCACATAGCAGGGGTTTTTTCGGTTCGATCGGTTCGATCAGTAGGAAACAGAGAGAGAGAGAGAGAGAGAGAGGTGACTGAACTCCTCCTAGCAGTTCATCACACCAGCCAAGAACAGACCCTCGCGAGGCTGTTCTTCCTTATATTGTTCACCATCACCAGCCCCAGGAGGCAATCCACCAACCACACACTGGAGTAGGGTATTACACCGCAACGGTGGCCCGAACCAGTATAAATCTTGTGTCTCTTGTGCCGTTCTTTTAGTAGTTTAGATCCTTGCGAGACGGAGAGGTTGAAGGCATGATCTCCGCGCGCACCCCAGTGTTTGAACCTTAAGGGTCTGCCGGAACCCGCGAATCCGACAGTAGTCTACCAAGTGGCACCCGGTACAGGTGGGCTTGGGACAGACTAGGCACCGTGGCACGGTGTACCAAGCGTAGATCCACCGGTCGAGGTGGGCTTGGGAACCCTGCACACATCGTTTGGGGCCGTGAGCGACACCCCGGCCGGATCTCCTTGCGGATGGAACCCGAATAGGCGATAAACCTAGACTAGAGACTTGTGTGGTTAGTCAGGTCGTGGCCGACTCCCTCGCCAGGCTTCCGCTTGAAGGTTGCCGAGGTACATGACGTGTACATGGTGGTAAGTGGCGAGAGCGTGTGTGAAGAAGTACACCCCTGCAGGGTTATCATTATCTATTCGAATAGCCGGATTCCTCGGATATGGAAACATGGACCCCTTGCATAGTTCATAGACAAGTGAAAGTGGATACTCTAAAATGTGCAAGATAAGCGTGAGTGCTATGGATGGCGTTCTCGTAGGGAGACAGGAGCGGATCCATAGTGGTGTATTGATATGGTGAATATGTGGACTCGTGTGCGCCACCTCAAGAGTTACTTGCAGTCATAGTTTAGGATAGTCACCGAGTCAAAGCTGGCTTGCTGCAGTCAAACTCCACCACCCCTTTATTGATAGCGATGCATATGTAGCTAGTTCTGATGTAAGTCTTGCTGGGTCCATTTGTACTCAGGTTTGCCTATTTTATGTTTTTGCAGAGAGACGTCAGTCTCGCTAGTAGTTCCGCGTGGACTTTGACGTTTAGCTTGTTACCTCAGCTACGATCTTGTGCCCTCGGCAGGATCTGGTAGATAGTCAGGCCTCTCAGCCTTTTTCATTTATAGATGTCTGTACTCAGACATGTTAAGCTTCCGCATGTGCTTGCTGCTTGTATGCTCTGAATGTTGGGTCATGAGACCCATGTTTGTAATATCTCGCTCCTCGGAGCCTAATGAATAATACTTTGAGTCATAGAGTCTTGTTGTGATGCCATGTTGTATTTACGCATATCGAGCATATTGTGTGTATGATTGAAATGCTTGGTATGTGTGGGATCCGACAATCTAGTTGTTTATCCTTGGCAGCCTCTCTTATGGGGAAATGTAGTCTAGTGCTTCCTTGAGCCATAGTAGTCCGCTACAGCCCGGTTCACCGGAGTCCTGCTAGCCCAGCACTACTGCTCAGGACACTTGACTGGCCGGCATGTGTTTCACTTCGTTCCTATGTCTTTCCCTTCAGGGAAATGTCACGCGGTGACATCCGGAGTCCTGCCTAGCCTGCTACAGCCCGGTTCACCGGAGTCCTGTTAGCCCAGTGCTACAGCCCGGATTCACACGCTGTTGACCGACATGCTCGAAGTTGATTCATGTATGCCTGTCCCCATGGGTTAGTGCCGCTTTGGGTTCACGACTAGCCATGTCGGCCCGGGTTCTTTGTCATATGGATGCTAGCGACACTATCATATACGTGAGCTCAAAGGCGCAAACGGTCCCGGGCCAGGTAAGGTGGCACCCGTGGGAATACTGTGCGTGAGGTCACAAAGTGATATGATGTGTTACATGCTAGATCGGTGTGACTTAGGATTGGGGTCCTGACAGCTTTGATATCAGAGCCTGACTTCCTGTAGGATTATCAAGCCAAACTGGTCGAAGTTGTGTCCAGAAATGCTTTAGTTATGCTAGGGAATTGATTCTGGGATGGAACGTAAGGCTCTTTTACTCCTTATACCTCATGCCCTCTGATCTGAGTCATCCTTTTCCTTTCTACGGGGATTAAGAACTAGGCCTTCTCATCTATCTATCAGGATGACGTGTTACTAATCCATAGACTTATAAGAATGTTGGATTCAAGCCCCAGTTCAGTTTCTACTACTTCTGTTTGTTGACAGTTGATCCCGGAACCTTGATATTGTGATGTTGAGTGGTTATGCCACCATTTGCAGGATGTCTCAAATCATTTTGAGCATTTACAGTCGTTATGCTGTCCGAGTCATCCCAAGTTTCTAAACAGTTTGATGCATTTGCAATCCCTTCTTCCCGTTCCCGATGTCCCTTTGGGCCAGTTCAACCACACTAATCAGTGAGTTGAGGTACTCTATTGCCTCGACATATATGTTGGAGCTATTATTATGATCCTAGGTCTCTTAGGGAGTCACCTAGTAATCTAGCAATGTTTTGTGTTCCCGGTGTGATGATTCTGGCCACCATTCTCGAAAGCATCCCGTGATGCCATTTAGTAGTAGGTATTCTATTCCTGGGTTCTTGAACCCGAGATTCACCCTACTTACCTCATGTTGATAGTGCTGCTAGTTCCTTTAGGTATATCCTTCTTCCAAATACCATGAACCGCTTTGACAGAAGTTCTTTTGAACCAAAAAGATCACAACTAGAGTGCTCGTGATGAGTTCTTCATTCTATATTGTGACTCTGCCAATTCTTCCTCTTGTGCATGGGTTATCCGGAAGAAATGTTGAGCTTGCTCGACATACTAATCTATGCATCCACAACTCAGAAAGTGATATGTTCCTTTGAGTTGTTCTCCTTAGTTGTATTCTGACCCCCGTCTATCATTTGATAGTCAGGAGCAATTGTGCATCCATGTTATCGATGCTTATTATTCTTGTGGTCCTTCAAGCCATTCTAGTTCAGAATGACTAGGAGAAACAAACTCCAGTACCTCATCCATTTCTAGGATTGGGTCAAAGCAGTTGTATTCCGTGGATCAAAATGCCAATCCAGCTTTTAATTCTGTTCTATCCTGGAATATTACCATCTTTATATCAAGATTGTCATGGAAATTGCACACCATCCTATGAACTCTTGATACAGTGATACTTCTTGCCATCATTATTCATTCCTCGGTCCCCGTGTTATTGTAACCGGATCACCGACAAGTGAACCGTGATGCGTGAAATCAATACTCCAAGCAACTCGTTGCTTTGTAGTAAATGGACAATATTCTCATTCTTAGCGTGTTGGTAATTATATCATCATCCTAAGATTGATCGTGCTACCTAGTCCATTTTTCTTGGTGCACCCTTCGATCGATGAGTTAGGATTTTGTCAAACCCTTGCTCTTTTGATCACATCGTCTTGCCTTGAAAAGCAAGATTCTTCTTGAGCTTAGTAACATATCGGTGGTTCGTGATTTTCCGAATATCTTCTCAGAAGTATCGCCAGGTTGTCCCCTGACTGTTATGTTGAGCACGTGATCAAGTTGTTTTCTTGTAAACCACCCCTTCTCCAAGAATCTGTGTCGGATATCCCTGAGCTAGTTGGTTAAGCTAAACAACAACTTGGAGAGTTAGAAGATAAAAGCTTGTCTGACTTAGTTCATGTTAAGGGATATCTTTTTGTGTGAGTGTGTGTGTTGAAGAAAGATGATATCTCCATCGATTGGTCCTCGTGATCAGTTGTTGAATCTATTGCCTTGTCAAAACTTTGACTTGAGTATGGGCTATCGTCAAGTCAAATCAGAACCAACAATGTTCGTAATGTTTTCTTACTCGTGGTTGATCCCTCGAGCATACACCATTACATCCTTTGGTCTGACCAATGCTATCACCGTGTTCACATGATGGTGGAAGTCCAGTGATATGGAAATTCTGAAGAGTTGTTGTTGAGCCCATCAGCAGCATTTTGTCTCCCCCATGATTCATGTTGAACATCAACCTAGTGTTGAAAATTTTGTAAGCAATGCCTTCGTGTTCCATTCATGAAGCTTATGCTTGGATGGAAAAAGTGACTTCCTCGAATTCATCTGCATTTGGTGCAAGCTGCCGCCGTGAGTTCGAGAAAGATTGTTTTTGTTTCCTCTGGAATGATCCCAAGTTAGTCACGCATATGTGTGAAGTACTCTATGGTTTGATAGGTTGGCCGCCTCCACTCCATATGTGTTTCCTAGCACACCAAGCCACTGATTGATTTGCTCAAGGAAAAGGAGCGTGTTGTGCTAATTCTAGATCATGCACAAGATTCCGTTATCCTCGATGATGGTTCCCAACCAGAACTCGGTAGTATTTTTATTATAAGACTACTATGTGGTCATGCTTGTCTGGGACAGCGTGTTCACATGTTGTAGCAAAACCCGCTCATGTTTTGGAGCTTGTTATCGTAGTTCATTTCCTGAGAATCTCGCAACCTTATCTCGTCGATTTGTGTTCCAATTCTTCTTCTCAGACATGTCGAGTATGAAGTATCCTGTTACTAACCAAATCTGAATCTCAGGCAGATATGATGGTTGGAACATTCCAACATTTGCATTTTGTTCCTAGCTTCCACCGTCTTTGTGCCATTACACTATGGGCTGCCTTCTTAGTAATTCTTGTTCAGGGTCATCTTCAAAAGTGGTCCTACCAGGGGTCCCATCCAGTTCGATGATAAGCAAAAATCATACCTTGCGTTGTCTTCAACAAGGTAGTCCACATCATCCACTCTAGTCTGGGTATGCCATCCCTTCTTACTCTACCAAACGATTGTTGTGAATTTCCTTAGGTTGTTATAGAGAGTTTCAATGATCTATGGATCAAAGTACTTCTTTTTGCCACATAAGGGAACAATCCAACGAGTCCCTCTTCTAAGGTGCCCCGTTATGGAATCACGAGAATTATCTCCTCGCTACTTTTAAACCATGCACCATCTTACTCCAGCGTGGAATTGTTGCCTACCCAATTGAACCTTTGTCATTTACCTCTTTCCATTGCTCCTGATGTGTGTGCTATGTCTCAACTCAAGAGATGTTCTTACGTCTCACTCCGTGAGCTGATCTTGAGTGCTCGATCTTCGAGGAGATCGATTCCTGTAGGGTTTTCCTTTCTTTCTGTCGTCATCATGTTGGATGGAGTTCTCGGAGCAAGACGACGAGACAAAGATGGTGATTGAACCAACGCCTTTATAAAGTGCAACCTGGATCGTGAAGATTATGTTAGTTTGTGTTCCCCCTTCATCTTACCCTACACTTGAATCTCGGGGTGAGATTCTTGTTTAGTGGGGGTGAGCTGTCATAGCCCCAGTTCAGGGAGCTGTCACAGCCCCAGTTCAGGCCTTGCCTGCCTTTGCATTAGCCTCCATGCATCATGTCTAAATTTTATTAACTTTGAAATGGGGGCTGATAAACCCTAGCAGCAAATGAAATTCAACTAGGGTCCAAATAAAATATTTTTCAATGAACCTGAAATGCCCTTCTAAAAATGTTCATCATCTTTGCCTTGGTCTACAACCTCTGACAAAAATGGTGCACACATTTCTAGGACATCATAGGGTCACTGAATTAAATCATACTATATTTGCATTTGGGCATTTAAATGCTATATAATATTTTAAATGCTCAAATAATCATAAACTAAAATGTTTGCCGTTGGTTATTTTCCAAACAGTGGCATTGAGCAGTTTCATGATTTTTGGATCTGTTTAAGTATTTTTAATCAAGCCCTAAAGACTACAGAATAATAGAAAACAGAACAAAAATAAAAACATAACAGAACTCACCTGACTTACCTGGACAGCCCAATATGCAGCCACCTGGCCAGCCCAGCCCACCAGAGGGCAGAGCCGTCTTCTTCCTCCTGCCAGTAGGCAGAGGGGAAGCGTGGCACACGCGCGTGCGTCCCCGGCCACCTCCTGCTTGCCCTCCCTTGACTAGATCCGCGTCTGGAGACGCCCGAGGCCCCTTCTCACTTTCCCCTCGCTCTCTGCTCTCTCCATCGGCTTCTAGTCCCCTCTCCCGAGCAGACCCGAACGCGCCGTCGCCGCCGTCCACCATTCGTGCGGCCACCGGCCTCCACACGCCCCTCCGACATGCTATGAGCTCCGCGCCATCGTCCTCATCACCTCCACCGAGCCAATCAATACGGGAAGCACCGCAGTGACGCCATCGTCATCATCTACACCGACGGGCGCTCGAGATCGCCGTCGTCAATCCGTCGCCTTCGACGCTTCCCTGAGCACGCTGGGCTTCTCTGCGAGTCCTCTGTGAGCTCCCAAGTGTTCTCCCTCTCTCCCCGTGCTCAATCTCCCTCTCTCCTCTCGCGTTTGAGATCACCGCCGCTGACTCCGTCCACCCCAGATCCGTCCGAGCCCACCATTGGACGCGCCATCACCACAGCTCTCCCGAGAGCACGCCCGCGCATCGAGCGGTGCACTCTGGGTGATTTCCGAGCACCTCCGCTGCTCGGCACCTCGCCGGTAGCTTAACGCCGGTCAACCCTGGGTTAAGTTAGCGCTAATGACCATTCCTGACATGCGGGCCCAGCCCGCCTAATTAACCTAGGTTAGCTTAAGTTAAATGCTAATTAACCCAGTTATTAGGTTAGTCACTGACACGCAGGACCGACTGGTCAGTTTGACCTAGGTCGCCCGTTGACCTGCTGACGTCAGCATGATGTCATGCTGACGCAGTAACTCATTTCTGGATTTATTCTTTGCAGGAAATTTCAGAAATTAGTGCTAACTTCAAAAATTCATAGAAAATCAACCGTAACTCCAAATGAAAAGATTTATATATAAAAAATGATCAGAAAAATCCAATCTATCCATTTATGCTACTTTCATGCATGAAAAACCAACTTATACCTGCTGTATAAGTGAAAACATTCAAATGACATTTTAAATGCTCAAACTAGAGTTTGCATTTGAACCTTTGGTTCAAATGGACTCCCTTGCACTTGTTGCTAGCTGCATTAGCTCAGTTCACAGCATATTTCCATGTCACATTCATGCATCATATTGTTGCATTGCATTGATTGTGTTTCCTCTCTATTGCCGGTGTTTGTCCCCTCTCAGTAGACGACGTTCCGATGATTTGATCGATGACACCGATGAAGAACTATACTATCTTCAGAAGTGACAGGCAAGCAAAACCCCCTTGTTCATTCCGATACAATCCCACTCTCTCGCTCCTGCTCTCTTTTACTGCATTAGGACAACAACGATTCATCAGTTACTTGCTGCGGTAGCTAAACCCCTTTATCCTTTGCATGACCTGTCATTGCCACAGTAAATAGATGAAACCCACTAGCATGAGTAGGAGTTGTTTGAGCCCTGATGTGCCTACTCATTCATGCTTGTTTGTCATGCCTGCTATGCTTAGAGTTGTGTCAGGTCTGATTCATCGGGGATGAATTGGAACAGTGATGAACATGTCCTACTGTGTGTGAGCTAAGTGTGTGAACACGATTTGGTAAAGGTAGCGGTGAGAGGTCATGTAGGAGTACATGGTGGGTTGTCTCATTGCAGCCGTCCTCAGGAACTGATTTCTGTGTTTGTGATCCATGAACAGTTACAACCACACATTGGAATGCTTAAGTGCCCCTCTCGACTTATTAATCAACCTGATCTCTGTCCAGGAGTTGCAACTAGTTTCTGGTGTTTGTAGGTAGTGTTAGTAGTCTACCAAGTGGCACCCAGTACAGGTGGGCTTGGGACAGACTAGGCACCATGGCACAGTGTACCAAGCGTAGATCGACCCGTCGAGGTGGGCTTGGGAACCCTGCACACATCATTTGGGGCCGTGAGTGACACCCTGGCCGGATCTCCTTGCGGATGGAACCCGAATATGCGATAAACCTGGACTAGAGACTTGTGTGGTTAGTCAGGTCGTGGCCGACTCCCTCACCAGGCTTTCGCTTGAAGGTTGTCGAGGTACATGACGTGTACATGGTGGTAAGTGGCGAGAGCGTGTGTGAAGAAGTACACCCCTGCAGGGTTATCATTATCTATTCGAATAGTCGGATTCCTCGGATATGGAAACTTGGGCCCCTTGCATAGTTCATAGACAAGTGAAAGTGGATACTCTAAAATGCGCAAGATAAGCGTGAGTGCTATGGATGGCGTTCTCGTAGGGAGACAGGAGTGGATCGATAGTGGTGTATTGATATGGTGAATATGTGGACTTGTGTGCGCCACCTCAAGAGTTACTTGTAGTCATAGTTTAGGATAGCCACCGAGTCAAAGATGGCTTGCTGCAGTCACACTCCACCACCCCTTTATTGATACCGATGCATATGTAGCTAGTTCTGATGTAAGTCTTGTTGGGTACATTTGTACTCACGTTTGCCTATTTTATGTTTTTGCAGAGAGACATCAGTCTCGCTAGTAGTTCTACGTGGACTTCGATGTTTAGCTTGTTACCTCAGCTACGATCTTGTGCCCTCGGCAGGATCTGGTAGATAGTCAGGCTTCTCAGCCTTTTTCATTTGTAGATCTCTATACTCAGACATGTTAAGCTTCCGCATGTGCTTGCTGCTTGTATGCTCTGAATGTTGGGTCATGAGACCCATGTTTGTAATATCTCGCTCCTCGGAGCCTAATGAATAATACTTTGAGTCGTAGAGTCTTGTTGTGATGCCATGTTGTATTTATGCATATCGAGCATATTGTGTGTATGATTGAAATGCTTGGTATGTGTGGGTTCCGACAATCTAGTTGTTTATCCTTGGCAGCCTCTCTTATGGGGAAATGTAGTCTAGTGCTTCCTTGAGCCATAGTAGTCCGCTACAGCCTGGTTCACCGGAGTCCTGCTAGCCCAGCACTACTGCTCAGGACACTTGACTGGACGGCATGTGTTTCACTTCGTTCTTGTGTCTGTCCCTTCGGGGAAATGTCACGCGGTGACATCCGGAGTCCTGCCTAGCCTGCTACAGCCCAGTTCACCGGAGTCCTGTTAGCCCAGTGCTACAGCCCGGATTCACACGCTGTTGACCGACATGCTCGAAGTTGATTCATGTATGCCTGTCCCCATGGGTTAGTGCCGCTTTGGGTTCACGACTAGCCATGTCGGCCCGGGTTCTTTGTCATATGGATGCTAGCGACAGTATCATATACGTGAGCCAAAAGGCGCAAACGGCCCCGGGCCAGGTAAGGTGGCACCCGTGGGAACACCGTGCGTGAGGCCGCAAAGTGATATGATGTGTTACATGCTAGATTGGTGTGACTTAGGATCGGGGTGTTGGTCAAGGCGCAAGTCAATGTGCTGGTCGAACGAGTGGTCCAGCTTATCCGTGATGGGGTCACTGGTATGGATCTCTTGGAGGTTTTCCTTCGGCGGTGCATCCAGCCCCTTCAAGCCCGAGACCATTCGATGTGGATGTATTCGGGTCTTGACGACACCACTCGGATCCACCCGGAGGAGGTCGATGACGACACACTGGAGGGGTGGCTGTCGGGCATCACCGGAAACAAGGACAACCCCAAGGGAGCCTGGAGAGTTCCTCCATTCGACCAGTCCCATGAACCAGAGAAGGTCCGATTCTGGGCTTTTGATTATAATCCGAATTCACTCGCGCACCTGTCTATACTGCATCGACTGAATTTATTCTTCCTGCTTTCTTTCAGGCCCTTATCAAAATGTATTCAATGCCCAACGAAGAGCAAGAGCAAGACCCGGAAGGAGAGGCGAGCGGCGGTGACAGTGGCGAATATCATTCTGACGGAGAAGGAGATGAAGAAAGCGATGACTCAAGTGACGAAGAAGAAGTCGAGTCGCCTCCTCGCAGGGAGAGGCGATCCAAGCTTGACCAAGAACGGCCGAGCGCCCGTGAAAAGGCGATTGCCCCGACTTGTCAGTCTTCAAAGCGTCCTCGGACATCTTCACCAATCCCAACTGAAAAAGCGCCAAAGCATCCCAAAGTCGCAGAGCAGAAGTCTCGGAAGGCGCTGCCGAAGATTAAGATCGACATCCCCGTCGCTTCTGCGTGACTGTTCCTTTTTGTATTCACTCGACGTCTCGTGCTGTTTATTCTCCCTTGATTTAACCAAACGAACCTTGGAACTAGCAGCGCTGCTACTTCTGGGACCTCAGCCTACAGGGACGAGGATGAGGCAATGGAGGATGCAGGTACTTCCAATCTGGGTATAATTTCTGCCATTCTGTCTTTATTTGGTTGACTCACTGTACTGCGTACCTTTGGGTGATGTAATTTTGGCGATTGATCTTTGAACAGCTCCTAACATTATTGACCTCCCCGACGACGACGAAGAGCCTGAGAGGCCTTTGACGAGGAAAAATAGGAAAGCTCCTGCCAGGAGTGTGTCATAGTCAACGCCGATAGCGGAACCAGTCGTTCAGGACGCTGGTGATGCCAACCGGGGTTTTGTTACCTTCGTTGTGCCATTGTCGAGTGCCCTGCCTTCTTCGTCAACTGCTCAAGCTCCTGCCGACCCACCTTCAGTTTTTGCCACCCACCATGTCCCAGAGGATGAAGTAAATGCCGCCAAGGAAGCCATACGCCAGGCGGGCATTATGATGGAGAAGATGAAGACGGTGCGGGATGTTAGTCAAGCCGCCTATGACGCCAGCTCAACTCTCCAAAGTAATGTTCAGGTTAGTCGGTCATCGCTTGTTCTGTTAGGATATGCTGTCTGAAGACTCTCTTTTCCGAAGATCTTTGTATCTGTACACCCACTGGGTGTGTCGATTGAATTTTTCGGACTAGTGGGGGCACGCTGAGTGCACCCACTGGGTGTAGTCCCCGAGACTACGGTGGACTGCTGGCAGTCGACTGTAGTCTTTATATTGTGTTGTTTTGCTTGGACTTCTTCGTTCGGTCTGGCCAGGCCATGTCGAATGAGATCTTGGTCGACTGCGGGCAGTCGACTTCCTTCTTCTCTCTTTTTTTATTATTACACTCGCACCGAAAGGTTCTCGTCGAGTGTTCACTGAACCGGTGGGGGCACGCTGAGTGCACCCACTGGGTGTAGTCCCCGAGACTATGGTGGACTGCAGGCAGTCGACCGTAGTCTTAATATTAACTGTCTTTGTTGTTTTTCGCTGTACAATAACTTCTCCTCCCTGACTGCAGAAATCTTGTGATCTTGGGGCTCGTTTTGCTGACTTGGAGAAACAGCAGATCCAGCTAAACCTTGACTTGGAATTGGCCAAGACAGCGCTGCAAAAGGCCAAGGACGACGCCGATGGTAAGACGAGCTTGTTGACTGGTTTGTCTTAAGCTTGGATACCCTTCTACTCTTTTTGAATCAAGCACCACTTCTTTGCAGAAAAACTGAACGAAGCTCTGGCGAAGAGGGATCAAGATTTGGCTGCTGCTCAGAAGAAAGCTGATGACAGAACTGCTCTGGCTGAACAGAAGCTGGCTTCAGTTGGCCAATTGGAAGAAGAGAATGCCAAAATCAAATCTGCCCTGGCCGAAGCCAACAAGGAGGTCACGCGCTTCAAGAAGGACAAGGTCAACCTGAACGAGAAGATGGAAGGCATCGCTCGCAGGAGGGACGATCTGGAGAGCTATCTGAGGAGCCTTGCCAAGAATTTGTTCATCAAGCTTGAAGGTATACATTTTGTTCCGACTGATTTTTCTTTGTCGACTCAGCATACGAAAATTGACTTATCCTCGAGTTGTGAATGCAGAGTTTTGCCGGAACTTCTAGGAGGAGACTGGGCCGATTGAGCCAGGTTTGGACCCCATCAATTCTCCCATGAAAGATGAAACTGCCATGAACCTGCTCCGATTGGAATCCCACATTGACGGTGTTGTGGACTACTTAGCTCGACTAAAGGTTGCCACGTCACGGATTGACACGACACTTTGGCCAAGGGCCACGTTCCAGAATGATCTCGAGTCTCTGATGACTCGACTTAACGAGATCCCTGGTCGAGTGCAAGAGTGGAAGAAATCTTCTACCCAGTGTGGCACTGATGTGGCTCTGTCTTTGGTCCGTGTCCACTGCAAGGAGGCGCGACAAGATAAGCTGGCAGCAATCAAGGTCGCCAACACCCAGAGGCATGACTTCTGATCTTTCCTGGAGACTTTCATTGCTGCAGCCACTCGGATCGCCGACAGCGTCGACCTCGATGAATTCGTCAAGCCTGCCAGTCCTCCTCCTGCGGAGTGAATCAAACTTTGATGCCCCACCTTAAATTTGCCTCGGAATGCCGAGTGATTTTGTAACCATTAAACTCTTTCGGGCTGAATGCTCGAGTACTTTGATCTGCGGTCCAGGACCTTTAGGATTTATCCGAACTTGGTTTATCGTTGAATATGCTTGCCTTTGCCTTCGAGCAAACTTTAATTTTCGTGAATTCTCCGCCGAGTGGATCTTGTTCTTCACTCGATGCAACTTTTGTATTTGTGGCATAGCTCCGAAGGAGAAGATAGCAGTCGACCTGCACCTCGTCGTCCCTGCGGATCGGAATGGAGTTCAAACTTAGGCGAGTACTGGACTGCAGGTAAGCCTCCGAGTGGGAGGTTTGCTCTCCACTCGGTAGGATTTTTACATACTTAGGTGAGTACTGGACTTCAGCTAAGCCTCCGAGTGGGAGGTTTGCTCTCCACTCGGTAGGATTTTTCAAACTTAGGCGAGTACTGGACTGCAGCTAAGCCTCCGAGTGGGAGGTTTGCTCTCCACTCGGTAGGATTTTTACATACTTAGGCGAGTACTCGACTGCAGCTAAGCCCCCGAGTGGGAGGTTTGCTCTCCACTCGGTAGGATTTTTACATACTTAGGCGAGTATTGGACTGCAGCTAAGCCCCCGAGTGGGAGGTTTGCTCTCCACTCCGTAGGATTTTTACATACTTAGGCGAGTACTGGACTGCAGCTAAGCCACCGAGTGGGAGGTTTGCTCACCACTCGGTAGGATTTTCACATACTTAGGCGACTACTGGACTCAAGCTAAGCCCCCGAGTGGGAGGTTTGCTCTCCACTCGGTAGGATTTTTACATACTTAGGCGAGTACTGGACTGCAGCTAAGCCCCCGAGTGGGAGGTTTGCTCGCCACTCGATAGGATTTTCACATACTTAGGCGAGTACTGGACTGCAGCTAAGCCCCCGAGTGGGAGGTTTGCTCCCCACTCGGTAGGATTTTCACATACTTAGGCGAGTACTGGACTGTAGCTAAGCCCCCGGGTGGTAGGTTTGCTCGCCACTCGGTAGGATTTTCACATACTTAGGCGAGTACTGGACTGCAGCTAAGCCCCCGAGTGGGAGGTTTGCTCCCCACTCGGTAGGATTTTCACATACTTAGGCGAGTACTGGACTGCAGCTAAGCCCCCGAGTGGGAGGTTTGCTCGCCACTCGGTAGGATTTTCACATACTTAGGCGAGTACTGGACTGCAGCTAAGCCCCCGAGTGGGAGGTTTGCTCTCCACTCTGTAGGATTTTCACATACTTAGGCTAGTACTGGACTGCAGCTAAGCCCCAGAGTGGGAGGTTTGCTCTCCACTCGGTAGGATTTTTACATACTTAGGCGAAACGGGTTCGCAGCTAAGCCCCCGAGTGAGAGGCTGGCTCACCAGTCGGTAGGATTTTTACATACTTAGGCGAAGCGGGTTCGCAGCTAAGCCCCAAAGTGGGAGATTTGCTCACCACTCGGTAGGATTTTCACATACTTAGGCGAGTACTGGACTGCAGCTAAGCCCCCGAGTGGGAGGTTTGCTCGCCACTCGGTAGGATTTTCACATACTTAGGCGAGTACTGGACTGCAGCTAAGCCCCTGAGTGGGAGGTTTGCTCTCCACTTGGTAGGATTTTCACATACTTAGGCGAGTAATGGACTATAGCTAAGCTCCCGAGTGGGAGGTTTGCTCTCCACTCTGTAGGATTTTTACATACTTAGGCGAAACGGGTTCGTAGCTAAGCCCCCGAGTGAGAGGCTGGTTCACCACTCGGTAGGAATTTTACATACTTAGGCGAAGCGGGTTCGCAGCTAAGCCCCCAAGTGAGAGGCTGGCTCACCACTCGTTAGGATTTTTTTACAAACTTAGGTGAACCTGATTCGCAGCTAAGCCACCCACTGGGGGATTTCTCACGCAAACAGAAGCAACAACCATTACTGGAAAAATTATAACACTCTTGTCTTTGATAAATAAACTACATAAGTTTTTCTTATTACATCTCATCCGAGTGAGAATTCAAGTGTAAAAGGGGCGGAGCAGTTCCGCATTCCAAGCTCGTGGCTCGTCAATCTGGCGATCGACATTGAAAAGGTGGTACGCTCCATTGTGGAGGACTCTGGTGACGATGAAGGGACCTTCCCAAGTAGGAGCGAGCTTGTGTGGTTTCTGTTGATCCACTCAGAGGACCAAGTCTCCTTCTTGGAAGGCTCGACTCTTCACACTTCTGGCATGGAATCGACGCAAGTCTTACTGGTAGATGGTCGATCGGATCACGTACATTTCTCTTTCTTCTTCCAGGAGGTCGACAGTGTCCTGCCGGGCTTGTTCTGCTTCATCTTCAGAGTAAAGCTCGACTCGGGGTGCATTGTGAAGCAGGTCACTCGGCAAAACTGCCTCAGCTCCGTAGACCAGAAAGAATGGGGTTCTTCCAGTCGACCGATTCGGGGTAGTCCTCAATCCCCAAAGAAATGATGGAAGCTCGTCGACCCATGCGCCTGCTGCGTGCTTGAGATCGCGCATCAGTCGGGGTTTAAGTCCTTTGAGAATCAGACCATTTGCAATTTCTGCTTGTCCATTCGACTGGGGGTGAGCGACTGAAGCGTAGTCGACTCGTGTGCCTTGAGAGGCGCAAAAAGCTCTAAACTTGTCCGAATCGAAGTTTGACCCATTGTCAGTAATGATGCTATGTGTAACTCCATATCTGAATGTCAATTCTGTGATGAAACTGATAGCAGTGCAGGCATCGAGATTCTTGATAGGCTTAGCTTCAATCCATTTGGTAAACTTGTCGACTGCCACTAGCACATCAGTGAATCCGCTCCTGCCTGTTCTCAGAGGTCCAACCATATCCAATCCCCAAACAGCGAAGGGCCAGACGAGTGGAATTGTCTTCAGGGCTGACGCGGGTTTGTGGGACATGTTGGAGTAGAACTGACATCCTTCGCATTTGTCGACTATCTCTTTCGCCATCTCATTTGCTCTTGGCCAGTAAAATCCGGCTCGGTATGCTTTAGCCACAATGGTCCGGGAGGACGCATGATGACCGCAGGTCCCTGAGTGGATATCATCAAGGATTATTTGACCTTCTTCTGGTGTTATACACTTCTGGCTGACTCCAGTCGCGCTTTCTATATACAATTGTCCCTTTATGACTGTAAAGGCCTTGGATCGACGGACGATCTGTCGAGCCTCTTCTTCGTCCTCCGGGAGTTCTTTCCTTAAGATGTACGCGATGTATGGCACCGTCCAGTCGGGTGTGATGACTAAGACTTCCATGATCAGGTCGACCACTACTGGAACTTCAACTTCAGTCGGATCCGTGGCACTTTTTGGCTGCGGGGCTTCTTCAGTGAAAGGATCCTCTTGAACTGATGGCGTGTGGATGTGTTCCAAGAATACGTTGCTGGGAATGGCTTCTCTTTTGGAACCTATTTTCGCCAAATCATCAGCTGCTTGATTTTTCAGTCGGGGTATGTGATGAAGCTCTAACCCCTCGAATTTCTTCTCTAACTTTCTCACAGCATTGCAATAACCAGTCATGGCTGGACTTCTGACGTCCCACTCCTTCATCACCTGATTAACCACCAAATCTGAGTCGCCATAGACCATGAGGCGACGGACGCCGAGTGAAATGGCCATGCGCAACCCGTACAAAAGCGCTTCATATTTTGCTTCGTTATTGGAGGAATCAAAACGAATCTGGAGAACATAACTAAGCTTATCTCCTCGGGGGGAAACCAATACAACCCCAGCACCGGAACCATTCAGCATCTTAGACCCATCGAAGAACATGGTCCAGTGCTCCGAGTGAACTTGACTCGGTAGTTGCTGTTCAATCCACTCGGCGGCGAAATCTGCTATTGCTTGGGACTTGATGGCCTTCTTCGCCTCAAACTTGATATCTAGGGGAAGAAGTTCAATCGCCCATTTTGCCACTCGACCAGTTGCATCTCTGTTGTGCAAAATCTCTAACAATGGAGTGTCGCTGACGACTGTAATGGAATGGTCAGAGAAATAATGTGCAACCTTTTTCGTGGTCATATAAATCCCATATACAAGCTTCTTGTAATGAGGATATCTTTGCTTTGATGGAGTCAAAACTTCAGAAACATAATATACTGGGCGCTGAACTTTAAAGGCTTTTCCTTCTTCTTCCCGCTTGACCGTAAGTACTGTACTGACGACTTGTCCCGTGGCTGCAATGTAAAGCAGCAAAGGCTCTTTGCTGATTGGGGCAGCAAGCACCGGCTAGGTGGAGAGCAGAGCTTTGAGCTCTGCAAACGCTGCATCAGCTTCCGGAGTCCACTCGAACTTGTCTGACTTCTTCATCAGTCGGTAAAGGGGCAATGCCTTTTCACCGAGACAAGAGATGAATCGACTTAAAGCGGCCAAGCAACCAGTAAGCTTCTGGACGTCGTGCACACGCACAGGACATTTCATCCGGAGTATAGTACCAACTTTTTCTGGATTGGCGTCGATTCCCCGTTCGGAAACGAGAAAACTGAGTAACTTTCCGCCAGGGACTCCGAATGTGCACTTGGATGAATTAAGCTTGATGTCATACCTTCTGAGGTTGACAAAGGTTTCAGCAAGGTCAGTCAGCAGGTCGGAACCCTTCCGTGACTTGACCACAATATCATTCATGTATGCTTCCACATTCCGACTGATTTGAGTGAGCAAACACTTCTGAATCATCCTCATGAATGTGGCTTCAGCATTCTTGAGGCCGAATGGCATGGTAACATAACAGAAGCACCCGAATGGAATGACGAAAGCTGTTTTGATCTCGTCGGGTCCATATAGACGGATCTGATGGTACCTGGAATAGGCGTCTAAAAAAGACAGTCGCTCACATCCCGCAGTCGAGTCGACTATCTGATCGATGCGGGGGAGAGGAAAATGATCTTTCGGCAGGCCCGATTGATATGTTTAAAGTCAATGCACATGCGAATTGACTTGTCCTTCTTGGGGACCATGACAATGTTGGCGAGCCACTCGGAGTGGTAAATCTCTCAGATGAACTCCGCTGCTAAGTGCCGAGCCACCTCTTCACCAATAGCCTTTCTCTTCTGGACGGCGGACCGTCGGAGATGTTCTTTCACAGGTTTAATTTTCGGGTCCACTTGTAGGCGATGCTCAGCCAGCCCCCTGGGAACACCCGGCATGTCAGAAGGCTTCCATGCGAAGATTTCCCAGTTCTCACAGAGGAACTGGATGAGCTCTTCTTCCTATTTGGAGTCGAGTGTTGTTGAGATATGAGTCGGAGCAGCATTGGAATCGGTCGGGTGAATGTGAATCGGCTTCGTTTCGCCAGATGACTGGAAAGCTGATTTCGTAGCAGGCTTCTTGGCTCGCAACAAATCACTTGGGTCATCCGTCTTCTGGAACTCCCGCAGTTCTACCACTGCCATCTGGGCATCAGCGATCTTTGAGCCTTTCTGAAAACATTCTTCTGCTTTCTTCCGATTGCCTATAACAGTGATCACTCCTTTAGGACCAGGCATCTTCAATTTGAAATACACATAACATGGTCGAGCCATGAAGCGTGCATAAGCTGGCCTGCCCAAAATGGCGTGATAAGCACTCTGGAAGTCCACAACCTCGAACGTCAACTTTTCTTTGCGGTAATTCTTGGAATCACCGAAAACCACATCGAGAGCAATTTGGCCGAGTGACTCAGCCTTCTTCCCAGGAATGACTCCATGGAAACTCATGTTGCTGGTACTGAGCCTGGACATCGGAATGCCCATCCCCTTTAATGTCTCTGCATATAGTATGTTCAAACCACTGCCACCATCCATCAATACTTTGGTCAGTGGAGTGCCTTCGACAACTGGGTCGACCACCAAAGCTTGCCTCCCAGGGGTGGCAATGTGCTTTAGGTGATCGGACTGATCGAATGTGATGGCAGTCTGAGACCACTTCAGATAATTGGGTGTCGCCGGAGCAACGATATTCACCTCTCGGTTGATAACTTTCAATCGACTTTTTCTTTCAACATCAGCAAAGATCATCAGGGTGGAATTGACCTGGGGGTATCCATCATCACTGTCTTCTTTGTCCTCAACTTTGTCCGACTCATTTTCCTTATCATTTTCCTCCTCCGGTTTCTTGGGCGACTGACTTGAGCTTGCCACTCCGGAGTCGATCCTCATCTTCACCATTAGCGTACTTGGTGGCGATCTCCATCATCCGATTTAGAGACATGTCTCCGGTTCGACCGAATTTCAGATTCAGCTCTCTGTTCTTGACGCCTTCCTTGAAGGCACAGACTGCCTGGTGGTCAGGCACATTCTTCTACAGTATGGTGCACCGTGATCCACCTCTGGATGTAATCCCTCAAAGTTTCATTCGACTTCTGCACACAAGACCGCAGTTCGGTTAGCCCTGCCGGTCGCTTGCAAGTTCCTTCAAATGTCGTGACAAACACTCGGGTGAGATCTTCCCAAGTGTAAACGCTGCTAGGTGCTAACTGATTCAGCCATGCTTTGGCCGAGCCCCCCAACATGAGAGGCAGGTGCTTCATGGCCACTTCATCATTGCCACCGCCAATTTGGACAGCCACTCGGTAGTCTTCAACCAAGTATCAGGCTTGGACTCACCAGTGAACTTACTGACTCCAGTCGCCAACCTGAAGTTGGGAGGAATCGCTGCGGCCCTGATGGCTCTACTAAAGCACTCTGGTCCTGAAACATGCACTCTGCTGCTGGTAGGTGCATCTCTGTCGTGACCCTCTCGGTGAGCTCTGTTTCTGTCGACCAAACTTTGAACGAGAATGGATCTCGCATCAAAGCCTGGTTCCCTGGGGTCGACTTGAATCCTCCGCCCAATGCTATGAGGGCGCATGTCATCCTGCTGTTGAGGCACGTACGATCCGCTCCTCGAGGGAGGGGTGGGCACTCGACGTCGATCGTCACGATCGAATCGGTGACCATACTGCTCACGGTTCCTGTACTGATCCCGTGGGTCGCCACGTCCCTCACGCCTTGGAGGCGATCTTGGGCTGTGGGCCGACTGGACTGTGTCTGCAGCAATGGATCTGCTGTGGATTCTGTTCCGCGACTGAGAAACAGCGGAATTATGGTCTCCTACTGCCCGAAGTAACGCTCTGATCTGCAGCAAGCCTCTGCCAGCCTCTGATTGGGAAGGCTGAATCGACTCTGCTATACGGGTTGTAGCTGCTAAATTCTGAATCGGAGTTCGATACACCTGTGGGGGCGGAAAAAGCAGACGGCGACTGGATTCTGGAACCCGTTGTCGTGCACGCTCGTCGAGTGCTCGCTGGAGGTTCTCCAGTCGAGTGTGCTCAGCCAAGTTGGCCAGGCACGCATCCTCCAGGGCACGAGCCTCGGGGGTTTCTCCAACAATAGGAGTGTGCAGTGCATCCATGTTTTGGCAATGAAGTTCTTCTCTCTGCAGCGACGTGAGAGGCTCGGGGAGATATTCCTCATGGGGATGCGACAGGTCGCCTCCACCTGCGCCTCCGTCGGTGCGGGGAAAACCGGGAGGACTGCGCGGCCCATCGACCATCAGGACCTCCGTCGCCGGATCACTGCTGTCGCACTCAGATGCGGTCCCTATGGAGCCAGTCGAACAGGCCGTAGAGGGATTCGTCGGGCTCGATCGTCGCGACTTGAGGGGTGGCCGACTGGCGTGCCACTGTGTGTCTCACCCACCGCTGAAGTCTCGACCGACCGGAGCGCTTGCGCCAGCCGGAAGCAGGGAGGGAGGACAATGCATGGGCCGACCGATAATGGGTCGACGGTTGCCGCAAGAAGACGCCGCGGACACACGCGTGAAAGTGTGTTGCCCCGCGGACAGGAAGTGCGTCGACATCGAGCGGAGCCTCCTGAAGCCACCAGAACTCCACCAGAAACCATGATGATTCGGATCGGAAAAAATCGCAACTTCCCCAACAAGTCGCTAAGACACCTGCCCCACGGTGGGCGCCAACTGTCATGGTTCTAACTCTGACAGTAATGTAGGGGGGTAGGTATGGAGAGGCAAGATCTTAGCTATGGAGTAGTTGTAAGCACACGAGGTTTACGAGTTCAGGCCCTTCTCAGGAGAGGTAATAGCCCTACGTCTCGGAGCCCAGAGGCGGCCGACTGGATTATGTGTGTATGGATTACAGGGGTGCGAACCCTTTACACTGAGGAGGGGGGTGGCTTATATAGAGTTCGCCGGACCCCTCCAGCCCTCAGTTATGCAGGGTTTAAGGTACATTAAGGTTGGGCGTTACTGGTAACGCCTCTAATAAAGTGCTATAATGATCATAAAGACTACTCAATGACCGACCGTTAGCGTGCGGAGTGGCCTTAGGTCTCCTTGCAGTCGAGTGGTTGGATCATGGTCGGGTGACTGCTTCATGGTCGAGTGTGTCTTCGAGTCTGTCGAGTGGAACGCCTCCAAGTCGATTGAAAGGTGATTCCTTCTAGGGATGTCCTTGGGTAGGGCAGTTAGGACAGGTCCATGACCCTACCCTAGGTACATAACTTCATCAACAGCATCCTCAATCCCATTAAAGTAATCATCATTAAAAACAAAACAAAATTAATTGAAAAGTAACATGATGAGATTCACATGATATCCATGTACTAGATACTCAAAACGTCCATAACCGGGGACACGGCTAACCATGATTAGTTTGTACACTCTGCAGAGGTTTGCACACTTTTCCCCACAAGACTCGATCGCCTCCGTTGGATTTCTCGCACTACATGATGTTTGAGAAATGGATGACCGAGACATAATCTTTCAGAAGCGCTAGCATCTTACAGTGGATAGACCGGTACACCTACTTTCCCCTACATCTGCTAGTCTACCCTATAAGAGTTCGGACGACATAATCAACTATGCCAGAGCCCATAATGGCTTGTGGCTACACACGGAAGTTTCTAGTATGAATTATCTCATGATCCCTTTGAGCCTGGGTGGCGGTCCATAAAGAAAAACAACAGGCAATCCTGGAATACCCAGGTACCTCAATCCACCCAGATGTGTGTTTAAGTTGCCACCTTAGATAAACCATTAATTAACAAACTCACATCTGTCATGGATATCACTCACCCAATCCACGTCTACTAGCATAACATGGCATAATAAGCAAATGTAGAAGTAACTCCCAAGGGTTTGATAATAAAACAGATAATAGGTACTACCTCAACTACTTCCCATCCCACAATTTAATTAGATCCTAATCATGCAATGTTTGAGGTTTGATCTAATGCAATAAAACTGGGTAGTAAAAGAGGTATGATCAAAGTTACTTGCCTTGCTGATGATCCACGAAACCTAGAGATTCAAAGTAACAGGCGGCGCACTCCGGGTATTGTATCACACACAAGCAAACAAGCATACAATAAGTACTCATCTAATGCACAGATAAAACTCAAATAAGAGATCTAACCAGAAATTTCAACTTAAGAACTCCGGTTTGCAAAAAGAATCAAATCGAACGAAGCAACGAAAGTCAAACAGCGAAAGAAAACAACTTCGTTCTACTAAACTGGATCTAAGTCAAATTTTACTGAAGCAAAAACTTGTTTAAGTTAGTTAAACATATAGAGGTTTTCGATACAAAACTCCAGGCACTTGAATTGCCTGATTCCGATAAACGAGCGAAAAGTTATACTAAAACGAAAATCGGATCAGAAATCACGATCAGAAAATAATCGCGGAAGATCCGAGAAAAAGAAAAACGACGGACAGATTAACGAACGAACGTTCGTTAACTAGGTCTAAACGATGAACATGTTCGTTAAGACGAACGAACGAGCGAACGCTCGCTATTTAACCTAAACCAAAAAAAACCCGATCTAAATAAATAAAAAACGAAAACTAAAAAAAACCAATGAAAAACCGATGGAAAAACCGAACGGTTTTTTTGAAAAAAAAACGGCGGCACGGGTTTCGAGGCGACCTCGGGCGGCGGGTCGGCGAGGCGGCGGGTGGTGGCTCCGGCGACGGCAGGCGGCGGCGCGGCGGCGGGCGGCGGCGTGCGGCGCGGCGTGCGGCGGCGGCAGCACAAGCGGGCGGCGCTGGCGGCGGCAGGGGAGGCTCGGGCGGGGCTAGGGTTTGGGGGGCGCGGGGCTGGGCTGGCCTCGGCCTCGGGCGCGGCTTATAAAGCCTGCCGGGCGAGAGTCCCTGGCGGACACGGCCCGGTTAGGTCGGTTGCCTTTTTTTTAAATAATTACACGCAGAAGAAAAATAAAAATAGATACTAAACGGACTCCAAAAATCCCGAAATAAGTTTTCCCCTTCTTCTAAAATCAAGCCGGACAAAGTGAACATTTATTTGGGGCCTAAATGCAATTTTGAAAAACGCATATTTTTCCTAAATTCAAATAAAATAGCGAAAAACTCCGAAATAAAATCTTATTTGATTTTGTTATTAAATCCTCAATATTTCTTTATTTTGGGAAAGTCATTTTATTCCCTCTCTCATATTTTTGTAATAGAAATAATTGATGATAAAACAAATAAAATCAAATGATCCTATTCTCAAAATTTGAGAAAACTCAAATATGAAAATAACGAAATCCCGAACTCTCTGCGTGGGTCGTTGAGTTGCTTAGAATTTCTTGGATCAAAACCAAAAGCAAATAAAATATGATATGCAATGATGATCTAATGTATAACATTCCAAATTGAAAATTTGGGATGTTACAAACCTACCCCCTTAAGATGAATCTCGCCCTCGAGATTCGGGTTGGCTAGAAAATAGGTGAGGGTGGTCCTTGAGCAAATCTTCCTCTCGTTCCCAGGTGGCTTCATCCTCCGTGTGGTGGCTCCACTGAACCTTGCAAAACTTGATAACCTTGCCCGAGTGACTCGGCTGGCAAACTCGAGAATCTTAGCTGGTTTTTCCTCATAGGTCAAATTGTTATCCAACTGAATTGATTCCAATGGCACAATATCTCTCAAGGGTATGTCAGCCATCTCCGTGTGGCACTTATTCAACTAAGAAACGTGGAACACATCATGAACTCCTGACAATCCTTCGGGCAATTCCAACTTGTATGCCACTTCTCCCATACGCTCCAAAGCACGATATGGTCCTACAAAACGTGGCGCTAACTTTCCCTTAACTCCAAAACAATTTATTCCTCGTAGTGGAGATACTCGAAGATAAATTCTATCTCCGACCTCGTAAACTGTCTCCTTGCGTTTAGAATCTGCGTAGCTCTTCTGCCTGGACTGGGCTACCTTGAGCCTATCGCGAATCAACTTCACCATCTTTTCAGACTCCTTAATCAAATCAGGTCCAAACAACTGGCGGTCTCCAACTTCGTCCCACGTCAACGGTGTCCTGCACCTCCTTCCGTACAAGGCTTCGAAAGGGGCCATTTTCAAACTGGTTTGGTAACTGTTGTTGTAAGAAAACTCTTCATATGGAAAATTATCGTCCCAACTAGATCCGTAATCTAGCGCACAAGCTCTCAGCATATCCTCCAAAATCTGATTGACTCTCTCGGTCTATCCATCTGTCTATGGATGAAAAGCGGTACTGAACTCTAGCCTGGTACCCAAAGTTTCATGCAACTCCTTCCAGAACTTTGAGGTAAACTGGGTTCCTCTATCTGATACGATACTCCTCGGAACTCCATGCAGACATATGATCCTGGTCATGTATATCTTTGCCAACTTAGCGCTGGTGTAAGTGGTCTTTACCGGGATGAAATGAGCTACCTTCGTCAACCGATCAACAATAACCCAAATCGAGTCATAGTCGGAACGAGTCCTTGGTAATCCCGTGATAAAATCCATGCCTAGCTTATCCCACTTCCATTCGGGTATCGGCAATATCTTTCTTCATTCCGATCCACTAGAAAGTATCCTTCAAATCCAGATACATCTTGGTATTTCCTGGGTGAATCGAATAGGGTGAGTCATGTGCCTCTTGTAGAATCAACTTCCTGATCTCTGGGTCATTGGGCACATAAACACGGTCTTCAAACCATAGGGTATTGTGCTCATCCTCACGAAAACCTTTAGCCTTTCCTTCACTCATTTTCTCCTTTATAGAGGCAATCTCCTTGTCAGTCTTCTGAGCTTCTCTGATTCTATCCATCAAAGTTGACTGAATCTCTAATGCTGCTACATAGCCCCTCGGAACTATTACCATACATAGCTCACGAAGATCCTCGGCTAACTCCTTTGGCAATTCTCCCATCATTAGTGTATTGACATGGCTCTTACGGCTCAACGCGTCAGCTACTACATTAGCCTTTCCGGGATGGTAATGCAATCTCATATCATAATCTTTGATGAGCTCCAACCATCTCCTTTGTCTGAGGTTCAACTCCTTCTATGTGAAGATGTACTTCAAACTCTTATGATCCGTGTACACTTCACAATGGTTTCCAATGAGGAAATGTCTCCATATTTTCAATGCATGCACTACGGCGGCTAACTCCAAATCATGCATGGCATAATTTAATTCGTGAGGCTTCAGTTGTCGTGAAGCATACGAAACAACTCTTCCCTCCTACATAAGCACTGCCCCAAGTCCTCGACGTGAAGCATCGCAATATACCTCATAATCCTTGGTCTGGTCTGGTAAAATCAACACTGGTGAGGTAACCAAACGTTTCTTCAATTCCTGGAAACTAGCCTCACACTCCTCAGTCCATATGAACTTGGTATCCTTCTTCAGTAATTCCGTCATAGGCTTTGCAATCTTTGAGAAGTTCTCAATAAATCTCCGGTAGTATCCTGCGAGTCCAAGAAAACTCCGGATCTCTCCAACTATTGTTGGTGCTTCCCAATTGGTTACAGTGATAACCTTTGTGGGGTCAACTGCTATTCCTTCTCCAGATATAACGTGTCTGAGGAATCCTACTTCCTTCAACCAAAACTCACATTTGCTGAACTTGGCATATAACTGATGTTCTCTGAGTTTCTCCAGTACCAATCGCAAATGTTCTTTATGCTCTTCTTCATTCTTCGAATAAACCAGAATATCATCAATGAACACCATGATGAACTTATCCAAAAACTCCATAAACACTTTGTTCATCATGTTCATAAAATAGGCAGGTGCGTTAGTCAGACCAAATGACATAACGGTATACTCATACAGTCCATATCTTGTGGTGAAAGCTGTCTTAGGTATGTCCCGCTCTCGAATCTTCAATTGATGGTACCCTGGTCACAAATCGATCTTGGAAAACACTTTAGCTCCTTGCAATCGATCAAATAGATCATTGATCATCGGTAGTGGGTACTTGTTCTTGATTGTTACCTCGTTCAATCCGCGGTAATCAACAACCATCCTTAATGATCCATCCTTTTTCTCCACTAGGAGTACTGGTGATCCCCAAGGCGAAGAACTTGGGCGAATGTAACCTTTACCCAGTAACTCCTTAATCTGCTTCTTAATCTCCACCAAATCCTTTGCGGGCATCTTGTATGGTCTCTTCGATATTGGCCCTGTGCCTGGCAAAAGCTCAATCAAAAACTCAATATCTCTATCTGGTGGCATGCATGGCAACTCTTATGGAAATACGTCAGGGAAATCCTTTACCACTGGTACTTCCTCCTGCACAACTCCTGATAAGGAATTTACTTGTGTCCTGTTTGGCGCATGCCGGGATACATACTTGATCCTTCTTCCTTCTGGCGTTGTGAGCAAAATTTTATTACTTGCGCAATCGATATTTCCTCCATACATCGACAGCCAATCCATACCGAGAATTACATCCAAACCTTGGGATTCCAGAATAATTAAATCCGTTGGGAAAACATGCCTTCCTATACTTAATGGCACTTGAAAACATCCTTGACTGGCCATGTACTCTGCTCCTGGTGAGCTTACTAGCATAGGTGTTTTAAGAATCCTAGTGGGCAGGCTACACTTATCCACAAATCCCCTTGATATGTATGAATGCGATGCACCAGTATCAAAAAGAACGAGTGTAGTAAATGACTTAACCAAAAACTTACCGATTACTGCATCAGGCTGAGCTTCAACCTACTCCACATAAACGTGGTTCACCTGTCCCCTACTGAAAGGGTTTGGCTTCTTTCCTGAGCTTCCATTGCCATTCTGGCCTTCAGGACATTCAGTGGCATAATGTCCTATCTTCGAACACTTAAAACAGGTGACTTGGCTCAGGTCTCTCTTGGCTGGGGTTGATGGGGTGGTACGGTTCTGGCCGTTGCTTCCTCCATTTCCATTACCATTCTTGGGGCCATTATGATTGTGCGAGCTACCTCCTCCATGGGTATGCTTAAAATGAACTCCCGGTTTAGGGGTAAGACGGGGCTTCTGTTGAGCTCCTGAATTATACTTCCCATGTCCATACTTCCTCTTGCAGTTTTCAATCTGCTGCTGCTTCCCCTCAATCATAAGAGCACGATCTACCAACTCCTGGTAGTTGTTGAAGCTTGCTACCATCAACTACATACTCAGCTCGTCATTCAGTCCTTCCAGAAACTTCTCCTGCTTAGCTGCGTCCGTAGCAACGTCATCTGGGGCATAATGTGCTAGCTTACTAAAGTCATCCACATACTGGCCAACTGTCTGTCCTCCTTTGTGCAAGTTGCGAAACTCACGCTTCTTCATGGCCATAGCTCCTGCTGAAACATGGGCAGTACGGAAAGCTTGCTGAAACTAATCCCATGTGACAGTGTCTATAGGGTAAGTGGCTGTAAAATTCTCCCACCATGCTGCTGCGGGTCCTTCAAGCTGATGTGCAGCAAATTTCACTTTTTCCCCATCTGTACATCCTGCAGTGGTCAACTCCCTCCCTGTCTTGCGGAGCCAATCATCTGCTACTATCGTCTCGGTGCTACTGGAGAACACCGGTGGATTCAGCCTAAGAAAACGGGTCAAGTGATCAACTGGTGGTGGCGGCGGTGGGTTGTTGTTGTTGTTGTTCTGGTTCTGGACTAACAACTGCATCAACGCATTCTGCTGCTGGATCAACTGAGTGAGCTCCGGTGGGAAATCAAATCCATTGTCACGTCTCGGAGGCCTCTGAGGGTTTAGAAAAGATGAGAATTAAGAATAGAATGAGGTCTAAAGAGAAAACACTACCCAAAGCGCATGAGGCAAAATGCACACAAAATCACTTCATTCAATCAAACAAGGCATAAAATCGGTCTGGAACTATCGCAAAAGTGCGTGGACTATACTATGTACATGGTGGAACACTACTACTGTTATGGTAATCTACTAGAAAAACTGCTCCGATGAAGACTCCATGATATCTGCTCCAGCTTCGTCTTTGAAATCATCATCACTAGGGTCGGAATCGGTGTCATAGATGATGATGTAGTTCTCTGGACAGGTGCACTCTTCATCTTCTTCTCCGGGTGCTGAGTTCCCCATGAGTTCTTCAATCTTCTCCTTAAGATCGTCGTTTTTTCTTACTAGAGCTACAATCTCATCCATGTAGTCCTTGCGAGTGGCCTTCAGTTCTCCTGCTAGCTCAATAATCTTGGATTTTGCTTTCTTCAACTCCATCATGTCTGCGCACATCTGGTTCTCCTGGCATCGAATGTGCTGGTTTAACTCTTGGATGAAAGCTGCAATGGATCTATCCTTCTTGGTGCTAACTATCTCCCATTGTTCATCTCGGCATCCACAAATCTAGTAAATAGTATCCTTGAGGTCTTCTTGGTAGACTTCTCCAATGCGTCCCATGGTTATGTGAGCGGCCATGCTCTTTCCCAGACTCCAGGTTGGTGCCTTAAAAACACACTCTATGGGCTCCGTGACTGGCGCGAACGTCCTTCCTGGAACTTGAGCTTGAATCTTCCAACGCTCCTCTTCGGGTAGAGTGGCGTTGTAGGTCCCGGTGAAGCTTGGTATTCCAATGTTCAGGTACTTGGTGACTTCCTTGAGGTGTCGTCCAAAAGGTGTATCTTCATCCGGTTGCGTGAACTTGATCCTCGCTTCCGTCATCCTAAAAGAGTAGAAAAGATGAGGAGTCAGAAATGAGAAGAGAGTAGTGATCTAGGGCTTTAGCTTAGTGGTCGTGTCCTACAGTCAGCGTGTGCTTTGATACCATCTTTGTAGCGACCAGACCTCAAACAGTCTGATCTCTGTGCTCAGGTGTCATCCCTGGATCAGTAATGCTAACACCACACAGTACTTGAAGGATTTATAACAGAGTAGCAATCGCACACTTATTACATCGAATGTCTCAAAGAGAACTTATTACAATGAATATGGCTTAAGGCCAACTAATAACGATAACAGCGGAAGGCTTGGAAGATAAGCGAGTCCATCAACTCCAACGGCATCACTGAGTATAGAACCATGACCTAAAAGGCACCTTACTCGTCGTCTGAAAAGTCTGCAACATGAAAAGTTGCAGCCCGAAAACGGGTCAGCACATGGAATATGCTGGCAATGTAACACATAGAGAGTAATGAATGATTATGCCTATACTACATGCATATATGGCCGGTGGAAAGCTCTATGGTTACAGTTTTGCGTAAAGCCAATTTTTCCCTACTGCAAAGGAATAAATTTATTTAACTATCATGGTGGTTGTTAAACATTGAGAATGGTTGACAGCATCCTCAATCCCATTAAAGTAATCATCATTAAAAATCCAACAACATTAATTTAAAAGTAACATGATGAGATCCACATGATATCCAAGTACTAGATACTCAAAACAACCATAACCGGGGACACGGCTAACCATGATTAGTTTGTACACTCTGCAGAGGTTAGTGCACTTTTTCCCACAAGACTCGATCACCTCCATTGGATTTCTCGCACTACATGATGTTTGAGAAACGGATGACCGAGACATAGTCTTTCAGAAGCGCTAGCAACTTATGATGGATAGACCGGTACACCTACTTTCCCCTACATCTGCTAGTCTACCCTGTAAGAGTTCGTACGACATAATCAACTATGCCAGAGCCCATAATGGCTTGTGGCTGCACACGGAAGTTTCTAGTATGAATTATCTCATGATCCCTTTGAGCCTGGGTGGCGGTCCATAAAGAAAAACAATAGGCAATCCTGGAATACCCAGGTACATCAATCCACCCAGATGTGTGTTTAAGTTGCCACCTTAGATAAACCATTAATTAACAAACTCACATCTGTCATGGATATCACTCACCCAATCCACGTCTACTAGCATGGCATGGCATAATAAGCAAACGTAGAAGTAACTCCCAAAGGTTTGATAATAAAACAGGTAATAGGTACTACCTCAACTACTTCCCATCCCACAATTTAATTAGATCCTAATCATGCAATGTTTGAGGTTTGATCTAATGCAATAAAACTGGGTAGTAAAAGAGGTATGATCAAAGTGTTACTTGCCTTGCTGATGATCCGCGAAACCAAGAGATTTGAAGTAACAGGTGGCGCACTCCGGGTATTTTATCGCAGACAAACAAACAAGCATACAATAAGTAATCATCTAATGCACAGATAAAACTCAAATAAGAGATCTAACCAGAAAGTTCAACTTAAGAACTCCGGTTTGCAAAAAGAATCAAATCGAATGAAGCAACGAAAGTCAAACAGCGAAAGAAAACAACTTCGTTCTACTAAACTGGATCTAAGTCAAATTTTACAGAAGCAAAAACTTGTTTAAGTTGGTTAAACGGGTACAGCTATTCGATACGAAACTCCAGGCGCTTGAATCGCCTGATTCCGATAAACGAGCGAAAAGTTATACTAAAACAAAAATCGGATCAGAAATCGCGATCAGAAAATAATCGCGGAAAATCCGAGAAAAAGAAAAACGACGAACAGATTAACGAACGAACGTTCGTTAACCAGGTCTAAACGATGAACACGTTCGTTAAGACGAATGAACGAGGGAACGCTCGCTATTTAACCTAAACCGAAAAAAACCGATCTAAATAAATAATAAAACGAAAACTAAAAAAACCGACGGAAAAACTGAACGGTTTTTTCAAGAGAAAAAATGGTGGCACGGGTTTCGAGGCAACCTCGGGCGGCGGAGCGGCGGCGGGCGGCGGCGTGCGGCGCGAGCGGGCGGCGGCGGCGGCGGGGCTCGGGCGGGGATAGGGTTTGGGGGGGCGCGGGGCTGGGCTGGCCTCGGCCTCGGGCGCGGCTTATAAAGCCTGCCGGGCCAGAGTCCCAGGCGGACACGGCCCGGTTAGGTCGGTTGCCTTTTAAAAAAAATAATTACCCGCAGAAAAAAATACAAAGAAATAGTAAACGGACTCCAAAAATCCCGAATTAAATTTTCCCCGACTTCTAAAATCAAGCCGGGCAAAGTGAACATGTATTTGGGGCCTAAATGCAATTTTGGAAAACGCATATTTTTCCTAAATTCAAATAAAATAGCGAAAAACTCCGAAATAAAATCTTATTTGATTTTATTATTAAATCCTCAATATTTCTTTATTTTGGGAAAGTCATTTTATTCCCTCTCTCATATTTTGTAATAGAAATAATTGATGATAAAATAAATAAAATCAAATGATCCTGTTCTCAAAATTTGAGAAAACTCATATATGAAAATAACGAAATCCCCAACTCTCTCCGTGGGTCCTTGAGTTGCTTAGAATTTCTTGGATCAAAACCAAAAGAAAATAAAATGTGATATGCAATGATGATCTAATGTATAACATTCCAAATTGAAAATTTGGGATGTTACAGCAAATCTACAGTTTTGGACAGAAAGAAAAAGGCATGTTTGCATGCATTTAAAGTCCTCCAATGAGTCCACTCTCCTAGACTTAAGGGTTTTGTAGGGAGGTCTACATGTAGGAAAAAGCTCATGGGTAAAAGAGCAAGATAAATAGGGGTTGCAGTACAAACCACCAAGATGGATCAGAATGAAAAAGAGGTTGATTCACACAAATTTTTCAAAGGACATCACTGGGTTTTTGCATAAAGTTGAATAATATACTCTTATGAACATCCCATAATTTTGGTGGAGGCTAGAAAGCAATATTTAAATGGGTTGTAGTGCAATACTGCCATCTGGACCAGTTTTGAAAACTTGGTGTAGAGCTCAAAATATCCTATGAATAAAAGATGTTTTTGCATAAAAGTGTTTTAAAAACATCACATGACATCTCCAAATTTTGATTGAAATTTTAAATAAATCTATCAAAGGGTTGTAGTTCAAATGGGACCCTAAAACCATGGGAAACCAATTTTAAAGAAATGAAGATCAAAATAATAATTATATAATTAATTCCACTGATAAAAAGAAAAGTTTTCTTGAGAGGTTAAACAAGTCCAATAATATATTTGAAAAGTTTTCACTTGGGATAAAAACTCCATAATAACAAAGAAAAGAATGATTTTGAAATCAAAAAAATCTAGAAAATAAAAATTTAATTTCCTGGCAAAATTTTAATTAATAAAACAAGGTCAAAATTTTGGGGTGTCACAGCATTTGTCTGAAATGTGAGGGGGAGTTACAGTTCTACCCTTCCCTATAGGCTTCTCGGCTTGGTTCTGTGTACTGAGGGTCGGGGATAGTAGAGTAACTTTGCTTCTCCCCAAATAGTGGGCGGGAGCGATTTCGGGTGAGGACAGCGTGTTTTGAACTATAGTGGGAGCGAGTGATTTTGGGCGAGGAGAGCGTGTTTTGAAATAGTGGGCGCGAGCTATTTCGGGCGAGGAGAGCGTGTTTTGCCGACCATGGTTTATGAATTATTCGGCACATGTCATTTCGGCCGAGGAGAAGGCGCGCTTGGATGAAGTTACGAACCTACCCTCGATGTACAATTGGCCAATTGATGTGTGTCCCACATAGGACGGTAATTTCGCGTCTCCCATTTATTTGCTCGGGCGAATTCCACCGAGCAGAGAGGATGTTAACAGTTCGTTCAAATTTTGGGAGAACGAGCATCCACGTCTACCTTACCAAGTCGATTCGGATCTAATTTTGAAATATTAGCTTGCCGCTTCTTTTTTAGATGGAGAGATGATGCTCGGGAGTGATGTGTTTTTACATGCTCGTTGCTAGCGATTTACTATATGACAAATAGTTGACCCACTCAAAAACGCGAATCAAACCCAAAATGAAATATCTCGATTCAATGAAATAGCTCGTTCAGTAGGTCAAAATAGTGAACTGAATCCAAAATTGAACACCTCAATCGAGTAGCATGTTGTACAGTATTATAGTACTCCATGAACATGTTGAAAGTCAAATTAATAAACTTGTTTGATATACACATATATCTGTTCATGTGTGGATTGCAGACAACATGTTCTCCAATTTAAATATTTGAATGCAAGTTTATATCAAAACATGGTTTATATCAGTCTTTGATGCATAAAACGCGACCTTCCCCCTCTCCCGGACTCCTGTTCTCTCTATCTCTCTCTCTCTCACCGACAATCTTCAATTCTGTCGCACGCATCTGACACAAAAACCTTGTTGGTCCCTCTCCCTTTCTCTCCATCTCTTTCTCTCTCTCTCTCTCTCTCTCTCTCTCTCTCTCTCTCTCTCTCTCTTTGTGTGTGTGTGTGTGTGTGGGTCTTTCTAGTTCGCATGCATATATACACCATCTATAGGTCTCTCTCGCACACTATGTATGATACTCTAGCTAGTCCAAGCTAGATATCTTGGGTGCACTCATCGTACGCACACAGATTCCTTGGCTCCTTGCTTGTAACTCTCTCACGCACCACTATGTCGTCTCGGAGCTCTTCGCCCCCCCCCCTCTCTCAAACTCTCCATCCACCTGGGTCACACATACACATGCATATCTCACTCGCACTCGATAGGCCCATCTAAAACTCTATCTCTCCCCCTCATTCTCTCTCCATCACACACGCGCACACACACAATCTCATGCCCAGCTAGCCAAGTATGATGGTCTCTCACTCAATTGTAGGCACACGCAGTCCTCCCTATATGTATATGACTAGCTAATCTTAGTCTCCATCACAAACATGTGCATGGTCTATCTCGATTTCTCTCGGGGCATCTTTCTATCGTGCACGCACTCCCTCGATCTCCCACCCATATAGTCCCCTCACGATCTCGACGGGATCTCTCTATCACAAACACACCCTCTCTCCCTCCCCATGCGTCCATTCCATCCATGTGTCCCTCTCGACCTTTGTTCCTTGTTTGCCACACCTCTATTGGACATGTGCTACAGGGGTATCTCTCTCCGTTGCAAACAATCACACACTAGCTATCTTCGTGTATCTCCTCGCCTCGCTTTTCCATCTCGGAGATGCATGCGTGATATGTTCGCATAAGAAACGAAAAAACACACTATCTCTCTAATTTATCGTTTGTTGTCACTTTCTCTTTCACACACATACTCTTTTTGCACACTTACTCATTCTCCTTCACACGCACTTGATCTGTCTCGACTGAGGCACTCTCCTCGGTCCATAGTATATAGATTTATTGAAAAGTCAAACATCACAAAGTTTGACCATGTACGTGGAGAAAAAGAATTACATCTAGTATGGCAAACATATACCATTAGATTCACCATGAGATGTAGTTTTGTATGATGTATCTTTGGTATTGTAGATATAAATAACATTTGTGTAAACCTGATCAAAGTTTCCAAAGTTTGACTTCTAAAATATTTACATGCACGGCATTATCGAGCGGATGGAATATCTCTTTCCCCCTCTCAGCTATCTGACGCACCACTCAGCCTTATCGGGGCTCCTCAATCTCTCTCAAACTTTATTGGTCAGTTTGGTTCGTGACCTGACCCTCATGCCTTGATGACCAGTACTGCCTAGTGCGGACGTGAGATGTAAAATATTTCTGCCTCGCCAGGCTTGTGTGGTGCTGAAGAGTTTGGTTCATGCGTGGGCCAGGCAAAGCATCAACGTCCCATCAATCAATCCATGCATCAATTATTTAATGCTAATATCCATCCATGTTGCTGTTAGCCTCGTGACCACATGACCAGGCACGGCCAGGCGTTCGAAATCGGCCGCCTGGGCCAGGCTACTTGAAGTGTCTGGAGTTCAGCCAGGCTAATTAAAGTGCAAGGGAACCCAGGCCAGGTGGGCTTTCTTTTTCACAGGGTAGCAACCAAACAAGCGTGCATGAAATCCAGCCACAACCCTAGGCCAGGCAAAAGATGCTCATAACGCAAGCCAAACTGGCCTAATATCTCCCTGGTTCACACATACAGATGTCTCGCTCGCGCTATACGTATACACCGATCCAACACTCTCCGCCCTTGTTCTCTCTCCATGTGACACGCACCCCCCTAAGTACCATAATCCCTCAATCCATCATAGGCGCAAGCACTCCCCCCCTCCTAAGTATGATTATCTCTTACTAGCCATCAGGAACACATGTATTGTCTCCTTCCATCCATACGTCTATCTTGATATCTCTCGGGGCATCTTCTATCGTGCACACACCTTGTCACTCGATCTCCCACCCATGTAGTCCCATCGCGATCTCCAGGGGATCTCTCTATGACAAACATACACTCTGTCCTCCCCATGTCTGCATTTTCTCCGTACGTCTCTCTCGACCTCTCTCCCTTGTTTGTCAGACCCCTCTTGGCCACGTGCTAGGGGTCTTGCTCTCTCGGTTCCAAACAACCACACACTATCTCCTCACCTTGCCTCCGTTGTCGAAGATGCATGTGTGATATGTTTGCATAAGACATGCACGCTTTTTCTCTACTTTTATCGTGTGTTGTCCATGTCTCTTTCACACACGCACACACACTTTTTGCACTCTCTCTCTCTCTCTCTCTCTCTCTCTCTCTCTCTTGTTAGGGACTCTGTCACGTCCATAAGCATATGAATGTTTTGAAAAGTCAAACCTCAGAAAAGTTTGACCAGGTATATGTGGAGAAAAACATTTACATCTGGAACGATCATTAGATTCATCACAACATGTACTTACTTCATACTATCATTGATCTTTGGTATTGTAGATATAAGTAATTTCTTTATAAACTTGGTCAAAGTTTCAAAAGTTTGACTTAAAAAAATGTTGGAACTACATTGTCGAATGGAGGGAGTAGCTCTTTCTCTCTCTCTCTCTCTGCTATCTCTGACGGGCCTCCCCTCTCACTCGAACTTTCTATACCGACGAATTATACGCTCACTGTGTCAGCGTATAGCTCCGTATATTGTTTAGTTGACCGGTCAACCAATCCACATGCTGCCTTGTCAACTTGTGTTCTGTATCTTCATTTGCTGGCCCATGTGGCAGTGGGTGAAAATAAGTAAACTAGAGGCCCATCTGACACGCGGTGAAGTAAACAAAGTTGAAACCACTCGGGGTAGCACCCCGCACGCTAGTAAATTGAGGGCGCATTGAGGACAAACTTCTTGCGCGGGAAGGACGCACTCGCGCACAATTCACCACTGCGCGGCGGCATGCACAGAAGGACGCACTCGCGCACACCCAGCACACAACACACACCAGCACACGTGTACACCAGCGTCGCCGCCGATTGAGATGGACGGCGAGGCAGCCAACAAGCGGAGGCGGCTCGAGCCAAAACCGCATCCGGCGAGCCTGGACATCATCAGCAGCCTCCCCGATGACACGCTGCTCATCATCATCAGCCTCCTCCCCACCAAATCTGCCACGCAGACCGCCCTGCTCTCCCGGCGGTGGCGCCCCCTCTGGCGCTGCGTCCCCCTCAACCTCAATGTCGACAGCTGCCTCTGCGACGGGGATTGCAAACGCATGGCCGCAGTCTCCAAGATCCTTTCATCGCACCCTGGGCTAGCCAAACGCCTTGACATCCGCATGTTCAGTACCAACTGCAAGGTCCAACCCAAGTTCGACGAGTGGTTCTTATCCCCCGCCCTAGATCGGCTCGAGGAGCTCAGCTTTGAAGCTTTGAGAGGAAAAAGAAAGAGAGAGAGAGAGAGAGAGAGAGAGAGAGAGAGAGAGTGAAAAAATATCACTAGCCAGCCAACCCTATCATATGAGCGAATGATATTGGTACCTCTAGATGACACGGCAATCTTATGCAGCCAGCTGCTCTAATATGTTCTCTTCTTTTGCAGATAAAAAAAGACCCGAATGTGAAAAATGTGCTGCACTATAACAATCTCATCGAATGCCTTGATCTCCATCTTACAGAAATTGATTTGATCGACTACCGAGGCAACACATCTGAGATTAAATTGGCCAGGTTCTTTGTTCTGGAGGCAAGTATGCTCAAGGTAATGAGGTTTGGCATTCTCTGGCGCAACAATGAATGGCGTGTTGATCACCACAAGCGTCTAAGCCTAAATGACAAAGTCTCTGCAGAAGCTGAATTTGTTTTTGAAACATCAAGTGGCTAGAGACTCGAAAACTTATTTGCCCATTAGTGACTTGTCAGGGCGGTGGATTTTAGTTTGTACGATAATGCTGCATCCACCTAAAGTAACGAAAGTTCTTACGTAAACTTCCTAGTAATTCCCTCTTCATAGGTGCAGCATTACTCCTAACATTTGTAATATCAGTTTGAAACTTGTAATATTGCCGTGTCCTATTCCTGCGTTTTCAAAATCCTGCGAATCAAACAGGTCCTGAGTTGGTTATGATGTTGTGCTTCCCATCTTTCACCAATAGCCGTCGGATCTAGATCTGATGCATACAAACCAAGCTTCTCCATTTTTGCAAAAAGATGCCCGCACTTGTTCCCTATTTACAAACAACTCCTTGTCTCTCACAATCAGCCTCATCTCCTCCCCACCACATCTAGGAGTAGAAGGCCGTGGAAAAATTTGGCGCGATGGCCGCTGCCGGAGCCATTCACCCCCAATCTTGGTTTTCCGTGCAATGCACGGGCATCTATGCACGGGAAATTATGTCGAACAGGGCTAGTTGTAAGCAGGCTAGCTCTACAGCATGATGATAGTGACTGCAGACGGTGAGGCTGACTATGGTATGCCGAACACGGCGCCTATACTCAGGTGTCATCTCCGGTGCAGGGTCTTGTCACTTCATCGTGAGGAGCAACACGTAATAATTTGACCAACGGGTAGTACAGTGCAAGTACTCCTACTACTACATTGGTAGTACTACTACTAGTACTAGTAGCACCACCGTCTGGATTTAGGAGTACTACCACGTCCATCTGGATTTTAGTATTTGACTAACAACACAGGCAACTGGACTGCAGATCAATTTCCATAAATCCTCCATGTATCCTATCAATGTAGTTGAGCAGGATGCTTCTGACCTGGCTGCCTTTTTTGATTGCAAATTAGGCACTATGCCTTTTATATATCTGGGGCTTCTAGTGGGGACCACCAGGCCTAAAATAGTGGACCTCCTTCCTCTTGTGGACTGTATGGAGAGAAGATTGACAGCAAGTTCATGGTTCTTGCCACAAGGGGGCAGACTGCAATTAGTCAATTCCGTGATCTCTTCCTTGCCTATCTTTTTCCTTTGTAGCTTGTCCATTCCTCAGGGTATTTTAAAACAATTGGAAAGAATCCAAAGGCAGTGTTTATGGAGGAAATATGGTCAGGAAAAGGGTCACTCTCTGGCTGCTTGCCAACTTGTTTGTAGACCTAAGTCAAAGGGGGGGCTTGGGATTTTAAATCTTGGACTGCAGAATGATGCTCTCTTATTGAAACACCTCAGCAAATTTTATAATAAGATGGATGTGCCCTGGGTGCAATTAGTTTGGGACTCTTACTACTTTGAAAGGATTCCGCATGATACTGTTCTCTGTGGCTCCTTTTGGTGGAAAGATGTATGCAAGTTGATGGATAATTTCAGAGCCGTTACGTCGGTTGATGTTCATAGTGGAGATACAGTGCAGTTTTGGTTAGACTACTGGAAAATTGGGAACAGTTTGGTTCCTCTGCAACAGCGATTTCCTAGGCTATTTTCTTTTTGTCTCCACAAAAACCTCTCAGTCAAGGAAGTCTTTCAGGCTCGTTCTTTTCAGGAGCTTTTCTACTTGCCTATGTCTGAACAAGCCTTCCAAGAAATGCAACAACTCTCCTCATTGATGGGGTCTTTCCATTTGGACAATCAATCTAATGACCACTGGGGATGGAGGCATGGCAAGAAATCAGAATATACAGCAAAAAAGTTTTATGATTTTGTCTATCAGCCAATGGTCTCAAACCCCATCCTGGGATGGATATGGAAAAGTTGCTGCACTATGTCGATCAAGATGTTTGCTTGGCTTGTCATCATGGACATGATTAACACCAAGGACATGATCCAGAGGAGACATTGGAGAATCAATGAAGGGCCTGAATGTGTTCTTTGTCTGACTGGTGCTCTGGAGGACAGAAACCACCTGTTCTTCCAGTGCAATTTTAGTGCTCGAGTCTGGAATTACCTACAAATTGAATGGAAAAATGGGGATGATATGGTGGAAATTGCTCATCATGCAAGGAAGGATTTCAACAAACCTTTTTTGGGGAGGTGGTTTTCGTGGCCTGGTGGAATATTTGGAAGATCAGGAATGATAGAACTTTCAGGAACATTCAACCCTCTTTCAGGACATGGAGGAATAGCTTCATTCATGATATTACTCTGCTCTCCCACCGTATAAAAAGGAAATTTAGAGATGCCCTTCTTAAGTGGATTGATTTTCTTCCTCCTTGAGGAGAGTTCCAGTTTGTCTCCTTTGTTTATTTGTAATTTATAGGTATAGTGCTCCTCTACCCTGTATAGTTTTTCTTCCTCCTTGAGGAAACCATGTATGTATTTGTTTTTTAATAAAATGCTGTGTGGTGTAAGCCCTGCAGTCTTCATGGTCAAAAAAAAACAATATCTAGTAATGCATGTCACCCAAAATGTACTAGTACTCCCTCTGTAAATAAATACATGGTGTTTTATTCCTATCGGCGAGAGAACTTAATGTTTTTTTGCTAACTAGAGTACTAATAGGATTACATGCAATGAACTAAACACTGCATGTCATGTTTGGTAGTCTCAAGTCATTGAAAGCATGCATGGCCCACATCTCTCATTGGTTGATATGTCACGAAATAAGAAACAAGGAGGGAGTTAATGCATCGTGCCTAAGTACTTTGGGATTATTTGGTTTTCGTAAGGTGACTTACACAACATTTTTTTTACATGCATTAACATTTTATTAGTTAAATCAAAGGTCAAAACTTGGCGCAAAATGCAAAGGGGACCAATAAAACAGTAAACATCAAACTTCTCTCGTTTGGCCCCAACTAGAGGTCTGGTGAGATGACTATACTGCACCGGCACGGAGGGGGGCGCAGCTTCATTGACTTACGGCAACTGCCTTTGGGTGAATGACACGTGGCCCCAGGGGGTGGCTGGCCCACCTATCATACAGCCAGAGGCAGGTGCAGTAGAGGGCCGAGGAGTACTACGAAATCCTACGCACCTACGCACGCTAACCAAGGGCTGAGTAATCACTCAAATCACAAGATCAGTTGACTAGAAGCTATGCTAGACCCATCGAGGCGATGAGCGCGCGCATCAGCCGGCTGTGCCAGATGGTCCACGAGGCCGGCCTGCGGCCCGGCACCGAGGAACGTCTCCAGGTAGTATTGCTTAAGGCCGCCAGGGCGAGGGGCCGCTTGAACGATAGATTCGTCTCCTTGTTCGACGAGGTCCTCGTCGGTTTCCTCGAAAAGTTCACCATCGTCAAGAAGCTTGCGGACGACTTTGAGGTAAGCCTGCAGCCGACGCGCCTAGGCTCTGTGATGCCCACCACCCTCAACGGCCACTATAGCAACAACCTCTTCGACGCACTGGTCGCCCTGCATCTGCCTGCCGTCGCACAGGAGAATGTCCACCTCGAGGTCGCGCTTGCCGCAGCAAGACACCATCGACATAATCACCCACGTCTACATGCAAATCGTCCACAAGGACTACTACATGCAAGCGGAGGACGATAGGACACTGGCCTTCTTGGAGCGCAGGGCAACCTTGGACGTCACTGTTCAGAAGCACGTTTAGCTCGCCGCCAACGCTGCTGCTCCTCACACGTCGGTTGGTGACCCGGCGCACTAGGGCGTGAGGATGTCGTTGAACGTTGATGGATCCGTATGCATTTTTATCTTTCCGTCAAATCCCTATAGTAGTATATCATACCACAGTAATTATCTTACCTTTCGCATCAACTTCATAATTTTCGTACGTACTCCATGCATGAACGGTGCCAGAACCAAACTTCTCATTACTCTAGGCAAAATCGTTATTTTCTATCTATCGGTCACGCCATGGAGCAGAACCGAATTTTACAAGTTACGAGTTCAAAAGGAAAAGCTTGCCGTGTTCGCATCGGACCCCCACACGGTTGGTCTGGCACGCCGCTCAAGCGGGAATGCGTGCGGTGTTGCATTTTCACTTACAAGTGGGACCGTAGTTGAGCAAACCGACTATCGGCAAACCCCCACCCCGCCCACCGTGCGATGGCTGAGAAAAGAGGACAGGAGGGAGAAGAGATGGCTGTAGCACAGACTCCAAGAAAATTGGTGTCGGATGGGACCCGTGTGGGTGGCGTGTGCCGTACTGCTAGACGTGAATGCTAGTTATGGCCCATGCCACCCCACTATATCGAGCCTATATCGAGGTACGTAGAACAAATTTCCTTCAGTCCGTGCTTAGCCCTCCTCTATCTCTCTTCTCAGCCAGCCAGCGGACGCGCAGAGCCCATTGTCTGTTTGCTCACATGCGGCCCCACATGTCAGTGAAAACGCAAGAGGACCCACTGAACCTGCACATCTTTCACCTCGACGTGCTGGTGATGAAAAACAAATCCAATAACGATCTTCGGTGGCCGCTTTTGGAGTTACTCAAGAGTAGTAAGATTCTATTTACAGTTTAACCCAAGATGCACATCTCGTGGCTTCAACTACCACTCTATTATCTTTCATGACACGACCTGGATGCTGGATGTCCCACGTGTCGGCAAAAGGAGGAAGAACCCGACCAAATCTTCGGTTCTGCTCTTGGATTAGACTAGTTGTGCTAACTGCTAACTTAAAATTTTTATTGTGTACTCCCTCCATTCCAAAATACTTGACTTCCATTTGTCCAAAAATGGATGTACCTATATACGAAGACATGTCTAGATACATATATATTTTGACAAATAGAAGGCATGTATTGTGCAACGGAGGGAGTAGAATGGATGCAAGTTTTTGTATTGGGAAGAAGAGTACATCCATATATTGATAGAGCGCAATTTAGTAGATGTTCTATCACTTTTAGCTAGTATAGAATAGAGGCTAGACATGAGACTAGATGCGAGGAAGCAACGTCTACTTCTTTACACTCGAAGAAGAAAGAAGCACACAAGATCGAGCCTTCGCAGATCAACAATGAATGCATCGAGAAGGCACTAATCCAACTTAGTACAGGAGTAGTAAAATGTATTATTGTGGTTCTTGTTTTCTTTGGTCTTGCTTTTATAGTCAAAATTATCGTTGGAGTTCATGCAAAACGAAGGTCCGTTTCGGGTCGTGCGTTGGAGTTGGCCTTACAACTGGGAGCGCAGTTAAGGAAACTGACTATCAGCAAACCCCCACCTCGCCCGCCGCGCGATGGCCGAAGTTAGAGAAACGACGAGGTTGAAGAGATTGCTCTCGCACGGACTCCAAGAAATAATATGGTGTCAGATGGATGTCGTGGTGGTGGTGTGTGCCGTACTCCTGGACGTGAATGCTTGTTCTGGCCCATGCCACCCTACTACTCCTACTACTTACTCCTACTATATAGTATACTAGTATCGAGGAATCGAGGTGCTGGTTACGCACAACGAACACATTAACATATGGCTACAGTAAAAACACCCGCCCGACACGCGAAGCATGTGAAGCTAGTACTAATAGTGTACTACTATTGTTGATTGGCCTCATGCAATAACCTGTTGCAATGCACGTACAATTATGTATTCGGAAAATATTTTTTTGCCTCGTCGCACCACTCACTCAGAGAAGCGACTCGAAAGCCATTCATAAATTTAGTAAGTTTATCACAGGCATATCATTTTATTAAATAGTACAACAAGTCATCAACCCACATCGACAACGAGGATACATTATAAATACTAAAGTTTTCACCACACAACAAATAACAAGCCATGAAATGAACATCAACTCAACTATTCCACGGCGTTGGAAATGCTTGCTTTGAACCATAAGTGATTCTCTGGGACGGGCCATCCGTTGTCGATCTAGGGACCAACGCAGGACTGATCATCCAGACTGAAGCGGCCTACTATATCAGTACCAGGGTAGGGAACCACCCAAATGTCCGAGGTATAGACACAGTTGCTTCTCATAAATGTGTCAACAGCAGTTGGATCGCCTTTCACCATCATCGGATAGTTTTGTCCAAGGAAGAGCGAGTTTTCTCCAAGACTATCAATTCTGTGCCAGGGAGGAGTTGGCGCTAGCACACTAGTATCCATCCCGAATACCATGCAACGGGTGTTGGAATAGGTCCGGAGAGTGCGACCATGGGAGACTACACCTGCTTCCTTAGCAGTAACATCATAAGTGGGCTGTATAGACACAAGAAGAGGTGATCCATATGAATCAGTTGCCAGGTGCCACATAGTATATCGGTGCTACTCGTCCTCATGCTCGTGATCATCACCATCATCATCTCCCCCTTGGTTATAAAAATCTTCAAGTATAGGTGGTGGGATGTTCACATGACCTTGGAAACACAAGAAGAAGGTTAATTAGTAAAGGGAAACTTGCTAACCCGGATGCATGTGGATGAAACAATTATAATTACGGTGGAAGACAAACGTACTGAAACAACAAGGATGCCATGCAAAAACAGTGCCATGAGTGGTGGCAGTAAACACAAGGCCCTCGTATTGAATTGCATCACAGTACTCATCCGTGTACAGAAACTGATTTTTGAGCAATATCCATCAAGTGAAACCATCAAGGACGGCAACAAGCTTGTCGAAGATAGCAACAACATCATAGTTTTTGTAATTCCAAGAGCGGTTGGGAACTCGACAAATTGCTATCTTCCATGGATGACAGTCACCATGATCATATTTGAACGTGCGTACATTACCGGTGTGCTCAACCTCTGGCCAGTGTGCTGAGATTTTTGGAAGTGGAACCCGGTGATGAGTGTACACATTCACAGGTTCCCACTCGTAGTTGGACCCAATGTAAACAACCCAATCTCCATTTGTGCCCGCCCAAGCCTTGCCCTCAAGCGATGGCATCTTAACATCATATGTATCATTATCAAGCGGCATCAACTTGCACGGGGCAAGGCCTCCATCATGCCGGCGCCAGTCATCAGGGTCACGGCAAAGAAGATAGGGGATATCAAACCGCTCCTTGACTCTTGGGTTCCTTGCAATGATGTTATTAGTTGAGTCGAGAATGGGCTTGAACGAACCTGCCATGCTAGCCGAGGTGATGATGTCGCACCGATCAATGAGTTCCTCCACCATGTCATATTTCAGATCGGGGCAAGAATAACGGGGTCGTTTCCGGCCTGTTCCCTCCATGGAGAAGACGATCGAACAATGGCAGAAGAAAGGGTGAAGGGCTGAAGGAAAATGGAGGAGGGAGAGGAAGAGCGTGTGATAGCAGTTCCAAATCGAGAGGGAAAGGCAAAGAGTCGATGGATGGTTGCGAGTTTTCCATGGTTCAGGAAGAGGCACCCCGACCTACACGTCCGTTCGGAAATACTCCTACTACTCGCTGTCGTCTCACTGATATGTTGGAACGGGACCACATGTCAACGAAACATGGTGTCTAATTTCTCGTGCAAAATGCGATCTGGCCGCGTTGGCCCGAGGTGCCACATTAGTTATCAACCTTTATTTTTTTAATGGCGTGCCGATCAGTTCTGAAGCACGACTAACTGGTACTGTACCCAGAGAAAATATAAACTACTCTAGCACTACCCCACCTCCAGTACTAGTAGTATAAAAAAGATATATAGGCTGGAGCTTCAGCACTTTCTTGTTAAGGGCTGCCCACTTGCTTCTCACACTACCATCCTCTCTCTAGATCTAAAAAATACGGCCCCTCTCTCCCTCCTCACCGGTGGTCACAGATCCGCCAGGGAAGAAAAGGACGTGCATCGCTGACGCACTCATCGTCGGCGAGCGAGGTCACGCACTGACGACAAGGCCGTACTCTCAGACCTAGCGCCCGCGCGAGATGGCCTCCGTCCGCAAGCTCGCTGCCGTAGTGTGTGCGGAGGACGACGACCACGAGCGAAGCCACTTCCCGCCGACCCTCATGTATGCTACCTCTTTTCGAGCCATAACCTTGTTCTATTGCCCCATCTGCTACGTCGTTGCATGTGGATCTTTTTCCACTCCACCATCTTCCCAATTTGCTATCCTCTACTCTGCTGGCCACGCAAACGAAAACCATAATTTGCACTATTAAAGGAAACGCTACTTCATGCAGACTAATCCTTGTCTGGGTTGAATAAGGAAAGGAAGGGAGACTGTACTATCCAAGAGAGTAGGCATCGAACCCGCATCTAGGTTGAGAAGGGGAAAATCAGTAGCTAAGGAACGAGTCTCGTATCTCTTGGTTGAAGAAGGGTAGAAAGGCATGACAAAGAAATAGAGAATGACCAGGTCGATCGGTTTGTTGACCTCGCATAGGAAAAGGTGGCTAAAGAGAACAAAAATGGGACTGTAATCCACATATGCTGCCTGGATATTTGTTGCTCTGGGCAACCATACCTCCCTCACCACTCTGCGTCTGTGGAGGTACATCGTACTGGTGCGCCCACTATCCAAATGGGCCTCCCATGCTCTTTTATTGCCACTTTTTTTGCTGTTAGTATAACGCCAGCAGTCAAGTCAAGCAATGCTACTGCTAAAGTGATGCCACATTTAACTAATGCCACTCTCAGTCTAATGCCACCCATAAATTTAAGCAATGTCATTTAATGTCACTGGATTATTTCAGGTTAGCTGTTGATTGTGGATGTATTAAAGATTTTTTAGCTAAGGCATTCTAATGCTGTTGCACAGCCAGTATACCAATGATGAAACTTGTTACTACCTTCAGATTTTTGCACTGTTAATGCTTATAGATTACATACCTCACTTTCATGAGATAAGTTAATTTTTTTGTACAGTGTCACCAAAATGCTAAGGCGCTGATGTCATTTTATTTTGGTTAAACCACACAGACAATTATGAAGACAAGAGGAAAGGTCAAGAGTGGGCACCTCCTCCTCTGGCTGTTCTCTTGAGGAGGTTTGTATGTTTGTCTCTAATGCCTGTCGACTACATACCTGACATCATGATGTAATGTTAAGTCATTTCCTTTTGTAAAGTGTCACTGAATTGTCAAGGCAGTGATGGCATTTTATTTTAGTAGAACTGCACAAAATTTGCTTAAAAGAAGAGGAAAGGTCAGGAATGGCTCACATTTCCAGAAAAAACTATGTATGCCTTCCTCACAGCAGCCGTTGTTGCTTTATTTATTCCTTCAAACAGGTGGTTAGAAACAGTCTGTCTACCTTTTCCCATTAAGAAATTGGAATGCTTATATTTGTGAGTCTATGCTTCAACTAGTGTTGTGACACCCCAAAAAAATTTGGCCTTCTTTTAATAAATTAAAAATTTTCCAGGAATTAAAACTTTGGATTTTTGAGCTCCATTTTGATTTTTAAATCATTTCTTTCCCTGTTATGATGAGTTTTTCCCAGAGAGAAAACTTTTCAAATATGTTATTGGACTTGTTTAACCTCTCAAGAAAAACTTTCCTTCTATCAGTGTAGCTAATTAAATAATTAAGTTGCTTGATCTTTATTTTTCTTGAAAATGGTTTTTCAAGGTTATATGGCCATTTTTGCACTGCAACCATTTGATATATTATTCTAAAAATCCAACCAAAGTTTGGAGATATCATGTGATGTCTCTAAATCACTTTTGTGCAATAATATATTTAATACATTGCATATTTTGAGCTCTTCATTCAATTTTCTTCTCTGGTCCAGAGAGCAATTTTACACTACAACCTATTTAAATATTTCTTTAAAACTTCTACCAAAATTAGGGGAGGTCAGTAGGAGCCTATTATTCCACTTTGTGCAAAAACCTATTTATGTTCTTTGAAAATATTGAGTGAATCAACCTCATCTTCATTCTGGACCAACTGGATGGTTTGTACAGCAACCATATTTTTGCTCGCTCTTTAACCCTTGATTCTTTCTCCTACTTATAGTCCTCCATGTTAAACCCTTAAGTCCAGGAGCATGCACCATTTGGATCATTTTTGGTTCATGAAATAATGCTATTTATTTCCTGTCCAGGAATGTAGTTTTGCAAAACTTGCACTAACAAGTTTCTTCTTTTGGCAAACTAACCTCACCCCCCTCTTGTACATCGAAAGAGACCCCAACCTGGAAGTTTTGGCTACCCCAAGAGCTATGTAGGTGCCTCTGGAATTTTGTCAAACACCCTGAGTGCGTGACCAGTTTCGGCATGATTTCATATTTGCATTGTGAGCTTGAGCTCCTGACCTAACAAGCATGTCCACTAGACTCCCCGTTTCTCCTAACCTAGATCTGTTGGTTGCCAGTCTCAACCAAGCTCTGTAGCATGCTCTGGCATTGCGTCGAGCACGTTCCGTGCATGCCCGGAGCGCGAGCAGAGCGTGCGTTTGGCACGCACATGCGCTGAGCCGACACGCTGGCCCCCACGGCTTTGGCCCGGTCTGCAGAACCTCGCCACATACTTCCCTTCTCACCACTACGCGCCAAGCCGCTCCTCGCCACGCCCGGCAAGCCAAGAGCTAGCCGCCGCCGCCCGACAGCCCTGCGCTGTTCAGCGCCGCCCAAGCCACCCCGGCTCGCCACCTGCCCCTGTGAGCAGTGCGTGCTCATCCACAGCTTCGTCCCCTAGCTCTCGTCGCCGCCACGTTCTCCTGCAGCTACAGAAAGACGGTCGCCGACGAGCTCATCCGCGGCCGCCGCTGAACCGCCTCGACTCGCCTATATAAGGAGCCCAGAGCTCATCCCCGCACGCAGGCAGTCCCAAGCCACCTCCCGAGGACCCCCTTTGGCAGCTAATCGACCCAGGGAGGCCTCCTTCCTCATCTCCGGCAGCTGCAGCCGCCGCCACTGCCCCGGCCAATTCGGCACCACCAGGGCCTCCCACTCTCCGTTCTCTCCACCAAGAGCCCCCTCATCCTCCCGTAAACCATTACCACTACTCCATTTCGATCGAGAACCACCGCCGCCCCGAACCACTTTTCCCCGAAGCTTTCCTCCGCCGAGGAGCTCGCCGCCGACAGCTCACGCCGTCCCCGCCGACCCAGCGACTACCAGTACGATCGCCCTCGATCCGCGGATCCGTCCCCGCCCTCCAAAGGCCGCGAGGAGCCGCCGCTCGCCGGCATTGGTCGCCCGAGTTCCGCCTCCGCTCGGGACAAAGGGAGAAGGAGGAGGGCGGACTAGTCAACCCTGACTAGTGGGCCCTCTGGACCCACTGTCAGCGACCTCATGTCTGTCCACGCGGTTAAGTGGAGGCGTAAAGCCTCAAGTACGCCTCCTCTGCACCGAAAGCGTATTTCTATCTGAAACGTTTTCTTTTCTATTTTATTTTAAATAACAGATTTTGACCACAACTTTGACTGGCTATAACTTTTTAAATATAACTCCAAATGAGTTGATTCTTTTTCCCACCTTCCTCAAATTTGGTCTAGTTTATTTTAAGATTTATTTGAAAAAATTTCGAACAACTTTTTTGTAGTGTTTTTTGAAATGTGTGTTAATCCAAATATATTTTCAAATAGGATTTTGGGGAGAGAGAAGAAACGTTCAAAAAGTTTTGGAGAGCACCCCACCCCTCCACAACATTGAAGGCAAGCATTCTGAATCCCGGCATAATGTTTTGGTGTGATCGTGGATATATTTATAACACCACCGCATTTTGAAGGACTTGTTATTTCATGTGATATGGTCATATGCATGGGTGCATGTTATTGATTTTCATGCTATTGGAAATGAACTCACTTGTGATGATAATCACCCTCATGTGCCTTGCATTCATACCGGCAAGAACCCGGGAAAACCTCTGCCTTGGGTAGGCATGGGTTTGTCGCCGGTCTCCGTCGGGACGGTTATGTCTGGTATGGCATGGTAAGGTGATATGAGAGGTGACTCTGTTGGATGAAATATATTCGTTATACTAATCATGCAGGGGATACTTGAACCTCCCGAGTCGACCTAGATCGAGTCTTGTTCCAGTAACCCCCATACTTGTTTCGTACTACCACTCGTCTCTACAGCAAGTAGAGTACGGTTCAGTAAGTTGTCAACCTCTTTCTAGCACACACCGTACAGAGAGGCCATGGTGGAAGGTACCGGTTGTAGCTGGTAGGCAAGCCACCTGGTCCGGGGGCATGGGTGTTTCCGGTTGGGACCGAGAGGGGAGGCCACCCCTTAGAGTGCGCGATATAAGTTTGATCCCATGCTACGCGAGGTTGTAGCCTCCCCACTTAGAGTTGCTTAACAGGTGTCGTGGGTGATTCCAGACACGTGTGAGTTAAGCTGGTGTGTGCAAGTTAGGTGTGTTTTCAACAAAAAGACCGTAGACGGAATTAGTCCCGATGGACTAAAGAAATCCGTTACTCGTGGGTAAAGAGTACACCCTCTGCAGAGAATAAACCTATTCAAATAGCCGTGTCCATGGTTAAGGATTTCAGTCTGGGATGGTCAGGTGTCGGTCCTAGTGTCGGTCTTCGGAGGTGAAACGGTTAATCAGAAATGGAATTACTACTTGTGACTTGTGAGAACTATGATTATTATTATTGTTGACTAACCCGTGATATTATTGTTATTATCGAGTATCTCAGGGATGGTTCTACCTCCGAGATATTCACTATGAATGTTTATTTTTAAAGCCCTTTATGTGGTGTCGCTCAGACGCCCGACTGTGGCATTTCTTTTAAAGCCCTTTATGTGGTGTCGCTCAGACGCCCGACTGTGGCATTTATTTTTAAAGCCCTTTATGTGGTGTCGCTCAGACGCCCGACTATGGCATTTATTTTTAAAGCCCTTTATGTGGTGTCGCTCAGACGCCCGACTGTAGCATTTCTTTTAAAGCCCTTTATGTGGTGTCGCTCAGACGCCCGACTGTGGCATTTCTTTTAAAGCCCTTTTTGTGGTGTCGCTCAGACGCCCGACTGTGGCATTGTTTATTATTTCATACTTTTTAATACTACTATGTTATTGAAATTTTATAAATAACTTGCTTGCACGCATCAGAGTTTCATTTATCTTTTGTGACTGACTTCATGAGCATAAAATATTTTCAGCACATCATTGTTATATTATACCTGTGTTCATAATGTTTGCGAGTACATTCAAAGTACTCACTGGCTTGTCCCTGGCTATTGCCTTGGCCAGATTTTCTTGCTCGGAGAGGAGCAACGCGATGCCAGTCCCGGAACCCACTCAATGGAGATAGCAGCCTCGCGAGGATAGGAGTTAACCTGGTCAGCTGTTCCCGTGGGAAATGGAGTCCCATAGACACTGATGTTTCACAACCCGCTTCCGCCATCAACCACTAGAAACCATTTGTTGTACTCACAGGCCAGAATGGTCTTGTACTACATATTTTGTATTTTTGCTTGGAATTTCTGTATCAAGTTGGAGCCTCATCAGCTAACAGTAATCCTGGGGCTGATGAGCACGACGGTCTTTTCTGGAAAATTTATTACCCGGAAAACCGGTCGTGGCAGACTTGGTATCAGAGCCAGGCTGACCATTGGCTAATCCTATCTTAGCCAGGTCGAAAAACTTAGGCAAACCAACCCACTAGACCATAGCCAAACCCCAGCCAAGCTTCTCGTGCAAGATAGCCACACAGTGACCCAACACCTTTTTGGCAGTCGGTGCCCAACCTATCAACCTAACCTGTCACTCATGCGCCAGTGACCGACCCCTAAATAGTCCTTTCTCGCAAGCGTGTGAAGGAAGACTCCGCCCCCTTTTCCTATAAAAAGGGCACGCTAGTCCCAACACAGCACCGCACAGCCGCTACCCCAAACCGAGCCACAATGCCTGGACCCATAGTGCACAACGAGACCACAGCAACCAACCTTGGAGGTTTTGTGACCATCCTCGCAAACCTCACCCGTCGTGCCTACGCGTTAGAAGAGCCACCAGAATATGTTGTGTATCAAGGACCCATGAGCGGTGAAGACCGTCAATTCTGGGCCACTGTGCACATCTATGGTAGGGGTCTAGCACCCGAGCGCCCCTATAGGTTCACCGGGAGGACAACTTCCTTTGAGCCACAAGCCATCCAGCTAGCCGCTCGAGAGGCTATAGTTCATCTCAGGCACTTGTCGCCCAGAGTTAACTGTCGCTCGTTCCACTACTACCCCAGACGTGAAGGGTATGGTAGACCACCCCAAGTTGCCAACAGAGATCACGAGACAGACCCCGCATTGTTGCACCTAGTGCGCTATGTAAGTGCACTAGAGGCACTATTCGACCAGATCACTATTGATCTAATCGCAGCTCGTGGAGAGCTGGTTCGTCGAACCCCGGCGAGAGGAGAAAACGAGCCCAACGCCGACAACCCAGTCGTGCTGTTTGGACAACCGATCGAGACCCCGAGATTAGCTCCAGCCATCAGCCGAGATGCATTGATGACCCCAGAAGTGCTTCGTCGCATTTTGGGAGCACACTCCAACGGGGTTGTGGCCAACAATCCCCGTGATGGTCATCATCATTACCCCGACCCTACAGTTCCTCCGCCATCTCTGACTAATCCCGGCAGAGAGACGCGTGGAGAAACCTCGACATCCACCAGGCACGCCCGTTTAGACATGAACGAGGTAGACTAAGCCATATGAGTAGCACCGAGTTTCAGTGTATCCTCGCTTTGTAATCGTGCGACCGTGTATATTAACGCAGCCTGTCGTTGTGCCTCTGTTTTAATAGTAGCCTTGCATATTTGGTCAGCGCATAGCTGCATATTTTTCCGGGCACAACTAGCGAAACCAACCCGACGACAACCACAGTAACGTGTCTCTTTATGAGATATGTGTATCTCTGACACTGACTCGACCTTTGGAGCTAAGCTGGCAAAATTTATTACCTTTCACCACGGTAAAACGAATCCAGCTCCATTGCTATATAAAGGCCACCTTGTGACCTTACCCAGCAACCCTCACTTTGTGCACCACACTCACACTTTATCCTGTCATGCTGAGCCCCAGCATTCATCTGAGAACCCCAAATGCAACCCCAGTTAGCTTTGTCAAAATATTGTGGGATTTTACCCACAGTACCATGGGTTCTACCCAGCCACCTCAGTACGAGCTGTTCAAATCAAGGATCACCCCATCCACCTCGGAATACTGGGCAGCAGTACACATCCCTCCCGTAGACTCCAACCAAGATCCAACGGAAGTTTCCTTCGTGGGGAAATCTATGCCAACCCCACACCTGGCCATAGAAGCTGCTGCGAAAGAAGCGATTGCTCGTCTTCGATCTGCAGTACCTTATGCCCGCGAACGAGGATATTATTACTTTCCGAGCCGTGCAGCACCCGGAGAAGTAACATCTTTTCTCGGTGGACGTATTGAGAGAGACCCAGTTCTGGCCAACCTTATCCAGTACATCATTGCTCAAGAGCATTTGAACCAGCGAGTGATGGATTATCTCCAGAGCCTCGCAGATTTAAATCCTCAGATTGCCATCGGCAGACCACTGAGACCCGACCCGGAGAGACGCATACATCGACTGGTCAATCCACTTCCTCCGATAGAAGAGGAGTGTATTCCTTTACCAGAGACATTTTATCAGGACCCCGTCCAGTTACCATTTTCATTTTAGACGTCACTACTGTATTGTTCTTTGCAACATTTATTTATGTGTGTAACTTATGCGTGATACCCTGAGTTTGTACGACGAGTCAATTATTTGGCTTCTACTAATGTGTGTAGTTTTTATTGTGGTTTATGCTCCTCCAAATTAACTGTTTTTCCCTTGCAAAATCCCGGAGTGATATTTCTTTTCCCTGAGTTGCTACACCTGCCCTTTCTCACGACGTGGATTATTTAATTTCACACAGCACCACGCAGTAGACTCACAACCATAATCATTTGGGCACATACACTGTTTGCAAAACCTTGCAACGATGTTACATCCAGCTAATCCCCCCCCTAACAGCAGTTAGCACCCGGCACACCTCCATCTACTCCTCATGATCACCACCACCGCAGAGAGCCAACACCCGAGCCGCAGCGTCACGATACTCGTCGAAGATCATCGCACACAGGAGCACAGAGAGCCCCAGCAGTGTCGCCAGCCCTCCGCATATCAGAATCACAAACCAGTCCAGCATCGCCTCCACCATTAGAGCCTCACCCGAGCTTCTGTAAGCAGTTTGGAGAAAGGAGGAGGAGAAGTGAGGCCAGGTGTGAGGAAGAAGAGAGAGTCACCCCGGCCATTTTATAGCTCGAGCTCGGTGTACGGTGGGCAAAGTCCACCAACGCCGCTCGTCGCCGATCGCCGGCGTTCGGAATCGAATCCGCGAGCAGTGCCGAAAGCGCGCTGGCCCGCGAGGTGAGTGCACGCTGCACCGGCAGCTAGCACGCCGCGCCCTACCACGGTACGGCCTAGATGCCCTACGAGTTAGGCATAGCCGGTGGAGAAAGCGCGAGAAAGCGCGCGGGAGAGAAGAGGTAGAAGGAAGAGCCAGAGGGAGAAGAGGAGACTGACAGTGGGCCCCGGTCCCACCTGTCAGCCAGAGAGAGCACTGTGCTCTCGGGTACAACTAGCGTATATCTAAATTTGGAAGTTTTTCTAAATTTTTATCCAGCGTAAAAATCACCCGTTTTTGTCCCGAACCGCAGACTCTTCCACGCAGCCCCAGTTTTCACACTGTGGTTTTTCACCACTTATTGCCCTCTCACTGTCGCCACATCTTTATTGCGTAATTATTTTCTTAACACCGCTTTTAGCAAATCTCGAGGACGAGATTTTTCTTAAGGGGGATAGTGTTGTGACACCCCAAAAAAATTTGGCCTTGTTTTAATAAATTAAAATTTTTCCAGGAATTAAAACTTTGGATTTCTGAGCTCCATTTTGATTTTTAAATCATTTCTTTCCCTGTTATGATGAGTTTTTCCCAGAGAGAAAACTTTTCAAATATGTTATTGGACTTGTTTAACCTCTCAAGAAAAACTTTCCTTCTATCAGTGTAACTAATTAAATAATTAAGTTGCTTGATCTTTATTTTTTTGAAAATGGTTTTTCAAGGTTATATGGCCATTTTTGCACTGCAACCATTTGATATATTATTCTAAAAATCCAACCAAAGTTTGGAGATATCATGTGATGTCTCTAAATCACTTTTGTGCAATAATATATTTAATACATTGCATATTTTGAGCTCTTCATTCAATTTTCTTCTCTGGTCCAGAGAGCAATTTTACACTACAACCTATTTAAATATTTCTTTAAAACTTCTACCAAAATTAGGGGAGGTCAGTAGGAGCCTATTATTCCACTTTGTGCAAAAACCTATTTATGTTCTTTGAAAATATTGAGTGAATCAACCTCATCTTCATTCTGGACCAACTGAATGGTTTGTACAGCAACCATATTTTTGCTTGCTCTTTAACCCTTGATTCTTTCTCCTACTTATAGTCCTCCATGTTAAACCCTTAAGTCCAGGAGCATGCACCATTTGGATCATTTTTGGTTCATGAAATAATGCTATTTATTTCCTGTCCAGGAATGTAGTTTTGCAAAACTTGCACTAACAAGTTTCTTCTTTTGGCAAACTAACCTTACCCCCCTCTTGTACATCGAAAGAGACCCCAACCTGGAAGTTTTGGCTACCCCAAGAGCTACATAGGTGCCTCTGGCATTTTGTCAAACACCCTGAGTGCATGACCAGTTTCGGCATGATTTCATATTTCCATTGTGAGCTTGAGCTCCTGACCTAACAAGCATGTCCACTAGACTCCCCGTTTCTATTAACCTAGATCTGTTAATTGCCAGTCTCAACCAAGCTCTGTAGCATGCTCTGGCATTGCGTCGAGCACGTTCCGTGCACGCCCGGAGCGCGAGCAGAGCGTGCGTTTGGCACGCACGTGCGCCGAGCCGACACGCTGGCCCCCACGGCTTTGGCCCGCTCTGCAGAACCTCGCCACATACTTCCCTTCTCACCACTATGCGCCAAGCCGCTCCTCGCCACGCCCGGCAAGCCAAGAGCTAGCCGCCGCCGCCCGACAGCCCTGCATCGTTCAGCCGCCGAAGCCACCCCGGCTCGCCACCTGCCCCTGTGAGCAGTGCGTGCTCATCCACAGCTTCGTCCTCTAGCTCTCGTCGCCGCCACGTTCTCCTGCAGCTACAGAAAGACGGTCGCCGATGAGCTCATCCGCGGCCGCCGCTGAACCGCCTCGACTCGCCTATATAAGGAGCCCAGAGCTCATCCCCGCACGCAGGCAGTCCCAAGCCACCTCCCGAGGACCCCCTTGGGCAACCAATCGACCCGGGGAGGCCTCCTTCCTCATCTCCGGCAGCTGCAGCCGCCGCCACTGCCCCGGCCAATTCGGCACCACCAGGGCCTCCCACTCTCCATTCTCTCCACCAAGAGCCCCCTCATCCTCCCGTAAACCATTCCCACTACTCCATTTCGATCGAGAACCACCGCCGCCCCGAAACCACTTTTCCCCGAAGCTTTCCTCCGCCGAGGAGCTCGCCGCCGACAGCTCACGCCGTCCCCGCCGACCCAGCGACTACCAGTAGGATCGCCCTCGATCCGCGGATCCATCCCCGCCCTCCAGAGGCCGCGAGGAGCCGCCGCTCGCCGGCGTTGGTCACCGGAGTTCCGCCTCCGCTCGGGACAGAGGGAGAAGGAGGAGGGCGGACTAGTCAAACCTGACTAGTGGGCCCTCTGGACCCACTGTCAGCGACCTCGTGTCTGTCCACGTGGTTAAGTGGAGGCGTAAAGCCTCAAGTACGCCTCCTCTGCACCGAAAGCGTATTTCTATCTGAAACGTTTTCTTTTCTGTTTTATTTTAAATAACAGATTTTGACCACAACTTTGACTGGCTATAACTTTTTAAATATAACTCCAAATGAGTTGATTCTTTTTCCCTACCTTCCTCAAATTTGGTCTAGTTTATTTTAAGATTTATTTGAAAATTTTCAAACAACTTTTTTGTACTGTTTTTGAAATGTGTGTTAATTCAAATATATTTTCAAATAGGATTTTGGGGAGAGAGAAGAAACTTTCAAAAAGTTTTGGAGAGCACCCCACCCCTCCACAACATTGAAGGCAAGCATTCTGAATCCCGGCATAATGTTTTGGTGTGATCGTGGATACATTTATAACACCACCGCATTTTGAAGGACTTGTTATTTCATGTGATATGATCATATGCATGGGTGCATGTTATTGATTTCCATGCTATTGGAAATGAACTCACTTGTGATGATAATCACCCTCATGTGCCTTGCATGCATACCGGCAGGAACCCGGGAAAACCTCTGCCTTGGGTAGGCATGAGTTTGTCGCCGGTCTCCGTCGGGACGGTTATGTCTGGTATGGCATGGTAAGGTGATATGAGAGGTGACTCTGTTGGATGAAATATATTCGTTATACTAATCATGCAGGGAATACTTGAACCTCCTGAGTCGACCTAGATCGAGTCTTGTTCCAGTAACCCCCATACTTGTTTCGTACTACCACTCGTCTCTACAGCAAGTAGAGTACGGTTCAGTAAGTTGTCAACCTCTTTCTAGCACACACCGTACAGAGAGGCCATGGTGGAAGGTACCGGTTGTAGCTGGTAGGCAAGCCACCTGGTCCGGGGGCATGGGTGTTTCCGGTTGGGACCGAGAGGGGAGGCCACCCCTTAGAGTGCGCGATATAAGTTTGATCCCATGCTACGCGAGGTTGTAGCCTCCCCACTTAGAGTTGCTTAACAGGTGTCGTGGGTGATTCCAGACACGTGTGAGTTAAGCTGGTGTGTGCAAGTTAGGTGTGTTTTCAACAAAAAGACCGTAGACGGAATTAGTCCCGATGGACTAAAGAAATCCGTTACTCGTGGGTAAAGAGTACATCCTCTGCAGAGAATAAACCTATTCAAATAGCCGTGTCCATGGTTAAGGATTTCAATCTGGGATGGTCAGGTGTCGGTCCTAGTGTCGGTCTTCGGAGGTGAAACGGTTAACCAGAAATGGAATTACTACTTGTGACTTGTGAGAACTATGATTATTATTATTGTTGACTAACCCGTGATATTATTGTTATTATCGAGTATCTCAGGGATGGTTCTACCTCCGGGATATTCACTATGAATGTTTATTTTTAAAGCCCTTTATGTGGTGTCGCTCAGACGCCCGACTGTGGCATTTCTTTTAAAGCCCTTTATGTGGTGTCGCTCAGACGCCCGACTGTGGCATTTTTTTAAAGCCCTTTATGTGGTGTCGCTCAGACGCCCGACTGTGGCATTTCTTTTAAAGCCCTTTATGTGGTGTCGCTCAGACGCCCGACTGTGGCATTTCTTTTTAAAGCCCTTTATGTGTGTCGCTCAGACGCCCGGCTGTGGCATTTCTTTTAAAGCCCTTTTTGTGGTGTCGCTCAGACGCCCGACTGTGGCACGCATCAGAGTTTCATTTATCTTTTGTGACTGACTTCATGAGCATAAAATATTTTTAGCACATCATTGTTATATTATACCTGTGTTCATAATGTTTGCGAGTACATTCAAAGTACTCACTGGCTTGTCCCTGGCTATTGTCTTGGCCAGATTTTCTTGCTCGGAGAGGAGCGACGCGATGCCAGTCCCGGAACCCACTCAATGGAGATAGCAGCCTCGCGAGGATAGGAGTTAACCTGGTCAGCTGTTCCCGTGGGAAATGGAGTCCCATAGACACTGATGTTTCACAACCCGCTTCCGCCATCAACCACTAGAAACCATTTGTTGTACTCACAGGCCAGAATGGTCTTGTACTACATATTTTGTATTTTTGCTTGGAATTTCTGTATCAAGTTGGAGCCTCATCAGCTAACAGTAATCCTGGGGCTGATGAGCACGACGGTCTTTTCTGGAAAATTTATTACCTGAAAAACCGGTCGTGGCAGTGCCACTTTTAGAGTAATCACACTTTCAATATCTATGCAAACAGGGATGCTCGATTTTAGTGGAACTGCACAAAAAGTCCAACTGGTTCAACATTAGGAGCATGTTTTTTTCCAAAACTTTATATCCAATTGGTGGCATTATGAGTTGTTCATTACGAAGGTACATGGTTTTCTACTATCTTGCTACTCTTTTTGTATTGTCATTAGATAGTAATACTGGTGGTTTGCATGTGAATTCATTGGCAGGGTTGACCTACATTGGAGGTCCAGGACAGGATTAAATGATTGGATGCTCAATTTCGGTTGTATCAATTTCACCTCTTCCATCACTGTGAACATGGATATCCTTGGTATGATGAAGAATAGGCGCTATATTTTTGCTCCGAACCAGCAAATCAATTCAGTATGAAATTGTCCAGTGCAAAACATAACTGTATCAGATTGTCCAGTGCAGAACATGAAAGATGCTAAGCGAAAGAGACATGTTTAAACCAAAAATACAAGGTGTGGTATATGTTTGCTAGCTTCTTGATATTTGTGCAGACATAGATGTCTGCCCGTTGCTATTTGGCAAACCAACAAAGTGCCTGCAATTTTGGTTGAACTGCACAAGAGAATAGTATAGGCACTGCATGCAGTGCCATTTGAAAATAGACACAGAAAGATTGGATAGTCACTTCATGGACTGCCGAAAAGTAGTATTGTACTATTTATTGGCCAACACTAGGTGCTTCATTTCTTTGGACTGATTATACAATGGGCATCATTTTGCCTAAGTTAAAGTTTGTATTCCAAAAATAGTCTCGCCGTGTGATCGAGAGAAGACCAAGTCATATTGCAGTGGATGTTCCTCCATCATGTGTGGTTCATTCTCATGGTTCCAGCTGTTGGTGAAACCACTTACGTTTGCAAGAGGAATTGTAGACTTCACAAACAAATTTGTCTTTCAATCTGTACTGAATGTTGGCCAAGAGAAGCATCCAAGTTAGTAGGAAGAACAGATGTTTTTTCTAGATCTTTGCTTTTGGAGCTACATATTTGTATATGATCCGTGAATCATTGAGATGCATTAACAGTTACTTATTTCTGTTCGCTCAGTGTTTACAAGTTACTGATCGATCACTAGCTAGCCTACAAATGCGGTCCTGGCAGTTTTATTTGCGACGCAAGATGCAAAGTGGCAGTTTTTTGAATAAAAATGCCTACCTCTGAAGAAACTGGCAAGCTACACTATCGATCCTACACGGATAAAAATGCCTACCTCTAGAGAAACTGACAAGCTACACTATCGATCCTACACGGATAAATAGCGGATCACACACATACTACCTCCTTTCCGGTTTGCAGGACTCAATTCAAGAAACGACCTACTCGATCCTACACGAATAAATAGGGGATCACGCACGTACTAGTACCTCCTTTCCGGTTTGCAGGGCTTAATTCAAACCTCTCACCAACCAAGGTACTCCCTCCGTTCAGGATTTATTAGTCCCATGAGCAAAGCAGCAAGACCAAGGCATGGCAATAATTAACGGCATGCAGAAGTTTAAGCCTAATTAATTCCAGCGATTTAAGTGGCTGCATGCGTGCCCTAGGCATGCAGAAGTTTAAGCCTAATTAATTCTAGTGATTTAAGTGGCTGCATGCTGCTTCGCGTACTGCCTGCGAACGATTCTGAGTGCCTGCATGCAGCCAGCCGTAATTAAGGCAGCTAACTGATGCGAAAAAAGATACGCTTTAAATCCATGGAATCATTATTAACAAGGAGGGAGATGATTCGAGTGCACTCATTTGACCGCCATGCCGGCGTGCGACCCAGACGGGATGGGACGGCACAGTCATAATTTCAGTTTCTCTAGTTTTCCATGGCAAGCTGGCGCGCTAAGCCATTATGCATTGAATTCCAATGACAGTCGCGCTACCTTCCGCCTATAAGTACTGTTTCCTGTCCTTCTCAAGCGCCACCGTGACCCAACTCGCCATATCCTCATAAGCCCCCACCGGCCCGACGTCGCTCGCGACGTCCGCCATGCCCCCGCCCGTACGCGGTAGGCGACGCCGGAAGCGGTCACCGCCAGAACTAGTGTTCGGGTTTTCACCGGAAGGCAGACGGAGGGAGGAGGCATTCTATCTATCTTTAGATGGCAATGCAGAGATCGAGGAGTTGTTGGAGCACGACCGCATGGCGGAGGAGCAGGAGTTGTTGGAGCGCGACCGCCTGGCAGAGGAGCAGCGTATCGCCGATTTGCACCGCTAGCAGGACATGGAGCAGCAGCACACCGATGCTCTGAGTCGCGAGCAGAGCGCCCGCAACTGGGCCGACTACGTGGAGGCCGGCACCCGGCAAATAGCCCTGGAGGCTGTCGGGCACGCACGCGTTGGCGATGCCGATTTTTACTACCAGCTCGTCCAGTGGGTTTCCCGCTTGGAAGCCGAAGCTTCGGTGGACCACGCCGACATGGAATGGGCCAATGTGCGCGAGCAACGCGCCCTATTGCACCTCTAGCAAGTCCGAGGCGAGACGGAGGACGCCGGTGCCGGCGTTTAGCATGGACAGCAGATGGCGGCCGACATCGTCTAGTTAGCTAAGAGTAAGTTAGTACTTGTACGCTACTAGAGTGTTAGTGGGAGTAGATAGTTTAGATAGTTAACTTGGCTATGATGGTTGTCAATGTGGAAGTTCAGTACTCTATATGTGGATCAGACCTGTCCGTTTGAACATATGGAATGGGCTGTTATTTTTTAAATGGGTTGTATTTGTCCTCCACGGTTTAGAGGCTGACTTGTGGGCCCAGCAAGTTGACGCGTACACAATCAGGAGATGATTGTACGTGGAGACGATGACATCAGGGACCCGCCAAGGTCATGGCAGTACGCAAGCAAGTGCCTCCTCATTTCAAGCCAATAAAAAAAATGGCTGCTCCTAGTGGATTCTGACATCTGGGTCCCATGCCATTGTCAACGTAGTCAATAAACGAGAGAATTGCACAATGAGCGGCTGACACCAGGGACCCAGCAGCTCGCCCAGCTATTTTTGTGTTGGGTTAAATTTGATAAATGCCCCTCCAAATCTGGTGTATCCGAGAAATGCCACTGCGATTTCCAAACTTTGAAAAATGCCATTTCAAGTGGCATTTTTTGAAGTCTGGAGTGGCGTTTTTCAAAGTTTGCAAACTGCAGTGGCGTTTTTCAAAGTTTGCAAAAATTGTAGTGGCATTTTTCAAAGTTTGGAAATTGCAGTGGCATTTTTATGAATCGCCATAATTGGAGTGGCATTTATCTAATTTGTTTTTGAGACGGAAGCAGGGTGTCAACTAGCCTTTGTGGGACACTTTGGCATGTCTAGACAGCCGTTTCTTTTATGTTTACCATAGACCAGCCCAGTAGTTTTTTTTTCTTTCTAAAAATGGCTAGCCCAGTTTTTTTGTGATTTGTCAAGTAAGTCGCTTTATCAGGCCTGCTGGGCTGCAAATCTTTCAAGACGAGGAGAGCTTCATTAGGCTAGCTGAGAAAACGGCCTATCAGTAATGAGAAATGGGATGTACATTTTTAAAACACATCAAACCGGCAATTATTTTCAAATATCTTTTTTTCATTTCGAGATTTTAAATTGCATTGATTTTTATGCGTGGACAATTTATTGGATTTTATATTGATATACATTTATTTTTAAAATCAGTCTGAATGTGACTCGAAATTTCGGGATTAAAAACAGTTCAGACCGCACCGACATATGTAAAATTTCGTATAATTTTTTAATTGTGGCCACAATATGGGCTGTAATGCTAACATACAGAATATGGGCTCCAAAAAACCTGTAAGAATTAGCAAATGGGCTGTAAATTATTTGAAATAATGGCAGATGGGATGTATGCTGTTTTCCACAGATTTGAGGCTTTCCACAGATGGCGTGTGTACTATTGGATGTCCATCCAACGGCCGTCGTGCTTCTTCAATCTCTGCTCTTCCTGCTCCAGCCGCTCAAACAAGCGCCGGCGGGACTTCCTGCTCCCTCCTCCCCGCGGTCGGCTATGCTGCCGCGCAGGCCTCACCGCCCCACCATACTCCCATCGCTGGCCTAGCCATCCCTCTACTCACCCACACCTGCTGTTATTCTCCGGCGACGGCAGACGAACCAGTAAACCCTCGTACAGTCGTACTCCCTTCCACGTGGGAAACAAAAACAACGGCCGAGTCTTCCCTGCTTCCGTGTCGTTCCCTTCCTAGGCCTCGCCGTCATCCACCACCCTGGTGCTCTCGGCGTGGCGTGGTCAGCATGGTCAACGACCGACATGCATATAAAGTGGACTGTACGTGGAGAGGCTGACAGCTGGGTCCACAGCCGCACGCAAGGAAATGCCTCCTTATTACGCGCAAAATAATGATTTCCTCCACCTAACATCTGGGAACCACCGAAACGGCCTCTGTATTTCGCAAAAAAAACATTACCGCCGCTGACAGCTCGGACCCACCAGCTATATCTTCGCACACAAGGAAGTGCCTCCTTATCACGCACAAAAAAATGAATACTCCCCTTGCTAGCTGGGACCCAGTATAGTGGGCCTACTAAGTTGACGGGGACGAAGGGCTTTGTCAACTTAGTCAACACTACTAGAAAAACCTCTACTAATGGCGCACCTATTATGGCCATTAATGGCGCATCTGTGGTGCGCCACTAACAGCACGCCATTAGTAATTTTTACTAATGGCGCACCAGTGGTGCGCCATTAGTATCTGGTATACTAATGGCGCACCACTGGTGCGCCATTAGTATAGGCCACGGTGCGCCATTAGTATGTCTCCCAGGGGCCAGGTGCTTTGGATACTAATGGCGCACCACAACTGGATGCGCCATTAGTAACTGCGGCATACTAATGGCGCACTTTCCTGTGATGCGCCATTAGTGATGCGTCATTTAGAATCTAGATCTGGATTGTGATTTTTTGCCCATTTTTTTGCTCGTTTTTTTTGCTTGTTTTTTGGCACGACAATATTCTCAAATTTTGTTCCTGTTGTTTTTGGATCTTGTTGCCATGGTCTTTTGCCGGAGAGGAGTTCGCCGGAGAGGAGGAGGAGGAGCTCACTGGAGAGGAGGGAGGAGGAGCTCACCGGAGAGGAGGGAGGAGGAGCTCACCGGAGAGGAGGGAGGAGGAGCTCACCGGAGAGGAGGGAGGAGGAGCTCACCGGAGAGGAGGGAGGAGGAGCTCACCGGAGAGGAGGGAGGAGGAGCTCACCGGAGAGGAGGGAGGAGGAGCTCACCAGAGAGGAGGGGATTTTTTGCCTCACCGGAGAGGAGGGAGGAGGGAGAGGAGGGAGGAGGAGCTCACCGGAGAGGAGGGAGAAGAAACCATGAGGGGAGGGGAGGGGAGGGGAGGGGAGGGGAGGGGAGGGGAGGGGAGGGGAGGAGGGAGGAGGAGGTCGCCGGAGAGGAGGGAGAAGAAACCATGAGGGGAGGGGAGGGGAGGGGAGGGGAGGGAGGGGAGGGGAGGGGAGGAGGGAGGAGGGAGGAGGGAGGAGGTAGGAGGAGGTCGCCGCAGAGGAGGAGAGAAGGGAAGATGAAATGAAGAGAGGAGGAGAGGACCAGCCATATATACGGCATACTAATGGCGCACCGCGGGCAGGTGCGCCATTAGTAATTTTTTTTTATTTTTGATTTATTTTGAATTTTGAAGGCGGGAAGATACTAATGGCGCACCATGGTCAGGTGCGCCATTAGTAATTTTTTTTATTTTTTTGATTTATTTTGAATTTTGAAGGCGGGAAGATACTAATGCCGCACCATGGTCAGGTGCGCCATTAGTAATTTTTTTATTTTTTTGACTTATTCTGAATTTTGAAGGAGGGAAGATACTAATGGCGCACCATGGGCAGGTGCGCCATTAGTAAGTTTGAATTTTTTTTGATTTTTTTTGCCTCTCTAGATCTTAAAAGCCCCGTATCTTTTTTTCTGTTAGGGTTTTGAGGATTTTGAAAATGTTTAACGGGGTTCCCCCCAGTTAAATTTGGATGTAACTTTTCGAGTAGATGATTTTTCATATAAAAAACTTTTTCATCCGAGTTAGTATGCAAAAGTTATGCCCATTTTTACAAATTCTCGCGAGATTTTGCAAATGAAGTCAAAATTCATATTTGTAAATTTTCCCAACAACTAGGCCACATATCACATGGGAAACTTATTTTCTTTTATTTTTTTTGACATTTTTATCATTTTGTTTTATTTTTTTTAAACTAAAAAAGCGATCCACGGGGGGGGGGGGGGGGTGCATTCGGTGGAAGTGGTGGCCAAGGTTACTAATGGCGCACCGTGGCATGGTGCGCCATTACTAGTTTAACTAGTAATGGCGCACCACACACACGGTGCGCCATTAGTATGTTTGGACAGGCGCACTAGTTCAAAAAAAAAATTGGTACTAATGGCGCACCGTAGGCAGGGTGCGCCATTAGTAGTTTCAACACTAATGGCTCATCAGAAGGTGGTGCGCCATTAGTATATACTAATGGCGCACCACATGTCTGGTGCGCCATTAGTGCCATTTCCATCTATAGCCCTTTTCCTAGTAGTGCAATATGCACGATTCTAGCTCGACTGACCGTACGATGTCCATCCAACGGCCGTAGTGCTTCTTCAACCTCTGGTCTTCTTGCTCCAGCCGCCCAAACCAGCGCCAGTCGTGCCGCCTGCTCCTGCCTCCCGTGGCCAGCTGTGCTTCCACGGAGGCCTCACCGCCCCCATACTACTCCCACCGCTGGCCAGGCCATCCCTCCACTCCACTCACCCACACCCCCTGTTATTCTATTGCAACGGCAGCGCAGCCGCACCAGTGAACCCTCGTACTCCTCTCCACGTGGGCATCTAGTGCCGCGTCTTTCCCGGCTCCGCGTCGTCCCCTTCCTAGGCCTCACCGTCGTCCACCGCCGTGGTGCTGTCGGCGCGGCATGGTCAATGTGGTCAACGACCAAATTCCATCGAAAGAATACTGTACATGGAGAGGCTGACAGCTGGGTCCACGACAGCCACAAGGAAGTGCCTCCTTATTACGCGGAAAATAATTATTCCTCCACCTAACAGCAGGGACCCACTGGACGCCCACCAGTATATCACGAAAAAAACATTTGCCCCTGACTGCTGGGACCCACCTGACGGGCCACTGTATTTCGCGAAAAAAATGTTCCCCCTGCTTTCAGCTCGGACCCACCGGAAGTGCCTCCTTATTACGCACAAAAAAATGAATACCCCCCCTACTAGCTGGGACCCACCTTGGTGGGAGGCTGACTTGTGGGCCTACTAAGTTGACGGGGATGGAGGGCTTTGTCAACTTAGTCAATATGCACGATTCTAGCTCTAGTGACCGTACGATGTCCATCCAACGGCCGTAGTGCTTCTTCAACCTCTTGTCTTCTTGCTCCAGCCACCCAAAGCAGCGCCGGTCGTGCCGCCTGCTCCGGCCTCCCGTGGCCGGCTGTGCTGCCGCGGAGGCCTCACCACCCCCTGCTATTCCCACCGCTGGCCAGGCCCTGCAGCGACGGCAGCCTCACACCGCGGCCGAACGAGTGAACCCTCATACTCCTCTCCGCGTGGGCATCCACTACCGCGTCTTCACCGGATCTGCGTCGTCCCCTTCCTAGGCCTCGCCGTCGTCCACCGCCCTGGTGCTCTCGGTGCGGTGTGGTCAACGTGGTCAAGGAACGACTTCCATCGGACGTGGATTGTACGTGGAGAGGCCGACAGCTGGGTCCACGGTGGCAGCAAGGAAGTGCCTCCTTATTACGCGGAAAATAATGATTCCTCCACCTGACAGCAGGGACCCATCGGACGGGCCACCGTATTTCACGAAAAAAAGTTTCCCCTGACTGTTGGGACCCACCAGCTACACCTTCGCACGAAAGGAAGTGCATCCGGGCAAAAAAAATGATTCGCCCCCCTGACTGCTGGGACCCACCAGCTACATCTTGACAAGCAAGGAAGTGCCTGACAGTCGGGACCCACCTGGTCGAAGCGTACGTTGTGTTGTCATTCTGGTCGCGAACGTGTATGTACATATATACTGGTGGATGTAGAGGCGCGCACGTGTCGTAGTAGAGGCGGCCAGGGTGCAAGAAAGAAAATACGGCCACATACGTGTACATACGGGCGGGGTCTCGAACACCTACTCGCGCATACGTATGGCAAGGGCTCGTTGACATGGGTGGGTCGAAACGGAGAAACAGCGTCGTCGTCGTGTTCATGGGGAGGCAACGGAATGCGTCGTGTTCATGGGGAGGCAAGGGAATGCGTCGTGTTCATGGGAAGGCAACGGAATGCTCGTGTTCATGGGGAGGCAACAGAACGCGTGGGAGCCAACCGGCTGGGTCGAAACGGAATGCATGGTCATGTTCATCGGGAGGGCTTGGACGGAACAGGCGATGGAAACGAGGCCTGGCGTACCGCACAACGCAGGAAACGGACCTCCTACGTTCAGAACCGGCTCCTGTTGATCGGGAGGGGTCTGGCGTACCGCAAAACGGAGGAAACGGACCTCCTACGGTCAAAATGGGGGTCCTGTTGATCGGGAGGGGTGTGGCATACCGCAAAACGGAGGAAACAGACTTGTGTTGGAGCGCTATGGTCGAAACGGGGGTCCTGTTCATCGTGAGGGGTGCGGCGTACCGCAAAACAGGACTCCACGGGATACTGTTCATCTCCACCGTCGACCCCCTCCAGCCTCCACGAGCTACTGTTCATCCACCGTCGACCTCCTCCAGCCTCCACGGGCTCCTGTTCATCCAGCCTCCACCGTGCGCTACTCCACCGTCTACTGTTCAACCACCCCTCCACCGTCTACTGTTCATCCAGCCCTCCACACCATGGGGTCCTGTTCAACCACCCCTCCACGGGCACCCCTCCACCATCTACTGTTCATCCAGCCCTCCACACCACGGGGTCCTGTTCAACCACCCCTACACCGTCTACTGTTCATCCAGCCCTCCACACCACGGGGTCCTGTTCATCTACCCCTCCACGGACACCCCTCCACCGTCTACTGTTCATCCAGCCCTCCACCACACCACGGGGTCCTGTTCATCCAGAAGCAACGCCACCTCTCATTGTTCATCCAAACCCCACCGCAACGCTCACTATTCATCTCATCGATCGGCTTCAGTTAGCGGCAGTAGCGAAGGAATCGCTCGATCGGGTTCAGTTAACAGCCATCGATCGATCGCTCGGGTTCAGTAGCGCGTAGCCTGCAGTGCAATCGCTCGGGTTCAGTTAGAGCCCAACGCCTCGCTCGGATTCAGTTAGAGCCAACGCCTTGGACACACGCGCGTACGTGTATGAGAGAAACACGCATCACTCGGCCCCCGACCTCCCACCGTAACCGGGAACTCCAAGAAATTTTCCTCCCCCTCGCTCCTACCACGGTTTTTCCCATCATGGACTGCCCAAAGAATATCATGCAGCTGCGTCTCCGGCCCACCCAGGACGAAAAGCCCATTTTCTGTCATGATTTTTTGTCATAGAAGTAGGAGCCCACCACATCTATGATGATACCGGGTTTTGTCACAATTATCGTCATAGAAGTGTCATATGTATGACAGAAAAAAAAATCGTTTGGCCCAAAATGTCACGGATGTGTCTTTTTTTTGTAGTGGAAGCACCGTCGAGCACATCCAGTGCGGGAGCAGGTGCAGCTGCAGGTGCTGGTGCAACGCTAGTCGAGCTGCTCCCCGCCAAGAAGTCAGCAAGGGGAAAGTCCGCTGCATTTTTTCTGGATTTTGCCTGGTCCAATTGAAAACGGCCGGAACCAAGGAAGTAGAAATATCTACAACCACCTGTTTTGCGGCAGCTACCGCTGTTGCGACTGTCTGAGTTGATTTCTTCTCAACCGCAATCTCAACCTTCTTGTCGATGTTTTCTTCATTTAACCTCCATCTTTCCTTTCTCTCCTCCGTGGTCTCACGGTAGTACTTCTTCCACGTGGCGCCGTCTCCGACACCATGCACGCGTCCATACGATAGTCGAGTATCCACCGGTTGTTGTTTCAATATGTTCAACGCCCGGTTGAATGGAGTGTCCCACTTGGGCCTCGCCAATGCCTCAGACGGCGAGTCGCTTTCGGCCGCAATCCCGTGCTACTCTCTTTGCAAAAGGCACAAGGATCGTTTACAAATATGACTAACGTGTGCAGTCGAATTGATCAGAAACAAAAATTACCAGCAGTCTCATGAACTCCATAATGACCGGTTTTGTCTCGTAAACCTTCTTCACTGGGTCCCAACAGTGTCGGGCCCTGAGGACGTCACGCTCCTGCTGGACGGTGAACTCTGCCAAGGGGTCTGGGATGCCCAGACTCGCGGCTTCCGCGTCCTCCTTGGCCCATTTGGACCTCTTTCCGCCTTAACCACAGCTTCCGAGGTGGTGGCTCCCAATGTTCCTCTCTTGAAGCCCCTTCATGTACTTAGACTTCTTTTGGCAGCTTCGGCCTCGCAAGCCTCCTTGAATATTTGAAACTGCTCTTCCGTGATTGTCGGATTATACTTTACAATCTCGGAGTATGGTTCCTTCTTGTCGATGATCTTTGCTTTCACTCGATTTTTCCAAGCGGCCAACGCGTCACTAAACTTGGTCATGGCGTGTTTGTTTATCTTCTTCGTTGTCGGGTCCTCATCTGGATCTTCATAATCCTTCTCATTCCGGCCCGGGAACAAGAATATCTGGTGAAACTTCTATCTTCTATAGTTTCTCATATTTTCTATCTTATGTAGTTTCTCATCGTTTATGGTGGCGGTTGTCCATACGATGCAGCCTATTTGATTGTCGTAGCATCGACGCGCTTCCTCGGGCGCCTTTGGCTCAAAATTGTCGTCGTCCACCTCCGTGACCACCAGTCTAGTACTCCTGAGTTTGTTAGGAAGCCGTTGCCTCTTTGCTTTCGGTTCTACACCGGCTCCGCTCCCCGAGGCAGCGCCGGTCTCGATGCTGGTCTGAGTCTGAGCGCCGGTCTCAGCCTCAGCACCGGTCTGCGTGTCGGTCTCAGTCCCCGATGCCACCGGTGGGCCCAGCAACAACATCGGTTGATCGTCGTCAAGGCTAAAAGATTCGTCTGCTGCCCGGTAAACATCGTCGCAATCACCAAAACCCTGTCCTTCATCGTTGCTAGCCATGTTTCCTATGATTAAATCTAGTCAATTAATTATAGACCTAATAAAATGAATATTGACATAAAAAAGGCCTATTGTTTTGCAGGAACATTGACTCCTTCCTGGTGCGGCAAATCCCGGGCACTCGATATGTCCTAGTTTGTAGCACAAGTCATGCCGAAATTCACGGAAAATTTCGGCATGACCTTTGCTAAAAAGTGGACAAATCGAGAACCTGAAATTTGCCGGAACGGAAATGAATCAACATTCCGGCAAAACATATATAGGCCACTCAGCTTCATTGAAACAACAAAGCCACTTGGGCACAAACAACATGACCACTTCAATGAAAAGATATAATCAACAAAGCCACTAACTAAATTTTTGCACTAACCTAGGTAATTAACCTAATTAAACTAGTTAACCTAACTACTTCTCTGGCAAAGCCCTAAATAAATTTTTGCCCTAACCTAGATAATTAACATAATTAAACTAGCTAACCTATGCAGGAGAGAGAGAAGAGGGGTGGGGGCTTACAGAGGATGGCTCAAGTGGTGGCGAGGGAGGCAGGGGCGTCTCCGGTGACGGCGAGGTAGGCAGTTGTGGCGAGGGAGGATCTAGTGGCGTCGACGGCGGCTCCGGTGGCGTTGATGAGGCCGCGCGGCTCCGTGGCGTTGGGGGCGGCTCCGGTGCCGCCGATGGCGCACGGCTCTGGTGGCTCCGGGGGCATTGACGTTGGCAGGAGACGGCGGCGAAGTGGGGCGACGGCGAATCGGGGAGACGGTGGCGGGGTGGGTCGAGAGATTTGGGGGGCAAGTGGTGGCCGGGGGGAAACAGTTTTTTGGTTAAGTCAAAACTAGCGGTAGCGCGTTTCGCAGAACGCGCTATAGCTAAGGTAGCTATAGCGCTCTTTCCAAAACGCGCTACTGCTATACCTATGTAATTTTCTCCCTTCTTTATTTCCTTTTCTTTTTCAATAGCAGGGGTCCTGGAAACGCGCTGCAGCTACGTTAGCTATAGCGCCTCTTACTAACACGTGCTACAGTTGTGCCTTTCTCTGTTTTTTCACTTTTTCATTTATTTTGCTGTACATTTTATTTTTTCTTTCTCCTTTTTCTGTTTCTTTCATTTTCATTTACTTTTCTATTTGTTTTTCATTTTATTTTATTTCCATTAGCAGTAGCGCTCTTACTCGGAAACGCGCTGCTACTCATGCCCTAGCGGTAGCGTGCTTCCTACAAGCCCGCTACTGCTATGCGTAACCCATCGTTCCACCAATGGTAACATTAGTAGTAGCGCTTTTACGGTCACACGCGCTACTGCTACAATCGTATCTGCAGCATGGTTTATTATTAACCGCTACTACTATCTAGCACTAGCGCCCTTTTCTCACCCACGTTGTTGCTAAATTTCTGTGTATAAGGTTTTCCCTAGTAGTGGCTGGACATCCCCTCTCTATGTGTCGTCGTGGGTGTGCTTGTTGTTTTGTGGGGAGCGATCGAAAGGTTGAAGAGACTAAGGTTATAATGGCCGCGGGAATTAAAGGGGAATCTGGACGGCCAGGAATATCGGCAGGCCCTGATGGCAGTTCTAATTTGCAGCGCGTAACTCCACCATGCCGCACGTAAGTGCATCGTGTGGCAACGCGCGCGGTGCAACCACGTGCATATGGGGCACCCGACGTGATCGTGCGCACGCCCAACCGCTGGCACAGCGCGTGCGGAGGGATGCAAGCAGAGCGCTCCATGGTCGCCTCAAGGAAAAGTTGTCCACAAGTCGAGCGCGCCGACGGACGCGAGCAAAGCACGCCAAAGGACGCGACAGAGTGCGCCGTGGTGCCTAACGATGAGCACAGCGTGCTACGGCGCCTAACGGCGAGCAGAGCTTGCCGAGGGACGCGAGCAGAGGACGGCACAGTGATACATGGCAAACAAGACGAACTGTGCGAGCGTTGTCGGAGACATCAAGCACGAATCAGATTAGAGTTGCGTGTGCGATACGTGGTAGACAGGTGATCCATCAGAGCTGTTTGTGATGGAATGAGCTGTGTGTGTTGCGGGCAAGTGCTTGCTGGTGTATAACCTTAAATTTAACCAAAAAAGTGTTAATGCGTGTTACAAAAATTGTATAGCTGGAAACTATGTTCAAATACGACTCCAACGATATAATCTATGGCGACATGCATTCGTATTTTATTAGTTAAATCCTACTTATAAACCAGGACGGGGGTATAGTAGGTAATTAAATTGCAAACATTTTTTATTAACTATATGTGTACGTGTCCTCTCGTCCTCCTCTCGCACGTCTTGTCACCCCGTTGCCACAGACGGCTTACAGAGCAAGCTTGCACAGTGCGCAGGGGCGTTCTTTTGGCCAAACGGTGGCGCAAATGAATCGTTGGTGAGCCCGTTCCCACGCAACGTCGCAGGTTCCCGCGCAAGCTTCCCACCCGACTCGGTGAAATCCCCCAAAATCCCAATGCTTGTCGGCCTGCTATAAAAACCCTCACGGCCGGTGAGTCCTGCGTCACATTTTCCTCTCCCTCCCTATAGCTTATCTCGTCTGCTTGTCCCACAATCGCCAAGGGCACCGGTCCGTCATCATCGCTCAGCCACTCCACCGTCATCAGAGGACAGCTCCAGCTGAGAGGCTACACCGCGGCGGCCGCGCAGTCCCTGGCGTAGTGTAGTGCGCATGGCGTCCCTGTTGAGTGTGCGCGGAACACCCACCACACGCTCCGCCGCAACTGCCCGTCGGCAGCTGTTGCCGGCCGCCGTTGCCGCCACACCATCGAAAGCCAGGGCCATCCCCCGCTCCGCCGATGCGGCCCGAAGGCGGGAGGTGGCCGTCGTGGCCGCCACCCCACTGCCGACTATTGTGGCCATCACCCGCTCCGCCACCGCGGCCCAAAGGCAGGAGGTGGTGGTCATGGCCGCCACCCCATCGTCGGCCGCCGTGGCCGCCAGCCCACCGTTGACCGCCGGGATCATCACTCGCTCCGCCACCGCCGCCCAAAGGAGGGAGGCGGAGATGGAGGCCCGCACGTGCGCCAGCGACCTTGCGCGCTACATCGAGTTCCTACGGGAGGAGGAGGAGCGCCTCATCGAGCACGCGAAGAGCCTTACCGCAGCCGTGGCCGCTGCATATGTCGACGCAGAGGCAAGGAATTAGGAGATCTACGAGCAGTCTGGCCGCTTCGAGAGGGATCGTCTGGAGCGGCAGTGGGCGTCGAGCTGGCGAGCATCGCTGAACGTGCAGCACCGGCAGGTACCGTATTGCATTTGTCCAGCTCGTCGGTAGGCTCCTCCTCCTCTGCCTCTTACTGAGCATGCTCGGCAGAGGAGAGGCTGCCGGAAGTAGCACAAAGCCCCTCCGTGGTAGTAGTATTTACTGGCTATTTTGTTCAGTTCATCTGACTATAGATGTGTGGTCAAACTGTACAACGTACTTAAAGTTAGCTAGTATATATAGTTGAACTAGCTATTTCAGTACGTGGTTGGCAACAATTGGGGAGAAGTTTGGTCGGTTTATCTGTCAGTTGAACTGTTTGTATAAATTAAGAATGACTGCTTAATCTATGAATGAAATCTATGCTTAATTACTGAATTTTAGTTGCAAAAATTACATGGTGCTAATGATTTCTAGCTGCATATTTTGACAAATCGCAGTGTTACAAGGATTAACAAATGGCAACATTACTAGATCAACAAATGTAAATCTTTCCAGTTTGACAAATGGCAACATACCCAATATGACAGATGCAAATCTTACCAAATTGTTTGTACGTGGTTGGACACGGGTCATCCAGAACAACCGTTTGCGTTGAAGGGATGCACAAATCCTGCGCTACTCTCACTTTGCATACGGTTGTTCTGTCTAAAACGTTTGCGATCAAGAGCTGCAGAAATCCTGCTCGGCACATTTTCTCTTGGCTTCCTGGGGAAGCTGTCGGTTTGCATATGGGTGTTCTAACTAAAACGTTTGCGATGAGTGTTTTATATTTCAAAAGCAAATTAAACTGCGGCTTGGGCGCCATTAATGGAGAGGATGCGAGGAAGGCGGGCGGCCATGGAAGTCAAAGGGCTCGCTTCCCAGTGAGCCTGCGTAACGTACAGCTCGCACGCTTCCCGGTGAGCCTGCGCACTCGAGGACAGCTTGCACGCCTCTCGGCCAGCCTGCACACCGGACGGCGCTCGCACGCCTCTTGTAACACCCCAAAAATTTAAAAAGGATTAAATAATTAAAATTTGGCCATGGTAAATTAAATTTTTATTTTCTGGATTTTTTTTATTCAGACCCACTCTTTTCTCCTGAATTGTGGAGTTTTCACCCCAAGTGAAAACTTTTCAAAAATATTGCTGGACTTGTATACCCTCTCAAGAAAACATTTCTTTTATCAGTGGAATTATTTATATAATTATTTTTCCTGAGCTTTATTTCTTTAAAAATGATTTTTCATTAGTTTTAGAGCCTCTTTTGCACTGCAACCCTTTGATAAATTTAGTTAAAGATTTCACCAAAATTTGGGGATGACATGTGATGTTCCTAAATCACTTCTATGCAAAAACCCACTGTTGTTCCTTGGAAAATTTGAGCAAACCATCCACATCTTCATTCTGGTCCAGTTTGGTGATTTGTACTGCAACCATATTTTTCTTGCTCTTGTTACCTTGGGATTTGTCCTGCTTGAAGTACACCCTACCAAACCCTTAAGTCCAGGAGATTGGACCCATTGGAGTATTTTTGGTCCATGCAATAATGACCTTTATTTTCTGTCCAGATTTGGTTTTCTCAAAAACTTGCACTAACAAGTTTCTGTTCTTGCCAAACTAACCTTGCCACCATCACCTACATCTAAAGAGACTCTGATCTGGAGAGTTTGGCCACCAGAAGAGATGCCTAGATGCCCATGGCAATCTGTCGAGCACCTTGTGTGCATGGCCAGATTTGACATAGTTTTTAGTTTGTATTATGAACTTAATCCCCTGACCCAGCAGCCATGTCCACTAATCTCCTAGCCAACTCTAACCTAGACATGTTAATCCCCAGCCTCATCCAAGCCTCCTCGCATGCGTTGGCATTTCGTCGGGCACCTGGCGTGCATGCTCTGGGCGTGCCCAGAGCGCACGTTTTGCACACGCGCGCAACCGAGCCACCGCGTCTTGCCCCTGGCCTTCGCTCGCCCGCAGGGCCACGCCTCATCCTCACCCACTCGCCAGAACCCTCCAAGCCACCCCTGGCGCCCTACAGCGCCACCGTTAGAGCCCCTTGGCGGCACGCCGGCGTCCGCGGCATGCTCCTGCCATGGACGGCACCGCCCGAGCCATAGCTGCACGCCAGCTCGCCCCTGAACAGCTCAAGCTCATCCTCTCGCCTTACCAGACCCCGCCAGCCATCGCCACGCGCCTCCCTGGCTACAGAACGGCGGTTCACCGTTCCTATCCACTGCCGCTGTCAGAACCGACCTCGACCGCCTATAAAAGGAGCCCCCGAGCTCATCCAGACCCTCAGGCGACCTCAGGCCATCTCCCTAGTGCCCCCATAGCCAGCAATCAATCGAGGGAGGCCGTCTTCCCCGTCTCCGGTCAGTTCGACTGCCGCCATGCTCCGGTCTCGTTCATCGCGAGCAGGGCCTCCCCAGTCCATCCAGTGCCACCGTCCGACTCCCCTTGACCTTGCGGAGCCACCCCACCTCTCAAACACGATCGGGAGCCACCGTAGCTCGAGACCCCGATCCACCAGAAGCCACCGTCTGCCGCGGAGCTTGCCGCCGGCGACCCCCTTTGTCCCCACGACCCTCTCGACCACTAGGAGGACCGCCCTGGACTGGCGGATCCATCCCTGCCCTCGGAATCCCGTGGGGAGCCGCCATTCATCGGCGGCAATCGCCGGAGCTCCGCCTCTACTCGGCCTGAGGAGAAAGAGGGCGTGGGCGACTGGTCAAACCTGACCAGTGGGCCCGATGGACCCACTGTCAGTGACCCAGCGAGAACCCACGCTGGTTTTAGTGGAAGCGTAAAACCCATAGTACATTTGCTCCTGTTCGAAAACGTATTACTCCTCGAACCGTTTTCTTTTTCTAATTTTTGTTAAAAACAGAATTTTGACTAAACTTTGACTGACTATAACTTTTTGAGTATAAGTCCAATTGATTTGATTCTTTTTCTGTTGTTTCTTAAATTTTTCCTAGTTTATTTTCATAGTTATTTGAAAATTTTCCAAACAACTTTTTTGTACTGTTTTGAAACTACGTGTTAATTTAAATTTTCTTAAAATAGGATTTTGAAGAAGGAAGCAACTTTCAAAAAGTGCACCCCCACTTGCATACTCTTGAAGGCAAGCATTCTGAACCCCGGCATAATAGTCGTTGTGTGTCGTTTGATGCAAATACGACACCACCTTGACGCGAAGTATTCGATATTTTATGTGGTGTTATGATCATATTCATGAGTGCATAATGATGATTCCTTGCTGTTGGAATTGATATGCATCTGATAGTAATCACCCTCGTATGCCTTTCATGCCTATCGGGAGGAATCCGAGAAAGTCTCTGTCTTGGGTAGACACGAACTTGTCTCTAATAATTCGTTGAGACGATTATGTCCGGTAAGGCATGGTGAGGTATGATGAGTGGTGATTATGTTTGTTGGTGTGAAATATAATTGCCATACTAATCCTGCAGGGAATGCCTTAACCTCCTGAGTCGACCGTAGATCGAGTCTTGTTCCAGTAACCCCCAACTTGTTTCGTACTACCACTTGTCCCTGTCATAGGTAGGGTACGGTTCAGTAAGTTGTCAACCCCTTCCTAGCACACATCGTATAGAGAGGCCATGGTGGAAGATACCGGCTGCATCCGGTAGACATGCCACCTGGTCCGGGGGCATGGGTGTTTCCAGTTGGAGCCGAGGGGGTAGCTCCCCTAGTTTGCGTGCGTTATAAATTTTGTGATCCCATGCTAGACGAGGTTGTAGCCTCCCCACTTAGAGTTTCGCTTAACGGGTGTCGTGGGTGATTCCAGACACCGGTAAGTTAGGCTGGTGTGTGCGGTCAGGTGTGTTTTCAATTAAAAGACCGTAAACGAAATTAGTCCCGATGGACTAAAGGAATCCGTTACTCGTGGGTAAAGAGTACACCCTCTGCAGAGATTATATCTATTCAAATAGCCGTGTCCATGGTTAAGGACTACAGTCTGGGATGGGTCAAGTATCGGTCTTCGGAGGAAAAATTGCTAAACCAGAACATGGATCATGACCCGTGACTCATGATGATTATGATTACTATTATTATGGACTAACCATTTACATTATTCAAGTCGTTCCATCCATCCAAGTCAGGGAGATAGTCCCCGAGCCTAGTGAAAGGCTTCAGGTCGAGACGCTGAGAGGATATCCATGTTCGATGTCTTCCGCGACATTTGTCCTTCTCCGTAGAACATCCCTGTTTTTCCGACAACCTCCTTCATGATGATTTGGGCAAGTTCGCGCTGGATGTTATAGAACTCAGCTCGAAGTCGATGATCCTCGATATCTCCTATGTCCTTTGCCCATTGCAGAATATGGGCATCGCCGGAAGAAGGTGACATGCGAAGGTTCTGGTGATCCCGTCTGTACTCCAGCATGTGGTGTAGGACATAGAATCCATCATTAAGAGAATTGTTCGGTTGCTGGATGCACCAGAAATCGGTCTTATGGCCGAAGGCGACCCTGCCGCCCCTTATCTTCTTGTCCCTGACCTCTCCACCCATTGATTGGTAGTAATACATAGCACTGTCGAGAACATCCTTGATGTGGGTGCAATCCTTTTGGTGAATGTTCTTTGACGAGTCCAAGTAAAGAGCGTGGGAGAATCGGGGGTAGAGGATGATGAGGACGGCGCGCCCGCCCTGCGCAAAATAAGTCCTCAAATTAATTAGCCTCCATCGTGCAAATGAATGATTGAAATCGAAGGAAGGATAGCAAAACGGATGACTTACATGGGATGATAAGGCACGAGAATCGCACCCTTGTCATTATTGGCGAGCATGAAACTGACGATATAATCCCTCGCGTATTCACGGTGCTTTGTGCAGACTCCCAAGAAGCCCTCGTGCATCTAGTACGGGTCAGCGACATGGATATGAGATATCTGCTCAACCCCGATGATGTAGTTCATGTGCAAGGCATAAAGGCGGACAAACGTAAAATCCAGCTTCTTCACGTGAAACATGTCGAATATGTAATCGAATCGGAGGAAGAACTTATCCGCGGGGAAGCTGTCGACGTACGACATTTGCCGCGGAACGTTAACCACATAGAGTGGGTATCCTGGATCTTTCGAGGCGATGAGGTCTTTCTCTACCCGCAGCACATCGTCATGAAGTCTCCTTAGATCGCCGAATCTGACCCGTAGCGTTGTTGCAGGTAGGATTGGTTGACCGGGGATATGCCATTTATCCGCATCGAGGATATCTATACGGTCCTGAAGCCGAGGCTGCTGAGGCGGCTGGATCATAGAATCAGCTTTTTTGCCTTTCCTCGCTCTCTTCCTAAACTTCTTTACTAACGGAAGGTCGTCCATAATACACTGAGACGGCAATTCAGGCACCAACTCATGACACTCAAACCCTGAGGAGGCGCCAGTATAGACATACTGTTCAGCGCCATCGTCGTCCTCATCCTCATCCATGGTGACGTCATCAGCGACTAATGGAGCCTCCTCCTTACCCCGTCCGCTATCACCCAACCCGACACCCGACACTAATTGGGTAGGTGGGGTGTTGATGTTCATACCTTGCTGAGGTTGCGTGCTCGTGGGTGTGCTCCCGGCCGCCTCCAGATGAAGCAGACTCTTTGGCCACAACAGGACCCACCCAGCATTGCAACAATCACCAAGCCGCCGTGGTGTCTCGTCGTCATCCCCAAGTAGTACTAGAGGAGGCAAATTATCGTGGCCCGGTTTGACACTGGCCACGGAAACCTTGAAGACGTTCGGGGCGATTGGCCGGCTGTGGAACAATGGTTCCTTCGGCTCCATTATCGTCGCCTTCCCCACGTCCACCTTCTGGTCGCTGATGGTGTACAATATGGTGCACGGGGTTTCATCGGTCTGCAAAGAAAAGTCTACGACGTGAGACATCCGAAAGGCAACGAAAATGGGAGATTATACACTTATATTGAAGGGGGCCGGTGTGACAGGTACCGTGAGGGCGTCGAGCTCAGCAAAAGATGAAGCACTGCCGACACGTCCGGTGCGGGAGCCGGTGCGTGAGCAGGTGCAGCTGTAGGTGCTGGTGCAACGCTAGTCGAGCTGCTCCCCGCCAAGAAGTCAGCAAGGGGAAAGTCCGCTGCATTTTTTTCTGGATTTTGCCTGGTCCAATTGAAAACGGCCGGAACCAAGGAAGTAGAAATATCTATAGCCACCTGTTTTGCGGCAGCTACCGCTGTTGCGACTGTCTGAGTTGATTTCTCCTCAACCGCAATCTCAACCTTCTTGTCGATGTTTTCTTCATTTAACCTCCGTCTTTCCTTTCTCTCCTTGGTGGTTTCACGGTAGTACTTCTTCCACGTGGCGCCATCTCCGACACCGTGCACGCGTCCATACGACGGTCGAGTATCCACCGATTGTCGTTTCAATATGTTCAACGCCCGGTTGAATGAAGTGTCCCACTTGGGCCTCGCCAATGCCTCAGACGGCGAGTCGCTTTCGGCCGCAATCCTGTGCTGCTCTCTCTGCAAAAGGCACAAGGATCGTTTACAAATATGACTAACGTGTGCAGTCGAATTGATCAGAAACTAAAATTACCAGCACTCTCATGAACTATGTAATGACCGGTTTTGTCTCGTAAACCTTCTTCACTGGGTCCCAACGGTGCCGGGCCCTGAGGACGTCACGCTCCTGCGGGACGGTGAACTCCGCCAAGGGGTCTGGGATGCCCATACTCGCGGCTTCCACGTCCTCCTTGGCCCATTTGGACCTCTTTCCGCCATAACCACGGCTTCCGAGGTGGTGGCTCCCAATGTTCCTCTCTTGAAGCCCCTTCATGTACTTAGACTTTTTTTGGCAGCTTCGGCCTTGCAAGCCTCCTTGAATATTTGAAACTGCTCTTCCGTGATTGTCGGATTATCCTTTACAATCTTGGAGTAGGGTTCCTTCTTGTCGATGATCCTTGCTTTCACTAGATTTTTCCAGGCGGCCAACGCGTCTCTAAACTTGGTCATGGCGTGTTTGTTTATCTTCTTCATTGTCGGGTCCTCATCTGGATCTACATAATCCTTCTCATTCCGGCCCAGGCACAAGAATATCTCGTGAAACTTCTTTAGGAGGGAGCTCCTCATATTTTCTATCTTCTGCAGTTTCTCATCATTGATGGTGGCGGTTTTCCGTACGATGCAGCCTATTGGATTGTCGTAGCATCGACGCGCTTCCTCAGGCGCCTTTGGCTCAAAATAGCCGTCGTCCACCTCCGTGACCACCAGTCTAGTAGTCCTGAGTTTGTTAGGAACCCGTTGCCTCTTTGCTTTCAGTTCTACACCAGCTCTGCTCCCCGAGGCAGCGCCGGTCTCGATGCCGGTCTGAGTCTGAGCGCCGGTCTCAGTCTCAGCACCGGTCTGCGTGTCGGTCTCAGTCCCCGATGCCACCGGTGGGCCCAGCAACAATATCGGTTGATCGTCGTTAAGGCTAAAAAATTCGTCTGCCGCTCGGTAGACGTCGTCGCAATCACCAGAACCTTGTCCTTCATTGTTGCTAGCCATGTTTCCTATGATTAAATCTAGTCAATTAATTCTAGACCTAATAAAATGAATAATGACATAAAAAAGTCCTATTGTTTTGCAGGAACATTGAGTCCTTCCTGGTGCGGCAAATCATGGGCACTCGATATGTCCAACTTTGTAGCACAAGTCATGCCGAAATTCATGGAAAATTTCGGCAAGACCTTTGCTAAAAAGTGGACAAATCGAGAACCTGAAATTTGTCGAAACGGAAATGAATCAACATTCCGGCAAAACATATATAGGCCACACCAACATAGGCCACTCAGCATCATTCCCTGGAAACAACAAAGCCACTTGCGCACAATCGAACAACTTCAATGAAAAGATATAACATGAGCAAACACTATTGAGGATATAATCAATAATAATGGAATATGCAAATGAACATCAATGACATATATCATATAAAAACAATCTTGTTTTTTGTTTACATAGCAACAATTAGTTTGACCAAGTTTTTGAAAAGAAAAACAATTCTGTTTTTTGTTTATAGCTAAATGCCATAGCTACTGTTTTTTATTTATAGCTAAATACTTTTGTTTTTTGTCTAAAGCTAAAAGTCTAGGAACTCCATTTTCTCTAACCCTTCTGACCTCACCAAAATTTCCACAGCAACACCTTAGTACCTACACCCAATTTCTTCAAAAATATTCAGGTCCATAGTCCAAATAATTCAAATTTCATTTGTATGAAATTTGGAACAAATTCAGGTCCATAACCCGAATATTTTTTATAGCTAAGTGTTTTTTGTTTATAGCCTCTGTTAATTTAAATCAAAATGCTACCATTATTTATATACCCTCTATTATTTTAAAGCTAAATGGAATTACTGTTTAGGTATTTTCATAAAAATTGCCCTAGCTAATTTCCTAAAAAATTTGCTAATCATTTTTCCTAAATGCTATAAAATGCCTAGGCCCTAAAAAATCTAGGGTTCATATGAACACCTAGGGTTCATATGAACATCAACACAGTATCAATATATATATGAATTGCCCTAGCAGAGAGAGAGAGGAGGGTAGGGGACAGGAGAGGCAGAGCCTTACGGTCGGCAGCGAGGGTAGGCTCTGGCTCGGGTGGCGACGGTGAGGTCGAGGGCGGCGGCAGTGAGCTCGAGGGAGGCGACGGTGAGGTCGACGATGGCCTCGGGCGGCGGCTGTGAGGTCGAGGGCGGCCTCGGGCGGCGGCGGTGTGGTCGAAGGCGGCGGGCGGCGGCGGTGTGGTCGAAGGCGGCAGGGCGACGACGGTGATGGAGCAGTTGGGGGACAGGGGGGCGGGAGTAGAGAGGGGGGAAAGGACTTAGTGAAATTTTGAGCCCGGGCTGCCGGGATTTGAGTCAAACTAGCAGTAGCGAGTTTTGCCGAAACGCGCTATAGCTAAGATAGCTATAGCGTGTTCCAGAGAAACGCGCTGCAGCTATTCCTTTCTATTTTATTTTTATTTTTCTTTTATTTTCTTTACATTTTCTTTTTTCATTTCTCCTTTTTCTATTTCTTTCATTTTCATTTACTTTTCTACTTATTCTTCTATTTATTTTCTTTTTCATAGCAGTAGCGCTCTACAGCATAAACGCGCTGCTACAAAGCTTTTAGCAGTAGCGTGCTTCTGGGTGAACCGCTACTACTATTCCTAGCCTACCGGCATTAGTGAGGGAATTTTAGTAGTAGCGATTTTCCATGAAGACGTGCTACTGCTAAAACAATGGTTGTAGCGTGGCTTTGCAACAAGCGCTACTACTAAGTAGCGGTAGCGCCGAGTTTTGACCAACGCTACTGCTATACCTCTGTGTATAAGGTTTTCCCTAGTAGTGCATCTTTGGGGACGAGACGATATACGTTGCCTCTTATTGCTTTCAAAAAATTTCTAGTGTCAACATAGAACAACAGGACTGTTCTGTTCAATCTTGGAATTTTTCGGGGTTCGTTTGGCCTTTTTTATACATTAACTGGGTTTTCTAAGCATTTTATGTGCATAATTCAAATTTGAACTACAAGCACATGCTCCAATGCACCAAAGTTGGTTGAAAATCGCATGTGTGTCCTTGGGTGAATTTCTAGGTCCCATGCAAGAGATGGGAATGCATTACAAACACCAGCACACTGTTGATTGCTGGCAAAATGTTGAGATGCCTGGTTTTTAAATTCTAGTAAATCCAAAACTTGTCTAAAAATCATGAAACTTGGCATGCTATCATGGAGCGGCATCAACATGCCGTGGTGAAAATTTTGTCCTATTTGGGGCAGGTTTGGGTATAAGCTTCTCACAAATCAGAGCTTCTCACAACAAGCGTGATGGTTTCGATAGGGAACTTACCACCTTTGGGGAAGAGACAATATCCATTGCCACTTATTGCTTTCAAAATTTTTCTAGTGTCAACATAGAACAACATGAGTGTTGTGTTCAATCTTGGAATTTTCCGGGGTTCGTTTGTCCTTTTTATACATTAACTGGGTTTTCTAGGCATTTTATGTGCATAATTCAAATTTGAACTACAAGCACATGCTCCAATGCACCAAAGTTGGTTGAAAAATCACATGTGTGTCCTTGGGTGAATTTCCAGGTCCCATGCAAGAGATGGGAATGAAATTCAAACACCATGGCACCGTTGATTGCTGGCAAAACATTGAGATGCCTGGTTTTTAAATTATAGTAAATCCAAAACTCGTCTGAAATTCATGAAACTTGGCATGCTATCATGGAGCGGCATCAACATGCCATGGTGAAAATTTTGTCCCATTTGGGGCAGGTTCGGGTATAAGCTTCTCACAACAAGCATGATGGTTTCGATAGGGTACGTCCCACCTTTGGGGACGAAACGATATCCATTGCCTCTTATTGCTTTCAAATATTTTCTAGTGTCAACATAGAACAACAGGAGTGGTGTGTCAATTTTTGTGATTTTTCGGGGTTCGTTTGGACATTTTTATGCATTAACTGGGTTTTCTAGGCATTTTATGTGCATAATTCAAATTTGAAGTACAAGCACATGCTCCAATGCACTGAAGTTGGTTGAAAAATCACATGTGTGTCCTTGGGTGAATTTCTTGGTCCCATGCAGGAGATGGGAATGAAATTCAAACACCAGGGCACTGTTGATTGCCGGCAAAACATTGAGATGCCTGGTTTTTAAATTCTAGTAAATCCAAAACTCATCTGAAATTCATGAAACTTGGCATGCTATCATGGAGTGGCATCAACATGCCATGGTAAAAAAATTGTCCCATTTGGGGCAGTTTCGGGTATAAGCTTCTCGCAAACCAGAGCTTCTCACAACAAGCATGATGGTTTCGATAGGGAACGTCCCACCTTTGGGGACGAAACGATATCCATTGCCTCTTATCGCTTTCAAATATTTTCTAGTGTCAACATAGAACAACGAGAGTGTTGTGTCAATTTTTGTGATTTTTCGGGGTTTGTTTGGACATTTTTATGCATTAACTGGGTTTTCTAGGCATTTTATGTGCATAATTCAAATTTGAACTACAAGCACATGCTCCAATGCACTAAGGTTGGTTGCAAAATCTAATATGTGTCCTTGGGTGAATTTCTATGTCCCATGCAAGAGATGGGAATGAATTTCAAACACCAGGGCACTGTTGATTGCCGACAAAACATTGAGATGCCTGGTTTTTAAATTCTAGTAAATCCAAAACTCGTCTAAAATTACAGAAACTTGGCATGCTATCATGGAGCGGAATCAACATGCCGTGTTAAAAAAATTGTCCCATTCAGGTTCGGGTATATGCTTCTCACAAACCATAGCTTCTCACAAGAAGCATGATGGTTTTGGTAGGGAACGTCCCACCTTTGGAGACGGAACAATATCCATTACCTCTTATTGCTTTCAAAAAATTTCTCGTGTCAACATAGAACAACAGGAGTGTTTTGTCAATTTTCGGTATTTTTCGGGGTTCGTTTGGACATTATTATGCATTAACTGAGTTTTCAAGGCATTTATGTGCATAATTCAAATTTGAACTACATGCACATGCTCCACTGCATATAAATTGGTTGAAAAGTCAAATTTGTGTCCTTGGGTGCATGCTTAGGTCCCATGCAAGAAATGGGAATGAATTTCAAACACCAGGGCACCGTTGATTGCCGGCAAAACATTGAGATGCCTCGTTTTTAAATTCTAGTAAATCCAAAACTCGTTTGAAATTCATCAAACATGGCATGCTTTCATGGAGTGGCATCAACAGGCCGTGGTAAAAATTTTGTCCCATTTGGGGCAGGTTTGGGTATATGCTTCTCACAAACCAGAGCTTCTCACAACAAGCATCATGGTTTCGGTAGGGAACGTCCCACCTTTGGGGACGAAATGATATCCACTGCCTCTTATTGCTTCCAAAAAATTTCTCGTGTCAACACAGAACAACATGAGTGTTGTGTCAATTTTTGTGATTTTTCGGGGTTCTTTTGGGCATTTTCATGCATTAACTGAGTTTTCAATGCATTTATGTGCATAATTCAAATTTGAACTACATGCACGTGCTCCAGTGCATATAAATTGGTTGAAAAGTCAAATTTGTGTCCTTGGGTGCATGCTTAGGTCCCATGCAAGAAATGGGAATGAATTTCAAACACCAGGGCACCGTTGATTGCCGGCAAAACATTGATATGCCTCGTTTTTAAATTCTAGTAAATCCAAAACTCGTTTGAAATTCATGAAACTTGGCATGCTTTCATGGAGTGGCATCAACAGGCCGTGGTAAAAAATTTGTCCCGTTTGGGGCAGGTTTGGGTATATGCTTCTCACAAACCAGAGCTTCTCACAACAAGCATCATGGTTTCGGTAGGGAACGTCCCACCTTTGGGGACGAAATGATATCCACTGCCTCTTATTGCTTCCAAAAAATTTCTCGTGTCAACACAGAACAACATGAGTGTTGTGTCAATTTTTGTGATTTTTCGGGGTTCTTTTGGACATTTTTATGCATTAACTGAGTTTTCAATGCATTTATGTGCATAATTCAAATTTGAACTACATGCACGTGCTCCGGTGCATATAAATTGGTTGAAAAATCAAATCTGTGTCCTTCGGTGCATGCTTAGGTCCCATGCAATAAATGTGAATGAATTTCAAACACCAGGGCACCGTTGATTGCCGACAAAACATTGAGATGCCTGGTTTTTAATTCTAGTAAGTCCAAAACTCGTTTGAAATTCATGAAATTGGCATGCTATCATGGAATGGCGCCGACATGATGTGGTATTTTTCGTGTCCATTTTGAGAGAAGGAGCACTCGAATAATGACAGCCAACAAAGGCATTTTGAAAACATAGCTGCCACTTAATATCTCAAACGTTTGTACAATTCAAAACGTGTGTGTTCTGTTAACCATTCACATGACGCCACGTGTATTGGTTTTAATGGCTGTAGGAGGTGCTGTGCGGACAGCTGCTTGACCTTGACTGAATGGGAGGCGTGCGAGCGTAGTCCGGTGCGCAGGCTGACCGAGAGGCGTGCAAGCTCTCCTCCAATGCACAGGCTCACCAGGAAGCGCACGAGCTTTACGCTGCATAGGCTCACTAGGAAGCGAGCCCTTTGACTTCCATGGCCGCCCGCCTTCCTCTCCATTAATGGCGCCCGAGCCGCTGTTTAATACGGGTGGCCTTACTGTTCACGTCCCATTCCCCTCCCCCCGCAGACCTCCACCGCCATGGCGCTGAATGATCATCTGCCACTAGTCTTCAAGTTTGGTGAAGTCGATTCCGAGCCGGAGGAGATAGAAAATAAGGAGGAATGGGGCCTCATGGACATGGCCCAGAACGAGCTGGCCGCGGCGGTTGCTGCCCCCGCTCCCGTCCCAGCTCCCATCCACGCGCCCGCACCAGCGACCATCCCCGTAACATTGACGGGCTAGTCGCCGAGCACTATCGCAGAGCTGGAAGCCGCAGGCGTCAGCGAGGACTCCGCGGACCCGCGCGAGCTCGTCTACATGCCATCGCCAGCGCCCGTGCCTGTGCGCGCCCCTCCACCCACCGTGCCGCTGGCCCCCGTGCGTTTGGCTGCACCCGCCGTGCCCGTGCGCGCCCCTCCACCCACCGCCCCATCGGTCCCCATGCGTTTGGATGCACCCGAGGCGACCGTGCCCGTGCGCCCCCCCCCCCCTCAGCGGCATGGGACGCTGCCGTCGACCGCTACCTCTCAGCGGCGCCAGTTGCCGTCCTCCCGTGCCCCGCCCGTCGATCGCGCGACGACGTGATGTTTGATTTACAAGTGAAGAACATTTTGTGCTGCCTTGAAGACTTCAACAACGGCATCCCGAAGGACGACAACGACAACGACGGCGCGGCATGCCGCCTCCGCTGCAGCCGGAAATAGTTTATTTAGGGTTTCATATTGTATCTCGAATTCTCGATCATATGAATATAAATTCGCAGTGTGACTGAATGAAAGATATGGTTTGAACAAACTTGTGGTTTTCTCTCTTAGCATACAGATTTATCAAACGATTTTCTTTTGAAAAAAATGTCAACGGTTTTAAATATAAAACACTCATCGCAAACGTTTTAGTTAGAACACCCGTATGCAAACCGACAGCTTCCCCAGGAAGCCAAGGGAAAATGTGTCGAGCAGTATTTCTGCATCCCTTCAACGCAAACGGTTGTTTTGCATGACCCGTGGGCAACCACGTACAAACAATTGGGTAAGATTTGCATATTTGTCATTTTGGGTATGTTGCCATTTCTCAGACTAGAAAGATTGACATTTGTTTATCTAATAACATTGCCATTTGTCAACCTTGTAACAATGCGATTTGTCAAAATATGCAGCTACAAATCACTAGCACTATCTAATTTTTGCAACTAAAATCAATAGCACTATTCATATGGACACCACTAGCAGGCGTGAGTTCATGGACGCATATGCAAATGTACCATTTATTACATACAACAAGTCATCAACCCACAACGACAACGAGGATACACGTTGGATTATAGATCATTTCCAACAAAACATTTCAGTAAAGTTTTTCTCACACAAAAAATAACAAAGCGATGAAATGAACTTCAGCTCAACCACTCGTCAGTGTTGGAAACGCTTGCTTTGAACCAGAAGTGATTCTCTGGGAAGGCCAGCTATTGTCAATCTCGAGACCCATATTGGGACGGTAGGGAAGCATAGTAATGTCCGAGGTATAGATACAGTTGCTTCTCATAAATGGTAGTACCGTTGTGTCAACAGCAGCTGGATCGCCTTCCACCATCATTGGATAGTTTTGTCCAGGAAGAGCGAGTTTCCTCCAAGACTTTCCATACTGAACCAGGGAGAAGATGTTGGCGCTAGTACACCAGTGTCCATCCCGAATACCCTGCAATGGATGTTGGAATAGGTCCGGAGAGCGCGACCATACGATACAACACCTGCTTCCTTAGTAACATCAGTAGTGCCCCGTATACAGACAAGAAGAGGTGATCCATCGGAATAAGTTGCCAGGCACCACTGAGTATATGGGTCGTACTCGTCCTCATGCTCGTGAATAAAATTTTCAAGTATAGATGGTGGAATGTTCACAGGACCTTGGAAACACAAGAAGGTTAATTAGTAAAGGGAATTTAGCTAACCCGCATGCATGTGGATGAAACAATTATAATTACGGTGGAAGACTAACGTACCGAAATCATGAGGATTCCATGCAAAAACAGTGCCACGAGTGGTGAAAGCAAACACAAGACCCTCGTATTGAATTGCATCACAGTACTCATCTGTGTATAGAAACTGATTTTGAGCAATATCCATCGAGTCGAACCATAAAGACGGCAACAAGCTTGTCGAAGATAGCGACAGCATAAGCATTCCTATAACCCCAAGAGCGGTTGGGAACTCAACAAATTGCTATATTCTGTAGACGACAGTCAGCATGATCATATTTGAACTCACGTAGAATATCAGTGTACTCAACCTCTGGGCAGTCGTTTGAGATTTTTCGAAGTGGAACACGGTGACGAGTGTACACATTCACAAGTTCTCACTCACAGTTGTACCCAATATAAACAACCCAATCTCCATTTGAGCCTGCCCAAGCCTTGCCCTCAAGCGATGGCATCTTAACATCATACGTATCACTATCAAGCGGCATCAACTTACACAAGGTGAGGCTTCCCTCGTCCCCGCGCCAGTCAGCAGGGTCACAGCGAAGAAGATAGGGGAGATCAAACCGCTCCTGAACCCTTGGGTTCCTTGTAATGATGTTATTAGTTGAGTCGAGAATGGTCTTGAACGAACCTGCCATGCTAGCTGAGGTGATGACATCGCACCGATCAATGAGTTCCTCCACCGCATCATCATTCAGATCGGGGCAAGAATAACGGGGTCGTTTCTGGCTTGTTCCCTCCATGGAGAAGATGATCAAACAATGGCAGAAGGAAGGGTGAAGGCAAATGGAGGAGGGAGGAAGAGCTAGCATGCGATAGCAGTTCCAAATCGAGAGGGAAAGACGAAGAGTCAGTGGACGGTTGCCACAGTACACGAAGAGGCGCCTGGGGAGCGGACGATTGCCACAGAGGTCACACATTGACGACAAGGGCCGAGTGAACCGCATGCAATCCCATCGCACAACACACACGTCTTGTTAAGTTGAACCATTTCTATACTCTTGTGTCAAGGCAAACAGTTCATCTGAGTGAATCGCATGTTGTATATCCCACACACCTTGATCTGGCTGACCGTTTTTTTTTTCAGTTGCCTAATCACAAACAGTTCATCCGAGTGAACCGTATGATGTAAATCGCACACACCTTCATCTGGCTGCCTGTTTCTTTTGTGTTGTCGCACACGCCTTCATCTGGCTGGCCATTTCTTTTGTTCCTCCTCATCGCAAATAGTTAATTGAACTGAACCGTATGCCCTTCATCGCACATGAAACTAAAACCTGAACCGTGTTTGATGCAACCGTCATCGCAAACGTTTACATTTCTGACGGTTTTCATACAACACCGTTTGTGATTATGGCATCGCACACGGTTTCTCGAAGGGTCTCTGATTGTAGTGTCGCATTAGCAGGATCCTGCAGTAATGTTAGCTCTGCCTATGTCAACCAGGAGTGACCTTGCATCGAACCCAGGCTCTCTTGGGTCAACTGGAGCTCTCCGCTCGTTGCCAAACATGCGCCTATCGTCATACCACCGGGGCGCATACGAACCACCCCTCGGAGGGGGTGTAGGCACTCGATGGTTATGGGCGTCCTAGGAACGGGGATACCCAGACTTGCCTGCCCGCGGCCCACGAGCGTGGCTCCACCTACGGACCGGTACGGCCCAGCTTTGGCAGCAACAGCTCAAGACCCTCGCGAGGGGCCAAGCCTCGCGAGGCGGACAACACCAAGACCTCCCTGGGGGCGGCCTCGCTGGGCCAGCTCCCAAGGAGCGGAGATATCTATGCAAGGGGCACCTCGCAAGGTTCACATGACGTGAGCCGTGACGATGAAGGCCAGGAAGGCACCAGCGGGCGTAGTGTACTAGTTTCCTCTTTGGTGCTAAAGAGGCAAGCACATGCGAGGAGTCCTGAGGCTCACGCAAAGGTTTCCATATCGGTGCAACAAGACCAAGACCGCAGGACGGGAGGACGGAGGTCATCGCGGAGCACATAGCAGCATCACCACTAGAGCCTTGGGCAGGCGAAGACTACTTTTGTCAGGAGAGCTTGTACTAGTTGTCTCCCTTCAAAATTTGCCGTTGTGTGATCCCTTCCCGCCTACATTTGGGAAGAGGACCAGGGCCTCTATAAATAGGACTAGCCACCACCATAGGAGGCAGCTTGAATTCATCTTGGATTGGATCCATTCCACCAAGGCCATCTCACCAGCTCATAGAGCTCAAGAACACCTCTCCTCCTGAGGCTGTTCACCCACTATACCAGTTCAACCTTAGCCCTCGAGGCAATCCACCACCACCACACTCGAGTAGGGTATTACACCGCAACGGTGGCCCGAACCAATATAAATCTTTGTGTCTCGTGATCTTTGGGTTTGTCGAGCTAGATCGTGGAATCATTGGGCAGCCAGGCTGGGGAGAAAGAGTCCTTCGTGCGCACACCAGAGTTCGAACCTTTCAAGGCTCTGCGGAACCCTGAATCCGACATTTGGTGTGCGAGGTAGGGGTGCGCCGAAGCTTTTCCTCCATCAATCCACGCTCCACCGCTCCACCAGTTCCATGGCTGATGCTCGTCGAGCCCGTGCTGAGTGTCGAGCTGCTCTCAACGCTCGCGTCGCCCAGACAACACCCATTGGCGGGCCTCCCCGTCGCTCTCCATCACCCGCTGCCAACGCCGCCCCCGGCCCGGCGGGAAACAAGCAGTAGGCTTTGTCGCTACACCCCTCCGTGTAGCAGGACGGACGCACCGCCATGCCGTCGCTGACTCCAGATGGTTCGTCGTCCCACGCTCGCCGCGGGCCTGTGGATGCGCAAGCCGCGCTGCTCACGACGCGCGAGCTCCTGCGCTACCGCCCAGTCGACGACCTCTACGAGGACTGGCTGGACCACATCACCGAGCTCGTCAGCGCTGCTGGGGGCTCTCCTGCACCATCCCTCTTGCTGCCTCGTCCGCCTCCCACTACGAGCAACGTGGCCCATGGAGCGCCTCCACCACCTCTACGTCAAGACGTCGCCCTTGCACAAGACGCGTGGCCCCGCGGCGCGACCCACCACACAGGGCCCCGCGCGTGAAGAAGGAAGCTACCAGGAGGTCCCTCGGCCGCAGGAAGTTGCTCCTGCACTCCCAGCACCACCACGTCGAGATTGTGCGCTGCCTATGGTGGCGGTGCATGGGCACCAAGAGCAGGCTCCGCCTCCACAACGGGCTCCAGTGACTATAGCAGGATGCCACGCCTTTACCCCCGAGTTTTCTGGCCCAGGAAGTTCAAGCCCGACCTGCCTCGACGCTTGACGGCACCCCCGTCCCTGCTGAGTTCCTGCAGCTCTACGAGCTAAGCATCAAGGCGGCCAATGGCGATGAGAAAGTCATGGCAAACTGGTTTCCCATGGTCCTTAAGGATGGCGCACGCTCGTGGCTCCTGAACTTGCCCGCGGAATCGATCTCCTCCTGGGGCGAGATGCGCGAGCATTTCGTCGCCAACTTCCAGGGCACTCGTGACCGCCCACCAGCCGCGGGTGACCTGCGGCATATCAAGCAGCAGTCAGGGGAGACCCTACAGAAGTACATCCAGCGCTTCAACAGCGTTCGCCTCAAGATCCCCAAGGTGAAGGACGAGGCCATCATCTCCGCGTTCTTCGATGGCGCCCGCAATGTCAAGATGAACGAGGAGCTCGCCATCCACGAAGACCTATGCACGGCCCTGGAGATGTTCAACATGGCAACCAAGTGCGCAAGAGCTGAGGAGGGGTGCCTCTCCCTCCTCGAGCTTCCAGCTGCCGACCCAGAAGACAAGAAGGCCAAGGCCAAGGATGTGAAGCGCAAGGGAGCGGCCGTGCACGCGGCCGAACCGCAGATGAAGCGCGGCCGCGACCACCCGGAGTCATCCAAGGGCAGCTGCCTGTTCTGCGCCTTCCACAACGTACAAAGCCACAACACCAGCGATTGTCAAGAGCTCAGAGCCATCCGTGACAGGCGCTTCGGTCGATGCCCCGAGCGCAACGAACGAGGCTACGACCGAGGAGGAGGACAAAGTGGGGGACGCTGGGACGATCGTAGCCCCCCGCCAAGAGTGGCGCGACCATCCTCGCGTGGGCGATTGGAGGGATCAACCTCGTGAGGACCGTCCTTAGGGCAAGGCTGGACTCCCTCCACTACCGCTGCCACCAAGGAGAAATGACGACCATCACCAGGATGAGGGGGTTGGGGGCTTCTAGGAGCCGCGCGCCATCGCCTGCATCTTGGGCGACGCTCAGGCCCCAGCCTCCCAGTGCATCTTCAAGCAGTTTGCTCGTGAGGTGAACGCGGCCCTCCCCAGGCTCGAGGCCATGCACCCACTCAGGTGGTCCAGGTGCACCATTACCTTCAGCTCGTCCGACCAGCTCAAGTGCGCGGCAACTGCCGGCGCCCTCCCAATGTCACTGTATTTGAGCACAAAATTCACTTTGGTCACTGGATTACGAAATACCCAGATTACGGTGATTAATATTACATTTCTTAATAGTGCAGGTCACCGCGTACGTTGCATCACCGTATTTGTCCCACGTGGCATACGTTTTGACTGTTTGACCAGCCACGCAAGCGAGGCGGGGTTCTTTTGCACTGGCGAGTTGCTTTGGGGGCTATTTTGCAAATTTCGCATCCTGGCTGCCTCTATTTTGCATAAAGCTCCTCCCCTACTCCGTTTCCTTGTAGTTGCAGTCGAGGCAGGGAGACACTTGGTTTTCCTCTTGTCGGGAGGCGCTAATTAGAGGCGGAGGTGACCGGTGACTTGTCGTCTCGTCGGGAGTGAGGCTCCAGGAGGTCGTGCCTTCGTCTTGTCGCAGGAGATCGGAAGGCAGCGTCGTGCATCTGCTCTGGCGATGGCCCTTGTTCGTCGCCCGGAATACGGACCGCCACCGCATTATGGTAAGAACCCGTGAGCCTCTGCCGCAATCAGCTTTTATTCACGTGTTTGCGTTCATAGCCGATCGTCCACAGTTGTATTCGATGGATTTGAAGGTCAGATTTTATGGAGAAAGGGGTTAGCGCTATGGTTTTGATAGGATTTTTTGGGGGATTTAGGTTGGGTTTTCGCTCGGTGTGGGTGGCATTGACTAGGATTTGTACTGATTTAGGGGGACTTTGTAGATACTATTTGATATGTTGAGGAGAGCTAGGGTTTGTAGTGAATTGAGTAGGGTTTGTACTAATTTGGGAGGAGTTTGTAATGAAAGCAGGCTCTTTTTGTCATAGTTGCTTCCAATGCAGGCAGTGATTTCTGTAATCTTTTAGAACATTGTCTTTTTCTATTATGAATTGATTGGTGCATATGTCAAGTTGTTATAAATTCTGATATAATTTGTTGAAGTAGTTCAAATTGAGGCACATTCAGGTACATTCAGATAAGGTTAACATTTTGGACAGATGCATGTTTAAATTCAGATACATTCTTATGTGGTTACAATTGAGAATCAGATGTTGGAATTCAGAAACACATGTTATACCTAAGTGTTCATTTTTTAGGACAGAAACTTGTGGTCACAATCAGTTACTCTGTGAGTCAAAATGTGAGTGAAAATGTGATCTGATCAACTCCACTTATTGATTGTAGGTGATGATTATCCTATGTTTTCTGTTCAAATATGGCATGGAGGTTTTTTCATGGGCCAAGACAGAAGCAAAAAATACTATGGAGGGTAGAGCATCTAGTTTGATAACATAGACAAGAACACATGGTCACCACCAGATGTGGATGATCTCATAGACTAGATAAGGTATGAGAAGGAAGGAAGGATGACAGTGTACTACTGCATGCCAGGTCTTCAAGTCAACACAAATGGCACTACAAAAAATACATATCCATGACATTTTGGGCCGAACGAAAAAAATTATGTCATACATATGACACTTCTATGACGATAATTGTGACAAAACCCGGTATCATCACAGATGTGGTGGGCTCCTACTTCTATGACAAAAAATCATGACAGAAAATGGGATTTTCGTCCTGGGCGGGCTGGAGACGCAGCTGCATGACATTCTTTGGGCCGTCCATGACGGAAAAAACCGTGGTAGAAGCGAGGGGAGGAAAATTTCGGGGAGTTCCTGGTTACGGTGGGAGGTCGGGGGCCGAGCGATGCGCGTTTCTCTCATACACGTACGCGCATGTGTGCGAGGCGTTGGCTCTAACTGAACCCAAGCGAGGCGTTGGGCTCTAACTGAACCCGAGCGATTGCACTGCAGGCTACGCGTTATTGAACCCGAGCGATCGATCGATGGCTGTTAACTGAACCCGATCGAGCGATTCCTTGGCTACTGCTGCTAACTGAAGCCGATCGATGCTGCCTCTGGATGAACAGTGAGCGTTCCGGGGGGTTTGGATGAACAGTTCCCGGTGGGGGTGGATGAACAGGACCCCGTCGTGTTGCCTCTGGATGAACAGGACCCCGGTTGATCGAGCCGGTTGGGGCTGGATGAACAGGACCCCGTGGAGGGGTGGATGAATAGGACCACCCCGTGGAGGGCGGGATGAACAGTAGACGGTGGAGGGGTGCCCGTGGAGGGGTGGTTGAAGAGGACCCCGTGGTGTGGAGGGCTGGATGAATAGTAGATGGTGGAGGGGTGGTTGAACAGTAGCCGGTGGAGTAGCGCACGGTGGAGGCTAGATGAACAGGAGCCCGTGGAGGCTGGAGGAGGTCGACGGTGGATGAACAGTAGCTCGTGGAGGCTGGAGGGGGTCGACGCTGGAGATGAAAAGTATCCCGTGGAGTCCCGTTTTGCGGTACGCCACACCCCTCCTGATGAACAGGACCCCCGTTTCGACCGTAGTGCTCCAACACAAGTCTGTTTCCTCCGTTTTGCGGTACGCCACACCCCTCCCGATCAACAGGACCCCCGTTTCGACCGTAGGAGGTCCGTTTCCTCCATTTTGCGGTACGCCACACCCCTTCCGATCAACAAGACCCCCGTTTCGACCGTAGGAGGTTCGTTTCCTCCATTCTGCGATACGCTAGGCCTCGTTTCCATTGCCTCTTCCATCCAAGCCCTCCCGATGAACATGACCACGCATTCCGTTCCGACCCAGCCGCGTTGCCTCCCGATGAACACGACGCATTCCATTGCCTCCCCATGAACACGACGATGCTGTTTCTCCGTTCTGACCCAGCCATGTACACGAGCCCTCGCCGTACGTATGCGCGAGTAGGCGTTCGAGACCCCGCCCGTATGTACACATATGTGGCCGTATTTTCTTTCTTGCACCCTGGCCGCCTCTACTATGACACGTGCGTGCCTCTACATCCACCAGTATATATGTACGTACACGTTCGCGACCAGAATGACAATGCTACGTACGCTTCGACTAGGTGGGTCCCGACTGTCAGGCACTTCCTTGCTTATGAAGATGTAGCTGGTGGGTCCCAGCATTCAGGGGGGCGAATCATATTTTTTTTGCCCGGACGGACTTCCTTGTGTGCGAAGGTGTAGCTGGTGGGTCCCAGCACTCAGGGGGAAACGGTTCTTTCGCGAAATATTGTGGCCCGTCTGGTGGGTCCCTGCTGTCAGATGGACGAATCATTATTTTCCACATAATAAGGAGGCACTTACTTGCTGCCGCCGTGGACCTAGCTGTCAGCCTCTCCACATACAGTCCACGTCCGATGGAAGTCGTTCCTTGACCACGTTGACCACGCCGCGCCGAGAGCACCAGGGCGGTGGATGACGGTGAGGCCTAGGAAGGGGACAACGCGGAGCCGGTGAAGATGCGGCAGTGGATGCCCACGCAGAGAGGAGTATGAGGGTTCACTCGTTCGGCATGGTGTGAGGCTGCCGTCGCCGTAGGGCCTGGCCAGCGGTGGGAATAGTAGCGGGCGGTGAGGCCTCCGTGGCAGCACAGCCGACCATGGGAGGCAGGAGCAGGCGGCACGACCGACGCTGCTTTGGGCGGCTGGAGCAAGAAGACCAGAGGTTGAAGAAGCACTACGGCCGTTGGATGGACATCGTACGGTCAATGGAGTTACAATCGTGCATATTGACTAAGTTGACAAAGCCCTCCGTCCCCGTCAACTTAGTAGGCCCACAAGTCAGCCTCCCACCAAGGTGGGTCCTAGCTAGTAGGGGGTATTCATTTTTTGTGCGTAATAAGGAGGCACTTCCGATGGGTCTGAGCTGACAGCAGGGGGAACGTTTTTTCGCGAAATACGGTGGCCCGTCGGGTTGGTCCCAGCAGTCAGGGGCAAACGTTTTTTCGCGATATACTGGTGGGCATCCGATCGGTCCCTGCTGTCAAGTGGAGGAATAATTATTTTCCGCATAATAAGGAGGCACTTCCTTGCGGCTGCCGTGGACCCAGCTGTCAGCCTCTCCACGTACAGTATTCTTCCGATGGAACTCGGTCGTTGACCACATTGACCATGGCGCGCCGACAGCACCACGGCGGTGGATGATGGCGAAGCCTAGGAAGGGGACGACGCGGAGCCGGGGAAGACGCGTCAGTGGATGTCCACGCGGAGAGGAGTACAAGGGTTCACTGGTTCGGCTACGCTGCCGTCGCCGTAGAATAATAGGGGGTGTGGGTGAGTGGAGTGGAGGGATGGCCAGGCCAGCGGTGGGAGTAGTATGGGGGCGGTGAGGCCTCCGCGGCAGCACAGCCGGCCACGGGAGGCAGGAGCAGGCGGCACGACCGGCGCTGGTTTGGGCGGCTGGAGCAAGAAGACCAGAGGTTGAAGAAGCACTACGGACGTTGGATGGACATCGTACGGTTAGTCGAGCTAGAATCGTGCATATTGACTAAGTTGACAAAGCCCTTCGTCCCCGTCAACTTAGTAGGCCCACTATACTTGGTCCCAGCTAGCAGGGGGAGTATTCATTTTTTTGCGTAATAAGGAGGCACTTCCTTGCGTGCGAAGATATGTCTGGTGGGTCCGAGCTGTCAGCAGTGGTAACATTTTTTTCGCGAAATACAAAGGCCATTTTGGTGGGTCCCAGATGTCAGGTGGAGGAAATCATTATTTTGCGCATAATAAGGAGGCATTTCCTTGCATGCGGCCGTGGACCCAGCTGTCAGCCTCTGCACGTACAGTCCACTTCAGATGCATGTTGGTCGTTGACCACGCTGACCACGCCACGCCGAGAGCACCAGTGCGGTGGACGACGGCGAGGCCTAGGAAGGGAACGATACAGAGGCAGGAAAGACTTGGCCGTTGTTTTTGTTTCCCACACGGAGGGGAGTATGACTGTACGAGGGTTTACTGGTTCGTCTGCCGTCGCCGGAGAATAACAGCAGGTGTTGGTGAGTAGAGGGATGGCTAGGCCAGCGATGGGAGTACGGTGGGGTAGTGAGGGCTGCGCGGCAGCACAGCCGGCCGCGGGGAGGAGGGAGCAGGCAGTCCCGCCGGCTCTTGTTTGAGCGGCTGGAGCACGAAGAGCAGAGATTGAAGAAGCACGACGGCCGTTGGATGGACATCCAACAGTATACAGGCCATCTGTGGAAAGCCTCAAATCTGTGGAAAACAACATACAGCCCATCTGCCATTATTTCAAATAATTTACAGCCCATTTGCTAATTCTTACGGGTTTTTTTTCGAGCCCATATTCTTTATGTTAGCATTACAGCCCATATTGTGGCCACGGTTAAAAAATTATACGAAATTTTGCATATGTCGGTGCGGTCTGAACTGTTTTTAATCCCGAAATTTCGAGTCACATTCAGACTGATTTTAAAAATAAATGTATATCAATATAAAATCCAATAAATTTTCCACGCATAAAAATCGATGCAATTTAAAATCTTGAAATGAAAAAAAAAGATATTTGAAAATAATTGCCGGTTTGATGTGTTTTAAAAATGTACAGCCCATTTCTCATTACTGATAGGCCACTCTCCTCGTCTTGAAAGATTTGCAGCCCAACAGGCCTGATAAAGCAACTTACTTGACAAATCACAAAAAAACTGGGCTAGCCATTTTCAGAAAGAAAAAAAACTACTGGGCTGGTCTGTGGTAAACATAAAAGAAAAGGCTGTCTAGACAGGCCAGAGTGTCCCGCACAGCCCAGTTGACACCCTGCTTCCGTCTCAAAAACAAATTAGATAAATGCCACTCCAATTATGGTGATTCATAAAAATGCCACTGCAATTTCCAAACTTTGAAAAATGCCACTGCAATTTTTGCAAACTTTGAAAAACGCCACTGCAGTTTGCAAACTTTGAAAAACGCCACTCCAGACTTCAAAAAATGCCACTAGAAATGGCATGAAATGGCATTTTTCAAAGTTTGGAAATTGCAGTGGCATTTCTCGGATACACCAGATTTGGAGTGGCATTTATCAAATTAACCCAAAACAAAAATAACTGGGCGAGCTGCTGGGTCCCTGGTGTCAGCCGCTCGTTGTGCAATTCTCTCGTTTATTGACTACGTTGACAATGGCATGGGACCCAGATGTCAGAAATCCACTAGGAGGAGCCATTTTTTCTATTGGCTTGAAATAAGGAGGCACTTGCTTGCGTACGAGCTTGTCAGTTTCTTCAGAGGTAGGCATTTTTATTCAAAAAACTGCCACTTCGCATCTTGCGTCGCAAATAAAACTGCCAGGAGCGCATTTGTAGGCTAGCTAGTGATCGATCAGTAACTTGTAAACACTGAGCGAACAGAAATAAGTAACTGTTAATGCATCTCAATGATTCACAGATCATATACAAATATGTAGCTCCAAAAGCAAAGATCAGCCACTTCGGATCTTGCATCGCAACTAAAACTAACTAGTACGATTCCCATACATAAGATCAACATGTTAATGCATCTCAATGACTCACAGATCATATACAAATATGTAGCTCCAAAAGCAAAGATCTAGAAAAAAACATATGTTCTTCCTACTAACATGGATGCTTCTATTGGCCAACATTCAGTACAGACTGAAAGACAAATTTGTTTGTGAAGTCTACAATTCCTCTTGCAAACATAAGTGGTTTCACCAACAGCTGGAACCATGAGAATGAACCAGACATGATGGAGGAACATGCACTGCAATATGATTTGGTCTTCCCTCGATCACACTGCGAGACTATTTTCGGAATACAAACTTTAACTTAGGCAAAATGATGTCCATTGTATAATCAGACCAAAGCAATGAAGCACCTAGTGTTGGCCAATAAATAGTACAGTACTACTTTTCTGCAGTCCATGAAGTGACTATCCAATCTTTCTGTGTCTATTTTCAAATGGCACTGCATGCAGTGACTATACTATTCTCTTGTGCAGTTCAACCAAAATTGCGGGCACTTTGTTGGTTTGCCAAATAGCAACGGGCAGACATCTCTGTCTGCACAAATATCAAGCAGCTAGTAAACATATACCACACCTTGTATTTTGGTTTAAACATGTCTCTTCCGCTTAGCATCTGTCATGTTCTGCACTGGACAATCTGATACAGTTATGTTTTGCCCTGGACAATTTCATACTGAATTGATTTGCTGGTTCAGAGCAGAAATATAGCGCCTATTCTTCATCAGACCAAGGATATCCATGTTCGCAGTGATGGAAGAGGTGAAATCGATACAACCGAAATTGAGCATCCAATCATTGAATCCTGTCCTGCACCTCCAATGTAGGTCCACCCTGCCAATAAATTCACATGCAAACCACTAGTATTACTATCTAATGACAGTACAAAAAGAGTAGCAAGATAGTAGCAAACCATGTACCTTCGTAATGAACAGCTCATAGTGCCACCAATTGGATATAAAGGTTGGGAAAAAAACATGCTCCTAATGTTGAACCAGTTGGACTTTTTGTGCAGTTCCACTAAAATCGAGCATCCCTGTTTGCATAGATATTGAAAGTGTGATTACTCTAAAAGTGGCACTAGTTGAAGCATAGACTCACAAATATAAGCATTCCAATTTCTTAATGGGAAAAGGTAGCAAGACTGTTTCTAACCACCTGTTTGAAGGAATAAATAAAGCAACAGCGGCTGATGTGAGGAAGGCATACATAGTTTTTTCTGGAAAAGTGAGCCATTCCTGACCTTTCCTCTTCTTTTAAGCAAATTTTGTGCAGTTCTACTAAAATAAAATGCCATCACCGCCTTGACAATTCAGTGACACTGTACAAAAGGAAATGACTTAACATTACATCATGATGTCAGGTATGTAGTCGACAGGCATTAGAGACAAACATACAGACCTCCTCAAGAGAACAGCCGGAGGAGGAGGTGCCCACTCTTGACCTTTCCTCTTGTCTTCATAATTGTCTGTGCAGTTTAACCAAAATAAAATGACATCAGCGCCTTGGCATTTTGGTGACACTGTACAAAAAAATTAACTTATCTCATGAAAGTGAGGTATGTAATCTATAAGCATTAACAGTGCAAAAATCTGACGGGAGTAACAAGTTTCATCGTTGGTATACTGGCTGTGCAACAGCATTAGAATGCCTTATAGCTGAAAAATCTTTAATACATCCACAATCAACAGCTAACCCTGAAATAATCCAGTGACATTAAATGGCATTGCTTAAATTTATGGGTGGCATTAGACTGAGAGCGGCATTAGTTAAATGTGGCATCACTTTAGCAGTAGCATTGCTTGACTTGACTGCTGGCGTTATACTAACAGCAAAAAAGTGGCAATAAGAGCATGGGAGGCACCAGTACGATGTACCTCCACGGACGCAGAGTGGTGAGGGAGGTATGGTTGCCCAGAGCAACAAATATCCAGGCAGCATATGTGGATTACGGTCCCATTTTTGTTCTCTTTAGCCACCTTTTTCCTATGCGAGGACAACAAACCGATCGACCTGGTCATTCTCTATTGCATTGTCATGCCTTTCTACCCTTCTTCAACTAAGAGACACGAGACTCGTTCCTTAGCTACTAATTTTCCCCTTTTCAACCTAGATGCGGGTTCGATGCCTACTCTCTTGGACAGTACAGTCTCCCTTCCTTTCCTTATTCAACCCAGACATGGATTAGTCTGCATGAAGTAGGGTTTCCTTTAATAGTGCAAATTATGGTTTTCGTCTGCGTGGCCAGCAGAGTAGAGGATAGCAAATTGGGAAGATGGTGGAGTGGAAAAAGATCCACATGCAACGACGTAGCAGATGGGGCAATAGAACAAGGTTATGGCTCGAAAAGAGGTAGCATACCTGAGGGTCGGCGGGAAGTGGCTTCGCTCATGGTCGTCGTCCTCCGCACACACTACGGCAGCGAGCTTGGGGACGGAGGCCATCCCGCGCGGGCGCTAGGTCTGAGAGGACGGCCTTGTCGTCAGTGCGTGACCTCGCTCGCCGACGACGAGTGCGTCAACGCTGCACGTCCTTCTCTTCCCCGGCGGATCTGTGACCACCGGTGAGGAGGGAGAGAGGGGCCGTCTTTTTTAGATCTGGAGAGAGGGTGGTAGTGTGAGAAGCAAGTGGGCAGCCCTTAGCAAGAAAGCGCTGAAGCTCCAGCCTATATATATCTTTTTTATACTACTAGTACTGGAGGTGGGTAGTGGTAGAGTAGTTTATATTTTCTCTGCATACAGTACCAGTTAGTCGTGCTTCTAAACTGATCGGCACGCCATTAAAAAAATAAAGGTCGATAACTAATGCGGCACCTCGGGCCAATGCGGCCAGATCGCATTTTGCACAAGAAATTACACACCATGTTTCGTTGACATGTGGTCCCGTTCCAACATATTAGTGAGAAGACAGCGAGTAGTAGGAGTATTTCCGAACGGATGTGTAGGCCAGGGCGCCTCTTTGTGAACCATGGCAAACTCGCAACCGTCCACCGACTCTTCGCCTTTCCCTCTCGATTCGGAACTGTTGTCGCACGCTCTTCCTCTCCCTCCTCCATTTTCCTTCAGCCCTTCACCCTTTCTTCTGCCATTGTTCGATCGTCTTCTCCATGGAGGGAACAGGCCGGAAACGACCTCGTTATTCTTGCCCCGATCTGAAAGATGATGTGGTGGAGGAACTCATTGATCGGTGCGACGTCATCACCTCGGCTAGCATGGCAGGTTCGTTCTAGCCCATTCTTGACTCAACTAATAACATCATTGCAAGGAACCCAAGGGTCAAGGAGCGGTTTGATCTCCCCTATCTTCTTCGCCGTGACCCTGATGACTGGCGCCGGCACGACGGAGGCCTCGCCCTATGCAAGTTGATGCCGCTTGATAATGATACGTGTGATGTTAAGATGCCATCTCTTGAGGGCAAGGCTTGGGCGGGCGCAAATGGAGATTGGGTTGTTTACATTGGGTCCAACTGCAAGTGGGAACATGTGAGTGTGTACACTCGTCACCGGGTTCCACTTCCAAAAATCTCAGCACACTGCCCAGAGGTTGAGCACACCGGTAATGTACGCACGTTCAAATATGATCATGGTGACTGTCATCTACGGAAGATAGCAATTTGTCGAGTTCCCGACCGCTCTTGGAATTACAAAAACAATGATGTTGTTGCTATCTTCGACAAGCTTGTTGCCGTCCTTGATGGTTTCACTCGATGGATATTGCTCAAAAATCAGTTTCTGTGCACGAAGGAGTATTGTGATGCAATTCAATACGAGGCCTTGTGTTTGCTGCCACCACTCGTGGCACTCTTTATGCATGGCATCCTTGTTGTTTCGGTACGTTTGTCTTCCACCGTAATTATAATTGTTTCATCCACATGCATGCGGGTTAGCAAGTTTCCCTTTACCAATTAACCTTCTTCTTGTGTTTCCAAGGTCCTGTGAACATCCCACCACCTATACTTGAAGATTTTTATAACCAAGGGGGAGATGACGATGGTGATGATCACGAGCATGAGGACGAGCAGCGTCGATATACTGTGTGGCGCCTGGCAACTAATTCCGATGGATCACCTCTTCTTGTGTGTATACAGCCCACTGATGATGTTACTACTAAGGAAGCAGGTGTAGTCTCCCATGGTCGCACTCTCCGGACCTATTCCAACACCCGTTGCATGGTATTCGGGATGGATACTAGGGTGCTAGCACCAACTCCTTCTCCCTGGCACAGAATTGATAGTCTTGGAGAAAACTCGCTCTTCCTTGGACAAAACTATCCGATGATGGTGAAAGGCGATCCAACTGATGTTGACACATTTATGAGAAGCAATTGTGTCTATACCTCGGACATTTGGGTGGTTCCCTACCCTGGTACTGATATAGTAGGCCGCTTCAGCCTGGATGATCAGTCCTGCGTTGGTCTCCAGATCGACGACGGATGGCCCGTCCCAGAGAATCACTTGTGGTTCAAAGCAAGCGTTTCCAACGCCGCGGAATGGTTGAGTTGAAGTTCATCTCATGGCTTGTTATTTGTTGTGTGGTGAAAACTTTAGTATTTATAATGTATCCTCATTGTCGATGTGGGTTGATGACCTATTGTTCTATGTAATAAAATGATATGCCTGTGATAAACTTACTAAATTTATGAATGCCTTTCGAGTCGCTTCTCTGAGTGAGTGGTGCGACGAGGCAAAAAATATTTTCCGAATACATAATTGTACATGCATTGCAACAGGTTATCGGATGAGGCCAATCAACAATAGTAGTACACTATTTGTACTAGCTTCACACGCTTCGCGCGTCGGGCGGGTGTTTTTACTGTAGCCATATGTTAATGTGTTCGTTGTACGTAACCAGTACCTCGAATCCTCGATACTACTAGTATACTATATAGTAGGAGTAAGTAGTAGGAGTAGTAGGGTGGCATGGGCCAGAACAAGCATTCACGTCCAGGAGTACGGCACACGCCACCACCACGACATCCATCTGACACCATATTATTTCTTGGAGTCTGTGCGAGAGCGATCTCTTCAACGTCGTCGTTTCTCTAACTTCAGCCATCGCGCGGCGGGCGAGGTGGGGGTTTGCCGATAGTCGGTTTCCTTAACTGCGGTCCCACTTGTAAGGCCAACTCCAATGCACAACCCCAAACGGACCTCCATTTTGCATGAACTCCAATGATAATTTTGACTAGAAAAGCAAGACCAAAGAAAAAAAGAACCACAAGAATACATTTGACTACTCCTGTACAAAGTTGGATTAGTGCCTTCTCGATGCATTCATTGTTGATCTGCGGAGGCTCGATCTTGCGTGCTTCTTTCTTCTTCGAGTGTAAAGAAGTAGACGTTGCTTCCTCGCATCTAGTCTCATGTCTAGCCTCTATTCTATACTAGCTAAAAGTGATAGAACATCTACTAAATTGCGCTCTATCAATATATGGATGTACTCTTCTTCCCAATACAAAAACTTGCATCCATTCTACTCCCTCCGTTGCACAATACATGCCTTCTATTTGTCAAAATAAATATGTATCTAGACATGTCTTAGTATATAGGTACATCCATTTTTGGACAAATGGAAGTCAAGTATTTTGGAACGGAGGAAGTACACAATAAATTTTTTAAGTTAGCACAACTAGTTTAATCCGAGAGCAGAACCGAAGATTTGGTCGGGTTCTTCCTCCTTTTGCCGACATATGGGACATCCAGCATCCAGGTCGTGTCATGAAAGAAAATAGAGTGGTAGTTGAAGCCACAAGATGTGCATCTTGGGTTAAACTGCAAATAGAATCTTACTACTCTTGAGTAACTCCAAAAGCGGCCACCAAAGATCTTTATTGGATTTGTTTTTCATCACCAGCACGTCGAGGTGAAAGATGTGCAGGTTCAGTGGGTCCTCTTGCGTTTTCACTGACATGTGGGGCCGCATGTGAGCAAACAGACGATGGGCTCTGCGCGTCCGTTGGCTGGCTGAGAAGAGAGATAGAGGAGGGCTGAGCACGGACTGCAGGAAATTTGTTCTACGTACCTCGATATAGGCTCGATATAGTGGGGTGGAATGGGCCATACCTAGCATTCACGTCTAGCAGTACGGCACACGCCACCCACACAAGTCCCATCCGACACCAATTTTCTTGGAGTCCGTGCTACAGCCATCTCTTCTCCCTCCTGTCCTCTTTTCTCAGCCATCGCGCGGTGGGCGGGGTGGGAGTTTGCCGATAGTCGGTTTGCTCAACTGCGGTCCCACTTGTAAGTGAAAATGCAACACCACACGCATTCCCGCTTGAGCAGCGTGCCGGACCAACCATGTGGGGGTGCGACGTGAACACGACAGGCTTTTCCTTTTAAACTCGTAACTTGTAAAATTTGGTTCTGCTCCATGGCGCGACCGATAGATAGAAAATAACGATTTTGCCTAGAGTAATGAGAAGTTTGCTTCTGGCGCCGTTCATGCATGGAGTACGTACAAAAATTATGAAGTTGATGCGAAAGGTAAGATAATTACTATAGTATCATATACTACTACATGGATTTGACGGAAGGATAAAAATACATACGGATCCATCAACGTTTAACGACATCCTCACGCCCTAGTGTGCCGGGTCACCAACCGACGTGTGAGGAGCAGCGGCGTTGGTGGCGAGCTCAACGTGCTTCTGAACAGTGCCGTCCAAGGTTGCCCTGCACTCCAAGAGGTTGGCGGGCAGTCGCAGGGCCACCAGTGTGTCAAAGATGTTGTTACCATAGTGGCCATTGAGGGTGGCGGGCATCACAGAGCCTGGGCGCGTCGGCTGGAGGCTTACGTCAAAGTCGTCCGCAAGCTTCTTGACGACGGTGAACTTGTCGAGGAAACCGACAAGGACCTCGTCGAACAAGGATGCAAAGCTGTCGTCCAAGCGGCCCCTCGCCCTGGCGGCCTCAAGCAATACTACCTGCCAGGCCGCAGGCCGGCGTCGTGGACCATCTGGCACAGCTGGCTGATGCTCGTGCTCATCGCCTCCATGGATCTAGCGTAGCTTCTATTCAACTAATCTTGCGATTCGAGTGATCACTCAGCCCTTGGTTAGCGTGCGTAGGTGCGTAGGATTTCGTACTACTCCTCGGCCCTCTACTGGACCTGCCTTTGGTTGTATGATAGGTGGGCCAGCCACCCCCTGGGGCCACGTGTCATTCACCTCCTGACCCGTCTCTCACACGCACCCTACTAGTGTATATACTATAGTGGTTTTCTTTTTCTCTCCATATCAACCATTTTATATTGCGTACGTGTCATTCAAGAGTGAAATGATGGTTTGAAAGTGCGTTATATCGACTAGAGGGGGGGTGAATAGGCAATTTTTATGAATTTTTCACTAAGGAATTTGCTAGTGAGGAAATTCCTTAGCGAAGAACTACTTGCAGCGGAATAAGTACTCAGAAGTAAACATAACAGAAGACAAGCATAGTCATCACGATGAAATGAAAACAAGCACAGAGTACAGAAAGCGTAATCACAGGATAACACAATATGAAGACAAACAGACTAAAGAAATTGAACTGAGGAAATTGAGAAAGTCTTCAGTCAAAGTCTTCAAACACAGATATGATAAGCGAACAACACAATACTGAGGAAATGAAAGAGTTGAGGAAATGGAACCAGTAAGCTTGGTGAAGACAATGATTTGGTAGACCAGTTCCAACTGCTGTCTCAGTTGTACATCTGGTTGGAGCGGCTGAGTATTTAAACTCCAAGACACAAAGTCCTGGACACCCAGTCCTGAGCACGCAGCTCGGGACACCAAGTCCTCACCGTATTCTCCTTGAACTAACGACACACAGTCCTCGTCCAATCACTCGTGGTAAGTCTTCAGGTGACTTCCGAACCTTGACAAACTCGGTCACTCGGCGATCCACAATTCCTCTTGGATGCTCTAGACCATGACGCCTAACCGTCTGGAAGAAGCATAGTCTTCAAAGGTAACAAGCATCAGATCCACACAGGATCAATCTCTTCAGTGATGCTCAATCACTTTGGGTTTGTAGGTGTTTGGGTTTGGGTTTTGAATTTTCCTCACTTGATGATTTTCGCTCAAAGTCCTTGGAGGATGGGTTGCTCTCAAATGACAAGTGTCAGTTTCTCTCGGAGCAGCCAACCAGCTAGTGGTTGTAGGGGCAGCTATTTATAGCCTAGGGAGCAGCCCGACATGATAAGACATAAATGCCCTTCAATGATATGACCGTTGGATGGATAAGATATTTTGGGACAGCTGGCGCGTAGCACAGCAACGGTCGGAAATTTGAGGTACAAATTCCTCAGGGCTATCATGTTCCTCACTGTGTAGGCAATTCGCACTGGCGAATTCCTAACTCCTCAGTCAGAGCAAAGTCCTCAGTGACTAGAAGAACTGCGTCTCTGTCACTGAAGAAATTTGACTGAACTGTATGAGATTTCCAATGGCTTCACTCGAAGGGATTGGTGGGTGTAGGATTTGAGTTGAGCATCAAATGGAAATTTTTCCTTAGTATTTCCTCGACCCCCTTTAACAGTACGGTGTTTCCTATGACTCAAGAAAGAGAAAATGAAACTACGAAAACAAAAGTCTTCACGCTTCATGTTCCTCGAATGAATACCAAGTCTTCAAGGTCACACCAATTTCTTCACTTTCAAAGTCTTCAGAAAGTCTTCGGTATATCAAAGTCTTCAGTCGAAGAACTTCATTTTTAGGGGTCGACTTTCTCTGTAAATATCAAACTCTTCATGGACTTATAGACCTGTGTACACTCATAAACACATTAGATCCTTAACCTATAAGTCTTCAATACACCAAAATCACTAAGGGGCACTAGATGCACTTACAATCTCCCCCTTTTTGGTGATTGATGACAACATAGTTAAGTTTTCAATGGGGATAAACATATGAAGTGTAAATACTGATATTGAGGAATTTGATTGCAAGATATAGAAGAACTCCCCCTGAAGTTGTGTGTAGTGAGGAATTTGCTTTTGAAGCAATGCACACTTGAAGAGATGAATCATGGAGATCTCCCCCTATATCTTGTAATGCATACATGCATTTGATATATAGTTATGAAGAATTTGAAACGCATGATGAAAAATGGTGACTGACGTATTTCAGCATGCGTGCGATAATATTAACAAGGAATAAGCATCCAGAATAACGTAGCAGAGGTATCAGACCATCATCGGGTTTAAGTTTACAACTCGATCCAATAAAAGTTTCGGAAGAACGAGAGTTGTAACTTAGCAAAAAACGCCCTTATAATAGACCTTCTTGAAGACTAACTCAGATTTCTCCCCCTTTGTCATTGAATGACCAAAAGGATCGAAACTGAGGACTAACGCCCCTGAAGATAATCAAGTTCATGAAGGAGCGCCAGCGTTGTTGGGGTCGGTTGTTGAAGTAGGGCCTGCCGCAGTGTCATCCAAGTCTTCATGTTCATCAGTGTCGCACGATGAAGAATAGGAGCTGGCCACCAAAGAAGGAACCCTGAGCTTCTTGAATGTCTTTGGAGGAGGTGCAGACCAGTCAAACTCTTCTTTGAGACCCATTTTCTCCAGATCTTCAGTGCTGTAAACTTGAGACAGAACAGCCCAGGTGTGGTTGAGGGTTTCATGGAGGTAGTAGTGGTTTTTCTTCACTGCATTCTGTGTTGAAGTCATGTTGTGAAGAACTGAACCAAACTGGCGCTTGACCCATTTGTGATTGCGATCAACCTTCTGATGAAGACTGAGGAGTAAATCACGATCAGTCATCACCCTGGGTGTTGTGGCTTGAGGATTTTGCTTGGCAGTGTTAGCGGCAGAGTCATGTGTGGCAGAGTCATCATTGGTGGAATAGGATGCAGCCTTGCGGAATTGATCATCCAATGGATGAATGCCTTCATCTATCACAGCAGTTGCCTTACCTTTGTCATCAGCTAAGGAAAATGTCCTTTTGAGGACTTCAATTGGAGGCAAGTAGTTGCAGTGGTTCAGAGTGTCAGCTTTGTAGTTGAGTGAAGACCTTGTCCTGATGAATCTCATAATCCATGGCGCATAAGGCTTCAGCTCAAACGTTGACATGGCAATATTGGCCAGAGTCCTCATGAAGAAATCATGGAAGTTGATGGGAACGCCATGAATGATGTTGAAAAGCAGATTCTTCATGATGCCAACAACTTCTTCATCACTTGAGTCGTGGCCTTTGATAGGACTCATTGTCTTCGACAGAATGCGATAGACAGTCTGAGGCACATACAGTAATTCCTTGACGAGGAAATTGGTTTGAGGGGCCTGCCCTGGCTTCAAAGGCTTCATCAATACTTGCATGTAATGATTTGAAAGCTCAGGTTCATTGTAAACACAACGTGCATCTTCAAGGGGAGGACTGAGTGGTAGGGCACGAAGCAATTCAGACGCTGGTGCCTTGTAGTGAGTGTTCTTTGTCATCCATTCCAAAACCCATGAATTCACATCTTCAGAATCGCCTATGATGTGCAGCGTTGCGTAAAACTGAAGAATGAGTTCTTCATTCCAATCACAGATGTCAGTGCAGAAGTTAAGCAGTCCAACATCGTGAAGAACACTGAGGACTGGCTCAAAGCAAGGCAGAGACTCCATGTCCACGTGAGGAATATGTGCATGATCGAAGACTTTGTCTTTGTTAAACAGCACTAAGGAATAGAAGTTGGCTTGACTAGTAGTCCAGAAACGCCTCTTCCTTATGCGAGTAGAATCATATGGATTGTAATCAGTGAAGAATACGTGCTCGCCAAAGAAGTCTTCAACCTTGAACTTTTGCTTCCTTGAGAATGGATCCTTTGGCTTTGGCAATGGAGTGTCAGTGAGTTGCATCACGACCTCAGGAATCGCGATCTCGGGTTCTTTAGGCTGAAGAATTTCTGGTTCCTCTTCAGTTGCAGTCTTAGGATTAGCCGCAGCAGTTTCTTCAGCACTAGTGGCTGGTATTTCTTCATGCACAGATGCAGTGGGATGAGTTTCTTTAGAGCCCATTTGAGCAGTTGGTGCAGGGGAGTGAGGAATTTGCTGTAGTGGGGTGAAGAGTGGAGAATTGGGGTGCTAACTTTCCCAAAAGTCATCATTCATTACTAGCGTTGTACTTCCAATGTCCACATCTTCATCATCAATTTCTTCAACACCAGCCTCTTCAGCAGTAAACTGAGGCATTGGTGATGATACCACTGGGGTTGAAGGGATTGTATCCACTTCAATTTCCTCATCAATCTGCTCTGAGGAAGCAGCAGATTGAGTTTCTTCATCTGATCCGCTTGGGATCTCATAGTCCTCATCAAAAGGAACAAGGTCCTTTGATGGCATGGTTGAAATTGGAACAACATTAATGGGATTTTCAAAAGAGCTGGTCATAGGCTTCATCTCCTTTGGAGCTGAAGATTCTGAAGCATTTGATGCTTTCCTTTTCTTCACTGCAGCTCGCTCTGCAGCCTTGGTCTTCTTCACATATGATGCAGATGGAAGGATAGGAGTTGGTGTGGGCGCAGGTGGAGCTGAGGAATTTGTTTGAATTTCCTCAGGCGCAACTAATGCAGTTGCCCTGACTTCTTCAGTTTCTTCAGGCGCACCACTAGTGGATGCCATGGTAGTTTCTTCAGCGGCTGGAATGGAGTCATCAGCCCTGGAACTAGCATTTTCTTCAGCAGCCTGAAAGTCATCAGTGGTGCTGGCATGTTCTTCAGTTGGCTGAGCAGAAGCTTCAGCTTGAGGAACTTCTTGTTGTGATGGGGCTGCAACATTGGTGAACTTCTTAGTCAGTTTCACAAACCTGACTTTGGCTTCTTTCCAATCAGCATAGTATGCATCAAATTCATCGCTGAGGGTTTTGATGTCAGCCTGCATCTTGATGAGTTCTTCAGTTGTCATCTTGACAACATTTTTTCTTCAGCAGTTTCTCTTTTCTGTACTGCGATTTCTTGATCTGTCTGGCCCTATCGTACTTCCATTTTTCTTCTTGAATGAAAGCAGTCAAGACGTGACTTTGACCAGGAGTGAGGTTCATCTCCGGCACAGGTGTATTTGGATCTTTGTGCCATAGATCAATGAAATCCAGGATCAACCTTGGATCAATAAGCATCGGCACATTGCTTCCTTTGGCACTAGCGGCCTTAGCTTGCCTATCTCTGATGATTTCTGCTAGTTCTTCTTCATCAGCCTCATCTTCTTCAGACGGCACATTGAAGACAACCTGCTTCTTCTTAGGACTTGGGCGAGGACCTCGTCCAACAGTAGCCTTTTTCTTCAGCAGAGAGGGTCCAGCTGAGGAACTTGGTGCAGCTGAGGAACTAGCTGAGACACCAGAGGCAATTGAGATGCCTGCAGTCCTTTGGCACATGGCAAGATGCACAGGTGCTGAGGACTTTGTCGGGATAGCTGAGGATTGTGGAGGAGGTGCTGAGGATTTCGGAGGAGCATGAGAAGCTTGAGGAATTTGCTTTGAAGATTTTGAAGTTCATGGCCGTGAGGGCGCAGCTGAGGAATTTGGCCGTGAGGGCACTGTTGGTGAAGCACTTGGCTTTCGAGCGGGCTTCGTAGGCATAGATTTCCTCGGCTTGACAGAGGCCTCAGTGGCAGCAGCAGCAGCAGAATCTTTGTTGAATTTCTTCACTGCTTCTTTGGCTTGTCTTGCCAATTTGGCTTGACGCTTTGCCCATTCCTCAGGAAAATCCTCACCGCGTTTGACGCTAGTGGGATCAGCCACTTGGCCAGGTGCCAATGGGGCTCTTGAGCATCGAGGGTTGAGAGCAAATTTCTTCATATATTTTGGAGTAACATATCTGTACTCCCTCCATTCTCTTGCCCATCTCCGTTCTATCCTCTGAATGCGCACCTTGCGCTAATTTTTATCTTCTTTGCCAAACTTGGCTTCAGCAGGCGTGCAGTAATCTTTATAAATGTCCTCAGGAATTTCAAAAGCAGTCATGACCTCAGGCTTCTTTCCTCCTTTCTGAAGCCTTTTACCGTCAGCCATTTTCTTCAGTTGAGGAATTTTAACAATCGAATTCTCTAAAGAAGTGTGCAACTTTTCTTCGAGGAATGCTGCAAATGAGTTAAGTTGATGAGAACCTAGTGATTCAGCAGCAGACATGTGTACCTGTGAACAGAGTATAGTTGCGAGGAATTTGGAGAGGTCATATGCGTTCTCAGAGGGTTTTTTCAAAAAAGAACAAGTTTGAGGAATTTGACCAGATGTGTCTTAAAGAATTTCACTAAGCGTGCTTTATCTTAGGTTCTAGAGTTGTATAGATCGAAGATCCACACAATTGAGGAATCTTGAAGAAAATGATGCTTAGGGAAATGAATCAAGAACAGATGACATGTGAGGTGTTTAGTGTGTGAAGATTTGAAGAGTAAAACACCTTTGAAGATTTTGTAGAGAAACTTTGAATCAAAGAGGGCAGTAAAAGTAACTTTTAATTACCCTGAGTAAAGAACACGACGAACAGAGAGGTGAAACAGTGAAGTTCGTCGGTGTAGATCTTCCACGCCCTAACTCGGCGGAGGAAGACGTCTACAGCGGCAGCGGTGGTGAAGATTTCCGCGGTCGGCGCGAGTACGACGGCGACGAGGTCGAGGCAGTGAAGCTCTTCCTCACTGGCGATGATGGAGTAGCAACGGCACTAGGGTTTGGGAAGCTCGAGCGGGAGAGCGAGTTCGAGCGGAGTAAAAGAAGTGAGGAAGGGATGAGGGGGTATTTATAGTAGCAGTGAAAAACTGTTCGCCCGAAGATTTGGGACGAACGTGCCCCTGACCCTTCTCCTTCGCACGACATGTGTCACCCACGTACAATGTAGTGGAGATCGTGTAAGATTGTGAGTGAGTAGAATAATGCATCGTGGGATGCAGGACGGTTTGAGCGGCAAAACCGAAAATTTGGATAAGATTAGTTTTAAAGTTCCGTTCGCAATTTCTTCAGCTGACAAGGACACAGTGAAGATTTTGAACGAGTTTCAAATAGAACGCACATGAAGAATTTGTGAATAGATTGGATTGAGTATAGCATAGAGGGGGAAGGGTCCGATCACATTCACTTAGCAGAACACACCAACTTGAAGAAATAGCCATAAGTGAATGTTGTAGAGGACATAAACTCATATATATATATAGCCAATGAAGAAAAACGATGGAAATAGTGAAGATTTTGAAAAGTTGAAGAATTTGAACAACTGAGGAATTTCAAAAGTTGAGGAAAAACTCAAATTGAAGATTTTCAACTTTTGTGGTGGCGTGACCCACCGTATAAGAATGCTGATTTCAGACACCGCGTACAATTGTCGTAGGGTTCTGAGAATCAAATTCTTCATTAATTTCTTCACACTTAGAGTGTTATTCTTCATTGATTGAAGAAAAATGTTTCTTCATGTGTTCCACATCTAAGTCATCAATTTTGCATAAGTGTTAGGATGAGTGCCTTTTCAAAGTACATTCGAAGACTCTAAGATATTTAGCTCACACCGCAACTTGCTAAATCCCTTTTCATCCAAGGGCTTAGTGAAGATATCGGCTAGCTGTTCTTCAGTCTTCACATGCTCAATAGAAATGTCGCCCTTCAACACATGATCGCAAAGAAAATGATGACGAATCTGAATGTGCTTTGTCTTCGAGTGCTGAACTGGGTTGTGAGCAATCTTGATGGCACTCTCATTGTCACAGAGGAGAAGCACATTCTTCATGTTGATGCCATAGTCCTTGAGTGTTTGCTTCATCCAAAGCAGTTGAGCACAGCAAGAACCAGCAGCAATGTACTCAGCTTCAGCAGTAGACAGTGATACGCAGTTCTGTTTCTTCAAGGACCAACAGACCAAGGATCGTCCGAGGAAATGACATGTACCAGATGTTGACTTGTGGTCCACACGATCACCAGCATAGTCAGAGTCAGAATATCCAATGAGATCAAAATCCGAGCCCTTGGGATACCATAATCCTAGTGTTGGTGTGTGAGCTAGATATCAAAGAATATGCTTCACGGCCTTATGGTGTGATTCCTTCGGTGCAGCTTGAAATCAGGCACACATGCAAACACTAAGCATTATATCTGGCCTAGATGCACATAAGTACAATAAAGAACCAATCATGGAGCGGTATACCTTATGATCGAAGTCAATACCATTTTCATCAGTGCATAGTTGACCATTTGTGGGCATTGGAATTTTGATGCCTTTGTAATCTTGCATGTCAAATTTCTTTAGGACATCCTTGAGGTATTTCTCCTGAGATGTGAATATGTCATTTCGCTGTTGATGAATTTGAACACCTAAGAAGAATTTCAACTCTCCCATCACAGACATTTGATATTCTTCACTCATCATATAGGCAAATTCATCACTATAACGTTGGTCAGTACAGCCAAAGATAATATCATCAACATATATTTGGCACACAAACAGTTCACCATCCTAAGATTTAGTAAAGAGAGTAGGATCGAGTGAACCGTGTGTGAAGCCTTTCTTCATGAAGAATTCCTTCAAAGTATCATACCACGCCCGTGGGGCTTGCTTGAGGCCATAGAGGGCCTTATTGAGTCTGAAGACTTTGTCAGGATTCTTTGGATCTTCAAAACCTGGGGGTTGAGCAACATATACTTCTTCCTCAAGCTTACCATTGAGGAATGCACTTTTCACATCCATTTGATATAAGATGATATCATGATGGTTAGTATAAGCAAGTAATATGCGAATAGCCTCAAGTCTAGCAACAGGTGCAAAAGTTTCATCGAAATCAACTCCTTCAACCTGTGTGTAGCCTTGAGCTACTAAACGTGCCTTATTCCTCACCACAAGGCCGTTTTCATCTTGCTTGTTGTGGTAGATCCATTTTGTGCCAATGATATTATGCTTGCGAGGATCTGGACGATTGACCAGTTCCCAGACGTTGTTGAGCTTGAACTGATGTAATTCTTCTTGCATGGCCTGAATCCACTCAGGCTCCAGAAATGCTTCATCTACCTTAGTGGGCTCTGTGATAGAGACAAAAGCAAAGTGCCCACAAAAGTTAGATAAGTGTGAAGCTTTTGAGCGTGTGAGAGGACCTGGTGCTCTAATGTCATCGATGATCTTCTCCACTTGCACTTCTTTTGCAACGCGAGGATGAGCTGGTTGTCGTTGAGGAATTTGATCAGCATTTTCTTCAGCATCAATTTCCTCAGCATTTTCTTTAGATGCATCATCTCGACGTTCTTCACGTTCTGGAATGAATTCTTCAGTAGATTCTTCAATAGGAATAACATCTTCAGTAGCCTTATGCTTGATAGAATCCTCAGGTGCTGGTTCATCTAACACAGAAGGTAGGTGCACTCTTTGCGAGCCATTAGTTTCATCGAACCGCACATCTACAATTTTAACAATCTTGTGAAGAACATTGTTCAAGACTCTGTAGGTGTGCGAGTCCTTTCTGTAACCAAGCATAAAACCTTCATGTGCTTTCGGTGCAAATTTAGAGTTGTGATGAGGATCTCTAATCCAGCATTTAGCACCGAAGACTTTGAAATAACTCACATTGGGTTTCTTGTCAGTGAGGAGTTCATAGGTAGTCTTCTTGAAGAATTTGTGAAGATATACTCTGTTGATGATATGGCACGCAGTATCAATTGCATCAACCGAAAAACGACGAGGGGTTTTGTACTCATCGAGCATAGTGTGGGCCATCTCAGCAAGAGTCATGTTCTTGTGCTCCACGACGCCATTCTATTGAGGAGTATAAGGAGCTGATAACTCATGAGTAATACCAAGTTCATCAAGATATTCATCGAGACCCGAATTCTTGAACTCAGTGCCATCATCACTTCTGATGTGCTTGATCTTCACACCAAAGTTGGTTGAAGCTCTCGAGGAAAATCGTTTGAAGACTCCCTGCACTTCATGTTTGTAAGTAACAAGGTGTAACCATGTGTAGCAAGAGTAATCATCAACAATAACAAAGACATATTGAGATGCTTCATTTGAAACAGAAGAATAATGGTTAGGACCGAAGAGATCCATGTGAAGCAATTCAAATGGACGAGTAGTGGTCATGATAGTCTTCGCTGGATGCTTGGCCTTGGTCATCTTTCCAGCTTCACAGGCACCGCATAAGTGCTCCTTGGGGAATTTGACATTCTCAATGCCAATGACATGCTTCTTCTTTGCAAGCGTGTGCAAATTCCTCATGCCTGCATGACCAAGTCGTCGATGCCATAGCCATCCTTCTGAAGCTTTTGCAAGTAGGCACACGGCTGGTTGTGAATCTGCAGAGAAATCAACAATATATAAGTCTCCTCTCCTAAAGCCTTCGAAGACTTTGGAATTGTCAGCTTCCATAATCACAACACAATGATACTTGCCAAAGACAACAACCATATCAAGATCACAAAGCATTGAGACAAACATAAGGTTGTATCCTAAGGACTCAACAAGCATGGCTTTGTCCATGTGTCGATCCTTTGTGATAGCAACCTTACCTAGACCCAATACCTGACTTTTGCTTTTGTCAGCGAAGATGATATGCTTCAGATGTGATGATGATAAGGGAGCATACATCAATAGATTCTTGTCACCAGTCATGTGATTTGTACATCCACTATCGAGGACCCACTCAGTGGCTTTGGGTTGATCATCCTGCAGATGAATTAGTCCAACTTACGAACCTCATATACTTCAGCAGTGAAGAATATGATATCACAATTCATCAGATCAATTTCATCAAGTAGTAAGACAGATAAAGCAGTGTGAGGACGTGAGAAATGAAAATTCATTTCTTCATGATTAGCCTGCGTCCTTTCAGGCAAGTTGTCAGGTCCCCAGTAAATTCTTCATACGTTTGAGCACGTCTGGAGACCTGGCCCTGCACAAGAGATTAGTTCCTATTCTTCACCACCCACATCTGAAGGGGTGGCAAAGAGTTCATCACTCTGCGAGCTCCATATGAGAATGGTGGCATAGAGGCCAGACCATTTCATTTCACCTAAGAGTGGTTAGGGTAAGCATATGAATAAGCAGAGAAATTCTTCAAGGACTTATGAACATAATAATTAGAAGAATAATGCTCATATTCATAGCCCTTGGCTCTTCCCTGTGAAACAGAGTTGTTAGCACGATGATGTTCATATGAGGACTTTGATCCATGTGAGGAATTTGATCCGTGTGAGGAATTTGGTCCATATGAGGACTTGGATCCATATGAAGAATTTGGTTCATATGAAGAATTTGATCTGGGGTTCCTATTCTTCACAGGCGGTGTCATGAGGACATTCACCTGAATACTTTCAAGGCACCTTTTGGGAACCCAGATTTTCTTCATAGGGGAACCATTCCTGCAGTTAGTGCCAACATATCTAGCAAATACTTCACCATTCTGATTTTTCAACAGTTTATAGTTGGAGTCAAATGACTCATCAAAAGAATGAGAAGATTCACATGTATAACCAGATAAATTAGATGGATCAACTGGAGGTCCCTTTGCAGCAACCCATGAGGTTTTGGGGCACTGCTCGGGCTTCCAATATGTACCATCAGCATTGAGTTTCCTCTCAAAGGCAATACCCTCTTTCCTAGGGTTCCTGTTGAGGATCTGCTTTTTAAGCACATCACAAAGAGTCTGATGCCCTTTGAGGCTTTTGTACATGCATGTCATGTACAATTTCTTCAGCCCTGCATCGTCAGTGATACTAGCAATGTCGTCAGATGAGGAATTAGTGATAGCAGAGGCAGGTGAAGAATTTGTAACATTAGAAGCATTTGAACATTCAGGTGAAGAATTAGCAGATTCTCGTTCAATGCATTTCAAACATGGGGGAATAAATTCTTCCTGAGCAGCGCTGATTTGTTGAGCAAGTAATGAATCGCGCTCCTTCTGAAGATCTTCATAACTCACTCTTAGCTTCTCAAGATCTTGCTTCTTTTGAAGAAATTCATAAGAAAGCTTCTCATGATCAGACAAGAGAGTGCTATGATGACCTTGAAGGTTGTCAAACCTGGTCTGAAGTCTTTGAAGATTTCAAGTTAAGGCGTTAGTGCGATCCATTTCTTCACCCAACATATCATCACTTTTGTCTAGCATGTTTTGAACCTTTTCAAAAGCTTTTTGTTGTTGCACAGTAGTCTTAGCAAGTTTAGAGTACCTAGGCTTAAGATTTTCATCAGATTCATCCTCACTAGATTCAGAGGAGGCATATTTGAGTACCTTGGCACCTTTTGCCATGAAGCAATAGGTGGGAGCGTAGTCATCACTGCCTTCATCAGCCTTGTTGGTGAGATCAGTTTCTTCGGAGTTGAAGATGGACTTGCTGACGAATGCGGTAGCGAGGGCTAGGCTCGCCACACCAGACTCGGAATCTTCATATTCCTCTTCTTCCTCATTTTCTTCAGATTCAGCCTCAGACTCCATTTCCTTGCCAATGAATGCCCGAGCCTTCTTGGAGCTGCTCTTCTTGTGAGACGGAGACTTCGAGGATTTTGATGATGAAGATTTTGAGGATTTCTTCTTTTTCTTCGCATCATCAGAACTGTAATCCTTGTATTTCTTCTTCTTTGATTCCTTTTCCCACTGAGGACAATCTTGAATGTGGTGTCCAGGCTTCTTGCACTTGTGACAAAGCCTTCTCTTGTAGTCACTGGATGAGGAATCATTGCTCTTTGAGGGTCTTCCATAGTGACCACGTCTTGAGAACTTTTGGAATTTCTTCACGAGCAGCGCTAGATCATGACTTAGTTCTTCAAGGTCGCCAAGGCTGCTACCAGAGTCTTCATCTTCGAACTCAGATACTACCTTGGCCTTCAGTGCACGTGATCTGCCATAGCTCAAACCATAGAGATCTCTCTTTTCAGCAAGCTGGAACTCATGAGTATTTAGCCTCTCGAGGATATCAGCGGGGTCAAGTGACTTGTAATCAGCACGCTCTTGTATCATCAGTGCCAGAGTATCAAATGAGGAATCAAGCGACCTCAGCAATTTCTTCACCACCTCATGGTCGGTGATGTCAGTGGCACCAAGTGCTTGAAGCTCATTTGAGATGTCGGTGAGGCGATCGAAGGTTTGCTGAACATTTTCATTGTCGAGTCTTTTGAAGCGGTTGAAGAGATTGCGAAGAACATCAACTCGAGAGTCACGCCGAGTTGAAACTCCTTCATTGACTTTGGACAGCCTATCCCAGATAAGCTTAGCAGTCTCCAAAGCACTCACTCTTCCATACTGTCCCTTGATCATACCTGCGGTCGACATAACTAAAACTCCAGACGGTTAAAACAAAATCACACAGAACAAGGGAGTACCTTGCTCTGATACCAATTGAAAGTGCGTTATATCGACTAGAGGGGGTTGAATAGGCGATTTTTATGAATTTTTCACTAAGGAATTTGCTAGTGAGGAAATTCCTTAGCGAAGAACTACTTGCAGCGGAATAAGTACTCAGAAGTAAACATAACAGAAGACAAGCATAGTCATCACAATGAAATGAAAACAAGCACAGAGTATAGAAAGTGTAATCACAGGATAACACAAGATGAAGACAAACAGACTGAAGAAATTGAACTAAGGAAATTGAGAAAGTCTTCAGTCAAAGTCTTCAAACACAGATATGATAAGCGAACAGCACAATACTGAGGAAATGAAAGAGTTGAGGAAATGGAACCAGTAAGCTTGGTGAAGACAATGATTTGGTAGACCAGTTCCAACTGCTGTCTCAGTTGTACATCTGGTTGGAGCGGCTGAGTATTTAAACTGGAGGACACACAGTCCCGGACACCCAGTCCTGAGCATGCAGCTTGGGACACCAAGTCCTCACCGTATTCTCCTTGAACTAAGGACACACAGTCCTCGTCCAATCACTCGTGGTAAGTCTTTAGGTGACTTCCGAACCTTGACAAACTTGGTCACTCGGCGATCCACAATTCCTCTTGGATGCTCTAGACCATGACGCCTAACCGTCTGGAAGAAGCACAGTCTTCAAAGGTAACAAGCGTCGGATCCACACAGGATCAATCTCTTCAATGATGCTCAATCACTTTGGGTTGGTAGGTGTTTGGGTTTGGGTTTTGGATTTTCCTCACTTGATGATTTTCGCTCAAAGTCCTCAGAGGATGGGTTGCTCTCAAATGACAAGTGTTAGTTTCTCTCGGAGCAGCCAACCAGCTAGTGGTTGTAGGGGCGGCTATTTATAGCCTAGAGAGCAGCTCAACATGATAAGACATAAATGCCCTTCAATGATATGACCGTTGGATGGATAAGGTATTTTGGGACAGCTGGCACGTAGCACAGCAACGGTCGGAAATTTGAGGTACAAATTCCTCAGGGCTATCATGTTCCTCACTGTGTAGGCAATCCGCACTGGTGAATTCCTAACTCCTCAGTCAGAGCAAAGTCCTCAGTGACTAGAAGAACTGTGTCTCTGTCACTGAAGAAATTTGACTGAACTGTATGAGATTTCCAATGGCTTCACTCGAAGGGATTGGTGGGTGTAGGATTTGAGTTGAGCATCAAATGGAAATTTTTCCTTAGTATTTCCTCGACCCCCTTTAACAGTACGGTGTTTCCTATGACTCAAGAAAGAGAAAATGAAACTACGAAAACAAAAGTCTTCACGCTTCATGTTCCTCGAATGAATACCAAGTCTTCAAGGTCACACCAATTTCTTCACTTTCAAAGTCTTCAGAAAGTCTTCGGTATATCAAAGTCTTCAGTCGAAGAACTTCATTTTTAGGGGTCGACTTTCTCTGTAAATATCAAACTCCTCATGGACTTATAGACCTGTGTACACTCATAAACACATTAGATCCTTAACCTATAAGTCTTCAATACACCAAAATCACTAAGGGGCACTAGATGCACTTACATGGTTGCTTCTTCCGACTAACTTACTGTGTGATTTGGCTGCTCCTTAGTGGCCCCTACATGTACTCCCCCTATGTGTATGCAATAGTCACACGTACACATGGACACAAAAACGCGAGCGACACCCTAATGCATGCATGTCCGAGCACACGACGGAACACACACGGTGACGCTCAAGTGCTCAACCTACACGTGCATGCACACACATACTCAGTCAGGGTGAGCTAGCGACCGTATGAACACCAGAAAATATATATATATATTGAGCGCAATGAGCGTATTATGAAGTCCACTGACTGTATTTTTACAGATATACAGTGGCAGATAGTGTATTTATCTCGTTTGAAATTAAGCCATGTTAACCGGAGAGGAGGCAGCATGGACTAGCATTACTTTGCCGTGTCCCATCAACTTGCCGAACGAGGAGAAGGTTGCAGGACGGGAGAAGCTTGCGCACGGTGGCTCGCAGGACAAGGAGAAACTTTTCACTAATGCAAGCTCTCCCTCGCTCAGGCGGTGGACGTGCAACAGTTAATTCGGTGTCAGATTTGCCAGAAGCATACTACACTATACTACTAGGAACCGGATGGAGGAGCGTCTGCACTCTTATTATAATTTTAAAATGTGATAAAGCAATCTTCAACACATTTGGTTCTCTTCGAGGGTTCTCGCATGTGATAATGGAAGTTGATTGCATGGAACACTCGCCACAATTCTCGCTTAATTCTGGCTCATATCCTGTTACAAATAGTAGCGCTCAGTAATATTTCCTCTTTTTTTGTTATTCAGCATGTAAACAGGTCAGCAAACCTTGCGGCGCATCTTCGTGCGAACCGTGCTTGCTGCACTTTGAATGTGGCTGAGAGCTGGCTTGATGAAACACCTCGCTTCCTACTTCTTTTTTTGGCTTCCTAGTGACCAGTGTCTTGGCTGATCGTCCTAAGAATGCTTATATATGAATAAAGCTCTCTCATTTACCCGCAAAAAAGATTAAGCTATATTAACCGGAAAGGAGGGAGTATGGACTAGCACTACTTTTTGGTGTGTCCCGTCAACTCGCAGAACGAGGAGAAGCTTGCAGGACAAGGTGAAGCTCGCTTACGCCTTTTGACTAATGCAACCTACCCTCGGTGGACATGCATCAGTCCATTCGGTGTCAGATTGTCAGAGGCATACACTGTAGTACCCAACATGCAGAGTACCATCATTGTTCGACTTCACGAAGGTGAGAAGAGCCAAGCGCAGTACTAGTACGCGTACTTGGTTTTGCACCTTCATACTACTCCACCCTCCGTCATAGTTTACAGGGCGCGCTTCATTATGATGCATTTCTCTCAATGCATTTCCACCACCAGAGAGACTTTAGACGTGTTTGGTTTAATGCTCAATTAATTAGGGCGTGGTAACCGCAATCAAGTCCACAATTTTCTCTCCATGTACTGTACTACTACAAAGTGCATGCATGTGTGTACCCGGGGTGGAAGCACTGCATGCATGTGTGTACACATTATACCCTCTAGTAATAAACGCCATGCTATAACTACCAATGCTATTTTTCAGGCCGATCGCTAGTCGCCTTGGTCCCACAGATTTTTTTTCTTTTTTCTGAAGCGTGCTGCATAAACAGTGACGGATGGAGTAGTATGAGCGGATTCAAAGAAGAGCATATTGATGGTTGCTTCTTCAGAGCAACTTATAGTGGGAAAGGTGGGGCTTATGACTTGACTGCTCATTACTCACTATTAATGCGGCGCAACGACCGGGCTGAGTCTCCCATGCGGTTGTGCACTACCCCCTCGGTTCTTAAATATAGTCCAGAGTATTTGTCTTTCTAAAATATGTTGAAATCTCTGTTAAGATGAATAGAATATTTAGGAACGGAGGGAGTACACATATGAAGCAAAATAGTGAATCTACACTCTAAAATATGCCCGTTTGAAATTTGTAAAAAGACAAATATTTAGGATCGAAGGAGTATAATTTTGTGCATGGCACATGGACCCGGATGATGAAGAGGCTTCTGGCAATGCTATCAAGCTTCCATCATTTGTTTACATAATTGACGTACTATACAAATAATTTTCCAGCGACATGAAATTGTACAATGGTGTGAGCTTTCAGCTTTTGTTTCGCTGTCTTGCCATCGATGCTCTTTCAGAAACAATAAAAAACTAACTTCCTTGCTAATGCATGTCAATTATTAGTAGATCAGAGCTAATAATTATGCCACAACCGGTTTTCCGGGTAATAAATTTCCAGAAAAGACCGTCGTGCTCATCAGCCCCAGGATTACTGTTAGCTGATGAGGCTCCAACTTGATACAGAAATTCCAAGCAAAATACAACATATGTAGTACAAGACCATTCTGGCCTGTGAGTACAACAAACGGTTTCTAGTGGTTGATGGCGGAAGCGGGTTGTGAAACATCAGTGTCTATGGGACTCCATTTCCCACGGGAACAGCTGACCAGGTTAATTCCTATCTTCACGAGGCTGCTATCTCCATTGAGTGGGTTCCGGGACTGGCATCGCGTCGCTCCTCTCCGTGCAAGAAAATCTGGCCAAGATAATAGCCAGGGACGAGCCAGTGAGTACTTTGAATGTACTCACAAACATTATGAACACAGGTATAATATAACAATGATGTGCTGAAAATATTTTATGCTCATGACGTCAGTCACAAAGGATAAATGAAACTTTGATGCGTGCAAGCAAGTTATTTATAAAAATGCAATAACATGGTAGTATTAAAATTTATGAAACAAATAACAAGCAATGCCACAGTCGGGCGTCTTAGCGACACCACATAAAGGGCTTTAAAAGAAATGCCACAGTCGGGCGTCTGAGCGACACCACATAAAGGGCTTTAAAAGAAATGCCACAGTCGGGCGTCTGAGCGACACCACATAAAGGGCTTTAAAAGAAATACCACAGTCGGGCGTCTGAGCGACACCACATAAAGGGCTTTAAAAGAAATACCACAGTCGAGCGTCTGAGCGACACCACATAAAGGGCTTTAAAAGAAACAATCATAATGAATATCCCAGAGGTAGGACCATCCCAGAGATACTCGGTAATAACAATAATATCACGGGTTAGTCAACAATAATAATAATCATAGATATCACAAGTCACGAGTAGTAATTCCATTTTTTGGTTAACAGTTTCACCTCCGAAGACCGACACTAGGACCGACACCTGACCATCCCAGACTGAAATCCTTAACCATGGACACGGCTATTCGAATAGGTTTATTCTCTGCAGAGGATGTACTCTTTACCCACGAGTAACGGATTTCTTTAGTCCATCGGGACTAATTCCGTCTATGGTCTTTTTGTTGAAAACACACCTAACTTGCACACACCAGCTTATCTCACACGTGTCTGGAATCACCCACGACACCTGTTAAGCAACTCTAAGTGGGGAGGCTACAACCTCGCGTAGCATGGGATCAAACTTATATCGCGCGCTCTAAGGGGTGGCCTCCCCTCTCGGTCCCAACCGGAAACACCCATGCCCCCGGACCAGGTGGCTTGCCTACCAGCTACAACCCGTACCTTCCACCATGGCCTCTCTGTACGGTGTGTGCTAGAAAGAGGTTGACAACTTACTGAACCGTACTCTACTTGCTGTAGAGACGAGTGGTAGTACGAAACAAGTATGGGGGTTACTGGAACAAGACTCGATCTAGGTCGACTCAGGAGGTTCAAGTATTCCCTGCATGATTAGTATAACGAATATATTTCATCCAACAGAGTCACCTCTCATATCACCTTACCATGCCATACCAGACATAACCGTCCCGACGGAGACCGGCGACAAACTCATACCTACCCAAGGCAGAGGTTTTCCCGGTTTCCTGCCGGTATGCATGCAAGGCTCATGAGGGTGATTATCATCACAAGTGTGTTCATTTTCAACAGCATGGAAATCAATAACATGCACCCATGCATATGATCATATCACATGAAATAACAAGTCCATCAAAATGCGGTGGTGTTATAAATGCATCAACGATCACACCAAAAATATTATGCCGGGATTCAGAATGCTTGCCTTCAATGTTGTGGAGGGGTGGGGTGCTCTCCAAAACTTTTGAAAGTTTCTTCTCTCTCCCCAAAATCCTATCTAAAAATATATTTGAATTAACACACATTTCAAAAACAGTACAAAAAAGTTGTTTGAAAATTTTTCAAATAAATCTTAAAATAAACTAGATCAAATTTGAGAAAGGTAGGAAAAAGAATGAACTCATTTGGACTTATATTTAAAAAGTTATAGCCAGTCAAAGATTTGGTCAAATCTATTTTTTTTTAATAAGACAGAAAAGAAAACGTTTCAGATAGAAATACGCTTTCGGTGCAGAGGAGGCGTACTTGAGGCTTTACGCCTCCACTTAACCACGTGGACAGACACGGGGTCGCTGATAGTGGGTCCAGAAGGCCCACTGGTCAGGTTTGACCAGTCTTCTCCCCCCTTCTTTCTCTGTCCCGGGCGGAGGCGAGGCAACGGCGATCGTCGCCGGCGAACGGCGGCTCCCCGCGGGGCTCAGAGGGCAGGGATGGATCCGCCACTCCAGGGCGATCCTCCCGGTGGTCGCCAGGTAGGTGGGGACGGAGGGAGCTGCCGGCGGCGAGCTTCTCGACGGAGGTGGCCTCGGGAGCAAAGTGATTTTTCTCCCGCGGTGTGTCCCGATCAAAATTGAGTAGTGGGGATGGCTCACGGGAAGGTGAGGAAGCTCTTGGTGGAGAGAACGGAGAGTGGGAGGCCCTGGTGGTGCCGAATTGGCCGGGGCAGTGGCGGCGGCTGCAGTTGCCGGAGATGAGGAAGGAGACCTTCCCCGGGTCGATTTGCTGCCATGGGAGGACTAGGGGAGCATTCTAAGGCTTCCTGTGTGCACGGGGAGGCTCGGGGGCCTCCTTTTATAGCTCGTCGAGGTTGGTTCCGCGGCGGCCGGATAAGCTCTCCGGCGAACCACCTCTCTGTAGCTTGCAGGGCAACGTGGCGTGGCTGGGGATGACGGCAAGAGCTAGTGGACGAGTGGGCGCTGTTCCAGGGGCCAGGTGGCGAGCGGGAGTGGCTTTGGCGGCGCCGACATGGCCAGAGGCTGTCGGGCGGCGGCGACGGCTAGCGCTTGGGCCTGTCGGGCGCGGCGGGGGCTGCTTGGCGTGTTGCGGTGAGAAGGGGAGTGCGTGGCGAGGTGCTGCAGAGCGGGCCAAAGCCGTGGGGCCAGCGTGTCAGCTCGGCGCACGTGCGTGCCAAACGCACGGTTTGCTCGCGCTCCGGGCGTGCACGGAACGTGTTCGACACTATGCCAGAGCACGCTAGAGGTCGCGGTCGAGGTTGGCAATTAACAGACCCAGGTTAGGAGCAACTGGAATCCTAGTGGACATGCTAGTATGATCCGAGGTGCAAGGTCACAATGCAAAGACAAAATCATGTCAAAACTGGCCATGCACACCAGGTGTTTGACAAAATGTTAAAGGCTTCTAAGCAACTCTTGGGGTGGCCCAAATCTCCAGATCAAGATCTCCTTAGATGCAAGAGAGAGTGGTGAGGTTATTTGGACAAAAGGAGAAACTTGTTAGTGCAAGTTTTATAAAACTTCAATACTGGACAGGAAATAAATAGCATTATTACATGAACCAAAAATGATCCAAAAGGTGCATGCTCCTGGACTTAAGGGTTTAACATGGAGGACTACAAGTAGGAGAAAGAATCAAGGGCTAAAGAGCAAGCAAAAATATGGTTGCTGTACAAACCATCCAGTTGGTCCAGAATGAAGATGAGGTTGATTCACTCAATATTTTCAAAGAACATAAATAGGTTTTTGCGCAAAGTGGAATAATAGGCTCCTACTGACCTCCCCTAATTTTGGTAGAAGTTTTAAAGAAATATTTAAATAGGTTGTAGTGTAAAATTGCTCTCTGGACCAGAGAAGAAAATTGAATGAAGAGCTCAAAATATGCAATGTATTAAATATATTATTGCACAAAAGTGATTTAGAGACATCACATGATATCTCCAAACTTTGGTTGGATTTTTAGAATAATATATCAAATGGTTGCAGTGCAAAAATGGCCATATAACCTTGAAAAACCATTTTCAAGAAAAATAAAGATCAAGCAACTTAATTATTTAATTAGTTACACTGATAGAAGGAAAGTTTTTCTTGAGAGGTTAAACAAGTCCAATAACATATTTGAAAAGTTTTCTCTCTGGGAAAAACTCATCATAACAGGGAAAGAAATGATTTAAAAATCAAAATGGAGCTCAGAAATCCAAAGTTTTAATTCCTGGAAAAATTTTAATTTATTAAAACAAGGCCAAATTTTTTTGGGGTGTCACAAATTACATCACAACTGAAGACAAAGTTGTGAGAAGGTGTTAATTTAAAATTGATCCATGCTTTCATTGGCAGCAACGTCCCCCCAGCTCTGTCTAAATCAGCAAGGCTTGTTGGGAAAAAAAGTAGTTGTCTGGAGCATGCAACATTCCGATCATTTTGTCTAGTTCCCCTAAAATAGAGCTGAGCGTCCCTGTTCCAAAGATATCAAGTGTGATTACAATAATAGAGGACTACTGATGAAACAATAAACACACAAATAGAAGCCGGTCACCTTTGCGGTCTCTCTTAAGACTACCTAGTTGGAGAAGATTAGGCTCAGAGTTGGATGAGGAGGATAGACCAAAACCAATCTCCCTTTGTGCAGTCACACTAAAATGTAGAGACGTTGCCCGTGTGACATTTTAGTACAACTACACAAAACGCTCTTAAGAAAAAAGTGATTTGTGCAGTTCACCAAAAGGTCGCAATAGCAACGAGGTGAAATGGATAGCCCTGTTTGCAAAAAAGAGGTAGAAAGGACACAATTACTGGCCAATAACAGTTGATGACACATGCGACGACAAAAAAGAAGCATATTCCTTGTCCTAAGGGAAGATAACAACACAGTTGTGTTTGTCTAAAACGGTGTGAGGACGAGAATGCAATATGGAAAGTACGCCGGACGAGCTACGTTTTGGGCAAAGAACTATGGAAGATCCACATGCAGCGACGTGGGTAAACAGGCAGTGGAGCAAGGCCGGAGGGGATACCTGGAGGTCGTCGGGATGTAACTAGGTGAGCGGCGGCGGGCGGAATCTGCGATTAGGTGGTGTAGGCCCTGCCGCGCCGGAGCTTGGTCAGAGAGAACGGCGTGTACCGCAGATCGGGACGTGCTGCCTCGGCACCGTCGAACGGAGAACCGATGCACTTCCTTCCTTTCCCCCGGCGGATGGGATGCGGCCGAATCAGTGACCAACGGTGAGAGAGAGAGGCCACCGCACTCCCTTTCCCCGGCAGACGGGATGCGGCCGGATCAGTGAACAATGATGAGAGAGAGAGAGAGAGGCCACCGGAGCCTTGTGTGAGATACTCTGAAGAGGGGACTACCTTTTCCTCCATAAAAATCGTTTTATATTCTGTGTACGTGCCATTGAGCGCTATAACTTTATTTAAAAATATCGCGGCAACGCGTCAAGTCGAACTTTGTTTCGTGCACGCGTGGTACACGACCTCCCTAGGTAAACAACCGCTACAGGCGTTCAAATTAGCACGTGGGCTGCCATTTCGTAAAGAAATGAGCTCCACCGTGTACCCGCGCGGGTGTGGCTGGGCACGAAGTGTGAGTACGTGCACGGTGCACCTATTCTCTTCTTGTATACATACACCACCTACGTGGGGTTGTGTGAGAGAGATACAAACCTTGAGAGATATAGTGTGTGGGTTCTTGAGAGTTTTGGGGGGGTCAATCAAAAATTTTAACATATGCAATGTGTGTGAAATAGAGTCCTGGATATAACATATATATATATAGAGGGGGCGATCCACGAGAAGAGAGTGGAGGTATCATCGGCTTGAGGTGTCTATAGAATCGAAGAGAGGGATGATGTGTGTGTGTGTGGGCGCGCGCGATCGATAAAGAGTGCCATCGAATTTGTGTGTGCCCACGTCAAAGATATAGAGTGGCTGGCCTACTGGAACGTGAGTTGGGACATGTGCATTTTGTCTCTGTGGCATGGATACCTACCTGCAGCGCTCGACTATTGGTGTGTGGTGGGGGAAGAGGGAGGCCCAATTAACTATAGAGGTACAATGGCTGGTATATGTGTGGAGGAGGAGAGAGGCCTACCTCATGTATTAAGGAGATCGATCTGCCTCATGTATTAAGGGAGATCGATCAGCATCCATGCATATGTGCAGGAGATGAATAAGGTTGGGAGAGAGATAGAGCTAGAGTGTTGGAGGGGGTTGTAGTGGAGTTGCTTCTAACAAATGGTGGGATAGGCTTGCTAGACAAACGGAGGGCACGCCCGCAATATCAATAAGAAAGGAGATGGTTGCTTATTGTCTGTGCACGTGCGTGTGTGAGATGGGTCAGGAGGCATGCACGAATGATGAGGGGGATGATGTGGATGTGGTAAGCAGACGTAACTACATAGGAAGATCAATCGCCCTTTGTAAGAGAAAGGAGAGACATAACTTGTGAGGTACGTCGATCGATGGGGGGGTAGTTAAAGTCGATCTAGGTATATGTTGGGAGATCGATCGGTATACATGCATGTGTGTGTTAGAAGCAAATGAGGCACGAGGAGAAGGATAGAGAGAGAGGGATGCATGTAGGAGGTGGTACGAGAGGCATACTATATCGAGGGGGAGGAGTGTGCGAGTACGAGAACGATGAAAAGAGTGGTGGGAGTGAGGCATGCATGGACGGTGACAAGAGAAGAGGGGAAGCTTGTGTTTGTGCTAGGCACACCTGGCTAGAGAGGCATATCGATCGATGTGTGCCGTAAAGAAGGAGCTGGGGGGGCCTACACACATCGTGGGTGAACGACCTAAAGTGAAAAGACGAATTTGCGCGATGGAGCTAGAGAATGCTGAGGGAGGGTGAGAGGGATGCAGGCGTGTGCATGGACAAGAGAAAGTTAGCGCTAGCTACAGAGATAAGACGGTTGTGTGGGTGTAAAAGACGAATAGAGATCATATATACTTCATTATAAAAAGCGAATTCGGATATTTGAAGAATTTATCATAGTGTTTAAAACCGATGGATGTGTGAATATATATAACGGTGATACACATGGTGTGGTTATGAACATGGTATACTACATTTAATATATTTTATCTCTACTCTTATAAAAAACGGAGTTGTTGATGATGGTGTGCCTGCCATCCTGCATTATAGGCCGTCTGATTTATATCTGGCGGATAGCAAGGAAACTATGATGGTTGAAGTTGGCAACAATCATGATTGTAGATTCTTATTGAAATAGAGAAACGAATTCAAATTTAATTCGAATTGCAGCGGTAGTATAGACATTTGGAGTGCACTAAAATGTTGGTATGAGTAGGTTACATGCATTATACAGCAAGCAAAAAAATTTAATCAGACATAACATGGATTCATACTCCCTCCTTCCGTCTACATAGGGCATAATGAGATTTTTAAGACCACCTTTGACTATTGACAAGATTAATAATAACTGACATGCACAATGTGAAAATTATATCATTGAAAGAACCTTTCACAGACGAATTTAACGGTGTGCTTTGTGTAAGTTGCATATCATATATCATTGCTCTAAGATTTGGTCAAAGTTAGCATCAAAAAACGCATTAGGCCCTATATAGATGGAAGGAGGGAGTAGCTTTGAATAGCATTTGTATAGTAAAACGGGGCAAGACTCTCTTTGTGTGGTGTGAATAGTTTTATTTTTTTCGTTTTCTTTTTGGTTGAGGGAAGTGCGAATTGATTTGGTACGTACAAGTATAATATTACGACACGTTAGGCTTGTCCCTGAAATTCAACCCGCATCTTGTTATATCCCGAAAATTCAGATATCGTGCTCCCACAACTGGCGCCTTCACAACCCGCGCCTTGCTATCCCGAAATTACAACGCGCGCGAAAACTCCCTCCAGCTGCCAAATCCCAACACGTGAAATCCCCCTTCTAACCCTGAGCCGAAAGCGCCGCTAGTTCAAATCGGTGGGGGGTACTTTTATAACACACCCTACATTTTGGACAAGCGCGTTCCTAAGTCATGCTTCACCCCCTCCCATCACCCCCTTTTCGCCATTCGAAAACCCAGGCCGCCATAACCTCTCCGCTCCAGCCGTGAAACCCCACCCTCCTCCGTCTGCCACGTCACCGCTGCCCAGCCGGAGCCTCTTCCCCGACGATGTCGTCCACGGCAACAGCTCGACGTCCCTCGTCCACCTCCCCGGATGAGGATCCGTTGTCCATCTCGTCGTCCCGCCGGTTCAGCCGCTCCGTCCTCCACCTCCAAGCAGCTGCTCCAACGATCGCCTCGTCTATCGCGGCTGCTCCATCCCCACAGTGCCGCCTTAACCTGCTCCACCGGAACCGGAACATCCTCACCAACTCCTCGGATGAAGCCGAGGCCTACTAAGCGCCACCAAAGAGGTTGTACACTCATCGCATCACACCTTCTCCTTAACTCAACCTCCTGGCGCCGACTGTGCTCCATCCCGCACCCCCATGGAGCGGCTACCTTGAAGCCGGCGCCGCGGGCGACATCTCCATGGTGGCCCTCCCCCAGTGCGAGGCCCCTTCGGCGGCGGCGTCCATACCAGCCGGATCTGCTGCTGCTGCTCCGGCTCTCGCTCGATCGCTCGCTCGCCCAGCCGCTGCTGCTGCTCTCCCCCTCGCTCGTGCTGCTGCTCTGCTCCGATTAAGCCACACTTCAGTCGACTGAATCGACTTTTGGGTCAGTCGATTTTCAGGGGTTGAGGGGGCTCGCCGGAGTTAAGGAAGAACCACCCGCATCGGGGATGGGGGCTCGCCGGAGAGGTACCCCGCTATCTATCTTAGGGTTCAGGGTGGGGGCGGGGGGCCTAGAGGGCTGGCCGGGGCGGTGGTGGCGAGTTGTTTCGGGGCGGCGAGGAGGCGCTGGGCCGGTGGCGAGGCCGGTGGTGGCTGGCGGCTCAGGGAGGTGCAGGTTGACACTACTAGGGAAAACCTTATACATAGAATCTTAGCAGCAGCGCGGCATAAAAAGAGGCGCTGCTGCTAAATAGTAGCAGTGCGGCTACGGAAAGCTTGCTACTGGTGCAAACTTAGCAGTAGCGCGTGATGCTTAAACCGCGCTGCTACAAAAATCCACCGACAGTACACAACGACATAAGTTTACCAGTAGCACGGCATTAGGAAGCATGCTGCTGCGAATGCCATAGTAGCAGCACACTTTTTTATCACTTCACTACTACTAATTTTGAAATTGTGCACAGGGTTGGCCCGTTTAGCAGTAGCGCGTGACAGGAAAGCGCGCTGCTGCTACGCTCTTAGCAGCAGCGCGCTTTTGCTCCCGCGCTACTGCTAAGACGCAGCACCCACCACCTTTTTCCACCTCCCCCTCCCCATCTCCTCTCCTACCTTTCCCCTACCTCCCACATCCTCCCTCTCTCACTCTTCTTCTTCCTAAATACTTCTCCCTCCATTACTCTCCCTCTTCTACCTACCTTTCTCTCTCTTCATAACTACTAGCTAAAACTACACCACCTCCATTAATTCATCTCCTTTCTCTTTTTCCTCCCCCCTCCACTAGTTGAAGTTGTCTCCTCCCAAATTAGCTAGCTAGGTAGATGTAGCATTTAGTTAAGTGACCTATTGGCCCCCTAACTAGATCTTTCTTTGTCAAGAAGAGCTTTGTGCACTTTTGACCTCCCTACATCATCATCTCCACCGTGTGCTCGATCTCGAGATAGAGGTGTGATTAATATTTCATGCTTTTGCAAAATGGAAATATGTTTATGTGTGTGTGATATGTTTATGGAAATTGTGTGTGTGGCATGAGTTGACGCCAAATTGTGCTTTTGACTTGCCTATGTTTTGCCGAAATGTCGATTTATTTCCGTTTCGGCGAATTCCGGGCAAACTCTAGATCTATATATGTCCTATTTTTAAGGAAGGTCATGCCGAATTTTTGTATGACTTTGATGAATGCATGCATTTTTATAATCAATTTGTTTATTATTACCATGCAGAGTTGACGATGGTTAGTGGAACGATGGTGGACAGGTGGTTGCGGTCAGTGGTGCAACACATGAAGGAAAATAACCTGACAGAGGTTTTATGTCCGTGTCGAAAATACAAAGGAATAGTTTGGCTTGACCCCCATGACGATGCTCGTGTCGAAGCGCACCTGCTCATGACTGGTTTCATGGATGGCTATACTCGGTGGATAATTGAAGATGAGGATGACGATGTTGAGGATGCCGATGGGGCAGGCAATGATGACACGGGGCAAGACGAAGAGATGATCAATAATGGCGGCGGGGAAGAGGCCGGACATGGTGGCGGATAAGGGGCCGGACATGGCGGCGGAGAGAAAAAACATGGACTCCACGCAGAAGAGTACGTCGGTACTAAGTTCAATCGTGCAGGACCCTCATGTTCAAGCATTGTTTCGCAAGGAGACAAGTACTGAGAGAGCTGCTTCTAGAGAGGAGGCTAAGTTGGAGCAACTGGTGGTAGACTCGAACACTCCATTGTATGATGGTTGCAATCCTGAGGTAACCCGCTTGAGTTTCACGCTCCAACTCCTAAAGATGAAGGCTAAAAACAAATGGACCGACACTAGCCTCGATGAGCATCTCAAGTACCTAAAGGATGTTCTTCCCGAGGGTAATCTATGTCCTAGTAGTGTTGATGAGGCCAAGAAGATCGTGTGCCCTCTTGATCTGCCACACGTTAGATATCATGCATGCATCAACGATTGCATAATTTATCGGAAGGAGCACGCAGAAAAAACAAGTTGTCCGGTGTGCAATGCTTCTCGATACAAGAAGGCCAGGAAGAAATGTCCCCAGAAAGTGGTATGGTACTTACCTATCACTCCTCGTCTCCAGAGGTATTTTGTAGATCCCAAGGAAGCAAAGCTAATGTGCTGGCGCGCGGAGAGGAAGAAGCCCGATGATGGAGATGATCCGAAGCTGAGACACGTCAAGGATGGAAGCCAGTGGAGATCATTGAACAGATTCTATCCGTATTTTGAATGTGATGCAAGGAACATCGTGCTTGGCGCGTGTACCGATGGCATGAATCCGTTTGGCAACCAGAGCACCAACCATAGCACATGGCCCGTGTTTGTATGGATGTACAACCTCCCCCCCCCCTGGTTGTGCATGAAATCGAAGTACATTCACATGAGCATGCTTATTCAAGGGCCGAAACAACCAGGAAATAATATTAATTTGTATCTAGGGCTACTTAAGGAGGAGTTAGACATGTTATGAAAAACACCGGCCAAGACATGGGACACCAGCAAAGGCGAGTATTTCAACATGAGAGCCGCGCTGATCATGACAGTGCAGGACTATCTCGGTTACGGATATGTGGCAGGCTAGGTGTGCCATGGATATTGCGGATGCACGCGGTGCATGGATGATACGACGTCTCAATAGCTAACGTCAAGGAAAGATGGCGGGTCTGGGAAAATCTTGTACATGGGGCATCGAAGATGGCTCGAACAGGACGACCCGTGGAGAAACCGTGGAGATCTATTCAATGGTCACGCTGAGCATCGAGGACCTCCACGTAAGTGGAGCGGTGCCGAAATCGATGAGCTGTTGAAAAACTGGAAGGAGTGCCCCGCGCCAGGAAAGACGATGAGAAAGGCGCCGGAGCCGCTGCTGAAGGTATGGAAGACGAGGTCTGTGTTCTGGGACTTGGAGTACTAGCACAAACTCGATACACCTCATTGCCTTGATCAAATGCATATCTGTAAGAATGTCCTTGAGAGCTTGCTCGCAACACTGATGAACATGCCGGATAAGACCAAGGATGGGCTGAAGGCCAGAAAAGACTTGCAAGATTTGAAAATCAGGGAAGATCTGCACATGCCGCCCCGTAAAATGTCAGACGAGACAGAGACGGAGACAGAGGCACGGGAGAAGAAGGGCAAGAAAATAAAGAATGAGGATTATTGCCCCCCTTCTTGCTTCACCTTAAGTCAGGCTGAGATCAATCAATTCTTTAAGTGCCTTACCGGAGTCAAAGTTAGTTCCGGTTACTATGGCAAGATAAGTAGATATCTAGACACGGACAAGAAAAGGTTCAGCGGGATGAAGTCTCATGACTGTCATGTGATGATGACGCAGATACTACCTGTTGCCCTTAGAGGGATAATGGACAAGCACGTCCATGACACGCTTATTGGTTTCTGCAACTTTTTCGACGTCATCTCTTGAAAGTTGATCAGTGTGAAGTAGCTCCGAAGGCTACAGGAAGAGATTGTTGTGATACTGAATGAGCTTGAGATGTACTTCCCGCCCGCGTTCTTTGACGTGATGGTGCATCTGTGTGTCCATATTGTGGATGACATAATAGACCTGGGGTCGTCATTCCTGCACAACATGATGCCGTTTGAGAGGATGAATGGGATCATCAAAGGATTCGTTCATAACATGTCCCGTCCGGATGGAAGCATCGTCCAGGGCTATTTGACACAGGAGTGCATCTCTTTCTATGAGAATTTTCTCTATGGCGCAGACCAGCCGCCTGGTGTTAGTGTTGGTTTGCCCGTTAACAAGCACGATGGGAGGCTCGAAGGATAAGGTCACTCCAACGGTCGCAGGGAACTGCACGTGGCATACTCAGATCGACGCGGCGACTCAGGCATATGATATCAACGGATACACGTTCTACACGGAGGCCAAAGATATGGACAGTGATGATCAGAACTCAGGGGTGACGATGGAATGCACGACCGGCAGCGACAACGGCGCAACTGAACGATTTTATGGAAGGGTCGAGGAGATCTGGGAGCTTGACTACTCTGGACTGCACAACACAACGATGTTTCGTGTCAGATGGGCTAAGAATGTCGAAAGAGAAAGCCGGATTTTCACTACCATGACTATACCCGACGCCAAGAGCGCTACCGTGAACGCTATCACAAAAAACGAGCCATGGGTACACGCTAAGCACGTGACAAAATGCTTCTTCATAACCGACCCATGCAATCCCAGTCGTGTTGTCGTGAGGAAAGGCAAAAGAAACATCATTGGAATGGATGGAGTCGCCAACGAGGAAGACTATGATCAGTACGGCAACCCAATGAGGGAAGATGACGATGATGATGAAGTATACGTCAAAATAAGAATCAACACTACATTACCAAAGAAAAATCGTTCTCCATGGAAAAGGCAAAGTCACAATGAGGGGCTCAATTATTCGTCGACGAACAAGAAGGGAAAGAGGCTGACTCAAAAACGAAAACGTCAGTGCTGAGGAATCGGTAAAATGATGTAATATATATATATATATATATATATATATATATATATATATATGTTCCTATTTTGTATACACACATAGCCATTATTATGCATGGGTCCAATGATGTAATATATATATGTACCTATTTTGTATACACACTTAGCCATTATTATGCAAGGGTCCAATGATGTAATATATATGTTCCTATTTTGCATACATATTTAACCGTCAAATGATGCAATATATATCGCCTTCCCTTCGTTCAACGATGAGGAAAATAAAATGGGAAACTGGTTATAGCAGTAGCGCTTTACTGAAAAAGAGCTACAGCTAGTCAAGATAGCAGTAGCGCTTTACTGAAAAAGAGCTACAGCTAGTCAAAATAGCAGTAGCGGTTTCTGTAGAAAACCGCTACAGCTAGTAAATAGTAGTAGCGCGCTTCGTGTAAACGCGCTACTGCTACGTCCACTTAACCCAAAATTCTCACTCTCCCTGCTTCATCCCGTCTCTTTTCCCCCAAATCCCCACTCTCTTCCCCGGCCTCGTCGCACCGCCGCGCCCGACCCCAGCGCGCTCGCCCCCGACCCCGCCACGCCCGACCCAGGCGCGCTCGCCCTCAACCCCGGCGCACTCGCCCCCGACCCCGCCGCGCCCGACCCAAGCGCGCTCGCCCTCGACCCCGGCGCGCTCGCCCCCGACCCCGCCGCGCCCGATCCAGGCGCGCTCGCCCCCGCGCCGGCGCTCCCCCCGACCCCGGCGCGCTCGCCCCCGACCCATCGTCCCTCGCCTCCCTCCTCTGCTTCCTCCCCTCCCAACCTCGATCATCGTCGGGCCTGCCTCCTCGCCCCTGCACCCTCTATAAACCACCCCCCCTCTCTCTCTACTAGCTAGGGTTCTTCGGTTAATTTACTTAGGTTTTAGTTAGGGCAGTATGTTAATTAGGTTATCTATTTAGTTATGAATTTAGCTAGTTTCAAAATTAGCTGAATTTATATGCAAATTTGAACTGGACATGTGATATGTGGATATGTCATGTTTTGGACATGTCAAGTTTGGAATTTGAACATGTCATTTGGACATGTGATGTTTTGGTTCAATTTTGGTAAATGATCTGAGTGGCCTGTGTTACGCCGGAATGTTGATTCATTTCCGTTCCGGTGAATTTCAGGCGCTCGATATGTCCATTTTTTAGCAAAGGTCATGCCGAAATTTCCCGTGAATAAAGGCATGATTTGTGCTACATAGTTGGCATATCGAGTGCTGGCACATATATTTCTGTTTTATGTCATTTCTCATTTATTCATACTTTTAGAAATAAATGAGGACACTTAATCATAGGAAACATGTCGAACAACGAAGAAACTGGGCCTTCTGAACAAGATGCATACGAGATGGATTATCAGGGTGAACAAGACTACCTCGACTATTTGACTGCTAAGCAAGGTTCGCAGGTCCGCCTCGATGATGGTACTGACGCCGACATCGACACCGCCGGCGCCGGCGCCGAGACCGGTGGGGAAGGTACCGGCGGGGAAGATACCGGCGGGGAAGGTACCGACACCGATGTCGGTACCGAAAAGAGGAAGCATAAGAAGCAGAGGATACGAAAACCTAACAAATTAGGGATTGGACGACTTGTGATCACAAAGATGGCACCTGGCAAGTTTGAGCCATTAGAGCCGGAAGAACCTCGCAAGTGCTATGGGAACCAAGTAGGATGCATCCTACAGGAATGCGCGAGCATCAACAATCATGACTTAAGGAGTAAAGAACATTTGACGCAGTTGCTCCTAACGAAGTTGCACAAGAGATTCAAGTTCCCCGACCTGGATGATAACATAGAACAACCGTGGGAAGATCTGAAGATGAAAAAGATTAACAATCACGCCATGGGCATGTTCAGCAATGATTTGGCCTCCTGGAAATCGAGGGTGAAACGAGCTATTGAGGCTGAGGAACCCCTGTCCAAGATTCTGGAGGAAAATCCGACACTTACAGAAGAGGAGTTCGAAAAGTTCAAGGACACTTGTGCTACCGAGGACGCCAAGGCTAAGGCTGCGAAATTCAAGAGCCTTCAGCAAATGAACACGGGGAAGCATCGCCTCGGAAGCCGTGGCTACCTTGGTAAAAGGCCCATATGGGATAAGGAGGACGCAGAACGTGAAGCCGCGGGTCTCCCAGACCCCTTTGCGAAGTTCACCAACCCCTTGGAGCATGACTTCATCAGGGCCCGCTACAAGTGGGACAAGGGGAAAAAGGTTTTTTACACGGACAAGATCACGAGGAAATTGATTAGACTACTGGAGAAGCAACACCAGCTTGCAGCCGAAAGCCCTACTACTCTGATGAGGCCCAAGTGGGACACCCCTCTCAACCGGGCCTTGAACGAACTTAAGGGACTCCCTTTGGACCAGCGGCCGCAATATGGTCGTGTGCACGGCGCTGGAGACGGCGCCACGTGGAAGGTGTTTTACAATGAGGGCCCAGAGGCCAAGAAGCAGAAAAAGAAGTTTAGTCAGGCGGACATCGACGCGAAGGTGAAGCTTGCGGTCGAGAAAAAAGCAGCTGAGGACGTGAAAAAAGCAGCCGAGGACAAATATGAGTTGTTACAACAGGCAGTCAATGCAGTTGTAACTGCCTGCAGAAATGATTTTGGTACTAACTTGGTTCCGGTTATCATCAACTGGACGAAGGAAAATCCAGACAAGACGGTACATGATTTCCCGTTGCCCAGTTTCGTCGGGAGCAACTCCATGAACAACAACATCATCGCACCATCACTTGCCCACACAACCGGGCCTCCTCTCGCAGCCGCTCCCGCTCATAGCAGCCCGTTCTCAGTCTCTGGCGCGCTCGGTGGGCCTTCATGTTTGGCTGAGCTCGACACCATCACGGTAATTACATGTCGCACCACCATATATATATATATATAATATTCCATTTTTGTTGCCTTTCGGATGTTTTACGCCACAGACATATGTGTTTGCAGGCGAAAGAAACCCCGTGCACCATACTCTACTTGATCAAAGGCCAGAAGGTGGACGTGGGAAAGGGGATGATAATGGACCCCTTGCAACCCACGTTCCACAACCAGCCGATCCCTGCTAGGCACTTCAGGGTTAGCTTGTCCAGTGTGAAATCGGGGCATGAGGATTTGCCTCCTCCAGTACAGCATGTGGGAGCGGACGACGAGACCCCGTCGCGGACTGGAAGCTGCAAGGGTTGGGTGCTGCTATGGCCGAAGAATCTTATTCGTCTGGAGCCGGCCGAGAGCACACCAATAACCACACATCAACAAGCATGTGCAGAGACCACCACCCCGCCTACGCAATTACCAGCTCCTGTAGTGATGGGTGAGAGCGGCGGACGACATGATGAAGGGGGTGCAATAGTGCCGGCTGATGTAATTTTTCCTGTAGAACAGAGAATGGATGATGAGACGGAGGTCGACCCTTTGGATTTCCTCAATACAAGCGCGTATGACTGTGACATAGAATTGATGAGTCAACCATATGACGAATCGGGCTATCACCTTGCTAATGAGGATATGGATGATATGCCCAGGCAGGAAGGTCGTAGCAGGGATTGCAAAAAGTCTCTCTTCATGAAATCCTCACAAGACACGCCTGAAGATGCCGCCTCAACACAGGCTCAACTATCCCGGCGCGAGGGTCGTACAGTACTTAGCCCGGGAACACTGGGGCAGGGGTTAAGGAAGGGTCTAGAAGGTGTGCCCAAGAAAAAGGAGAGAAAGAGATCGGGGAAGATAGCTGCCTCCAAACAAGCCAGAGCACATAGCAGCTAGACGATGCATTCTGAAGAGCGTGTACCCGTGAAAGGTGCGGCCATGTTCCATCTCATGGGCGAGCTGATGCTACCGCCGAAACCGCTGGAGGCACTATCAGGGGATCTCAGGAGACTGCACGACCATGTGTTGTCGACTGAGAAAAGCCTACTAGCCTCAAAGGATCCAGGATATCCGACATACGCGGCTCGTGTGCCTGAGGGGAAGTGCTACATCGAGACACGGCCCGCGGAGGTGTTCTTCCTGCGGTTTGACCATATCTTTGAGATGTTTCTGACAAGGCGGCTCGATTTTACAATCATCCGCCTTTTTGCGCTACATATGAGCTCCGTCATGAACAGTGAAGAACTCTCGCAAATCTATGTGGCGGATCCGTACTACATGCACGAGTCTTTCTTGAGTCTCGGCGACTTTGAGCGTGAAACTACTAGGGAGTACCTCCAAAACTTCATGGTACAAAATAAGGACCGGGAAATTGTCCTCGTGCCTTATCATCCAAAGTAAGTCAGTTTCGAACAACCCTTTCATACATTTCAATCATTCCTTCTCTCTCTATGGGGAATAATTTGAGGTGTCTTTTCCCCGCAGCAACGGGCGCGCCGTCCTTATCGTTCTTTATCCGCAAGTCTCCCACGCCGTGTATTTTGACCCTTCCAGAGACTACGAGAAAAAAGACTAGACCCACATAATGAATATTCTAGATGATGCTCTCCAAGGCTTCAGCTTTAGAGGTGGCCACATGCAGATCAGGAAACAAAGGAACAAGAAGATGGGTTTCGCGCATAAAACTAACTTCTCCTGCATTCATGTCCCAAAACCAAGCAAGAAGGATGGATTCTACATCCTCCATCTCATGATTCAGTTTAACAAGGATCACCAAAAGCTTCGCATGAGAAGCAGAAATGATGATCATATCCACAAGTGGCTAGAATCTCATGGAGAAGCGGATTATAAACTTAGAGATGACTACTTTCACATCCAAAACGACATTGCGACGATCATCATGAAAGAAGTCGTCGATGAGAAGGGGATGTTCCACCACGGCCCTATATCGCGAGCTGGCGTCCGAACTCGCATAGGCATGCAACGTCTAGACCTCACGCCATTCAAGAAGCTAGCGTCCATCCTCGATGATATGGAACGATGGAACTTCTAGTGATTTATGATGCCGATGATGATGATATGTGTCGGTTGAACTTGTATACTATTTGTAGCGATGAAACTTTGTGATGTCCACGATCCCTGTCAAACTTGCGTAACGCTACTTTCTTAGTTTGTGTACGATGACCTGCGTACCTCTAGTTAATTAATTTGCATACTGTATGTTGCATCTAGTTGCTAACCCTTTCTTTTTCGGTGTTCTCTAGTATATTTTGTTGCATATATATGATTGTACATCCTCTTCATGAACATGCATCTCTAACAGGTACCTAGTTTCTTGATGGCGAGATGGAACTGCTATGTCGTGTACAAAGGGAAGGTTCTGGGGGTGTACAACGAGTGGCATGAGTGTCGGGCGCAAGTGAATGGGTTCTCGGACGCCAGCCATAAAGGCTTCAAAATCAGACAAGAAGGAGAAGCTAGTTACTTGAGGTTCACGCTAGCGCGAGAGAGGACTCGTAACCGCCATCTCATGTACTACATAGTTCCGCTCTCACTCATAGTGATAGCTCTTCTCGCGTATACCTTTGTTTAGATGGATGACGTTGTAGTTGCAAGTATTCGAGACTTGCATGTATCGCTATTTTCGAGATGATGACAAGATACCACTTTGTATTGGATGATGATTATGACGAGACTATTTGTATGTATATGCTATGATTACATTTGTGGTCTCGCAAGCATTTGTATGTGTATCATGATGACATTTGTATGTGCTAAAGATTCTTCTATAAAGCCTGTTCAAATTCAAAACAAATATGCCGAAAAAAACAAAAAACTAATAAAATTAGCAGTAGCGAGTGGAGAAAAGTTAGCAGCAGCGCGGTTGTAGCAGTAGCGCGCACAGGGGAAGCGCGCTATAGCGATTAGCAGCAGCGATCTTCCTTTAAGCGCGCTGCTGCTACACTTGTGTAGCAGTAGTGCTGGTAGACCCGCGCTACTGCTATACGTTAGCTGTAGCACCTTATTAGTAGCGTCGGCCCCCGCGCTACTAATAGGCCCAAAACCCGCGCTGCTGCTAGGCTTTTCCCTAGTAGTGTGAAGATGAACTGCAGGCCCTCCCTAAACTACATGTCAAGTGCCTCTCTGCTACCATTGCGTTTAGTTTCGACAGTAGCATTCAGATTCCACAGTAAATTTTAGTGTCGACAGTTAAGTTCAGAGTCAACAGTTTTTACCTCATCTGTTGTAGTTAGGTGGTTTTTGGTGATGTTAATTTTACATCCATTTTACATCATCTATTGGAGATGCTATTAGAATCCCACTTGAGATTGACGATGTCTGTCTTGTGTTGCTTCAGCCTTGACGTCTTACGGCTCACCGGAGCTACTCCAACGATAGAACAATCCATCACAACAGAGCAGTTCCCAGGACGCCATCTACAGATTCCTCAGATCTTCCTCCACACCTCCAACAGCCACCCCTGCCTCAACTGCTTCAGCGACCAACCCAATGATGCTGAGGTCGACACGGCTACGGCAAAGAGGTTGCACACTTGTTGTATCAATTATTACTATACATTCATGTCGATCCATTAGGGCTATTTTGGTTCAACGGAAAAACATCGATCCACTGGTTTTTACCATCACTCCAAATTTCTCCATGCTCTCCTTACATAATCTCACCATATTTTTTTCGTATGCATGTCAGATATTGTACACAGTCATGCTGAACATGTAGAGAAAAAGAGAAGAGTTTTGCGCGGCAATACAATGTCATGCAGACATCGCTCCATGGTGGGTTCAATGGCAAACCCTCCCCACCCCTCTCCAGATTGTAATCCAGAGGAAGATATCTGTTTTGAGGCGGATTCGGACGCCGCTGACCACTCCTATTTACCCCCCCCCCCCAAGGTGTTTGCTCTACCTTGGCATGATGATGTTAGTCATATCATGCATATGTTGTCTTGCAGTGCCTACTTTTGACATCATATATGTCATCTACTTAGTTTAGACATGTTCTGTAATGCCACCTATTTAGTTTCTATATCATATATGGGAATTATGCAGTCTCATGTCTTTTAGCCAGCCATAATATATGTGAAATGTGCAATGCCATCCTGTTTAACCAGGCATCATATATTTGAATGATATATTGCCCATCCTTTTCTTCATTACAATTCCATTTGTTGACAATGTTTGTACATTAAACTACTCTTCCTGTGAATTAGCCATTTGGGTGGGAGATGGAAAAATCTAGAGTGAAAACAAGGCCTTCAGAGCAGACAGTGCTACCTGTCGAAGCAGATCTCTTGTTGGGTCCCGATAGCTCCTCAGAGATGGATTCAGAGACAGATGACCAGTCATATTCCCCCACTGAGGTGTATGCTCTAACTTGGCACGGTTATACTGCTCATATCATGCATACGGTGTCTTGCATTGCATAGTTTAGACATCATATACACAATATTCAACACCATGTTCTTAGTTTAGACATCATATCGAATGCCCTCTGCTTAGCATATAAATCATATATGTGAATTAAATGATGCGATCCTGATTACTTAGATAACATGTAGGTGAATTATGTTAGGCGATCATGTTTAGTTATTCATCATATCTTTGAATTATGTTATGCTATGCTATCCAGTTTAGATAGACATCATATATGTGAAATTATGTCATGCTATCCATTTTAGTTAAACAATATACATGTCAACTATTTCATGCCCTCTTTTTTCCACACTATCTATTGCATCTGTCTCTCATACAATGTCTGTACATTCAACTATGTTTCCTGTTTATCAGCCATTTGAATTGGAGTGGGTGATGCCAGTATCTAGCAGACTAAAAACACGGACTTCAAATAAAACAGTGCTACCTCTTGGTGGAGATAGCACCCCGGTTGTAAATGCACAAGAATCAGCCCTACCACATATAACCCAAACTCTCGCAGATTGTACCCCTACTACGATGGACAGAGAACCAGCTTCACCCAATCTAACCCCAACCCCAGCCGATAGTAACCCAGTTCCTATTGACACAGCACCATCTCCACCACAGCGCTCCCAAACAAGAGCAGTTAGTAAGGCAGCTCCAGTGCCCAAAGGGCTATCACGGCGAAACACAACTCCACCAGTTAGTACGCCTATTCCTGTGGAGGAAGCACAACCAGCTAGTCGTAGTTTAGCATCTATCACATTTGATGTTGTTAAATCGTATGTGCGTATCTTCCCATCTTGGAAATATTATACTGTAGATGAAGGAAAATTCCAGTTGCAGGTGTTTGTCCAGGAGTTATGTGTAAGTAATGTTATTCAAGGCAATTACTTTGCTTTGTCCCATACATCCTACCTCCATGATGGTTATAATACAGCAAATTTTCCCATTTTTCTCTATAGGGAAGGACCGATTTGGAAACTCGGGATGAGGTAACATGTGCTAATACCTCTGCTATCTTCAAGAATGCTTGGTGGCAGTATCGGAATTACCTGAAGAAAACGTACTTCACCGGCAAAGAAACTCATCAAATTCCCTTACATTCTCCTGAGACACATTTACTGGACGATGACTGGGAACGCCTTGTTCTGTACTGGTCCCGAACCAAGAATGTGGTAAGGTCTATGAGCTCATTTTCTATTTTTAAGTATTATATTCTTGCATCTTACTGTACTTTGTTCATGTAGAACAAGTGCCTAAACCTGAAGAACAATTGTTCTAATTTAAGATTCCATTGCTACCATAGGACATAGATATATGTTTGTTTGATGCTTTTATTATGTGCTAGTACTTGGCAATAGAAGACTTGGTAGTTTAATCTTGTCCACCTTACTAATGAACTAGTTCACTGAAATGAGTTTCATATACTAGTACATGCTAAACTTGTTATGTGTCTGCTTGTTTCTTCTTTTAGAATGCTGACAGAATATTGGGGAAGAGTGCCTTATTAAGCAATGGTAAAGGAAGTAATGCAGATAAGGTTCAGGATAGTGACACATCCTGTCTTGGTTTAGTGTTGGAGTTACTGGCCACTACCACTTGCACAAGCTATTCAAACTCACTGTCTGAATCAGTTCGGTTTGTTGAGTCTCAACTACAAGCTGAAAGACATCAATCAGCTATGCTGCGACAAGAAGCGGAAGGACTACGGAAGTCCCTGGAGCATTCAGATGCATACTTTCTGGTGCAATAGCAAGCGTTGGAGGATTTTAGCGCCAAACAGGACAAAGCTAATCAGCTTGCTAAGCTTATTACAAGCATGGTGGATACCCAGGATAACGTTTCTTGAGCTCTTCTGAAGTTGTTTCAGTTATGCTCTTGTTTTGCTGCCGCGTTTATTTGCACTGGTGGCCAATTTTGACGGCCAGTGTATATGTTATGCTGCTTTGTTCCTTATATTTGCACTGGTGGCGAACTTTGATGCCCAGTGGATGTAATATGTGTAATAGGCGTGATAGCCTACCATTAGTTGCTTGCTTATTTATTTCCTTGTTGTCTTGCTTATTTGTTTGCTTGTAGTCATTGTAGTTCTTTTTCCGCGGTTAACTAGTGGCTGCAATAACCTATTTTTTAAAACTAGGCCACAATAACCATGGGCTAATATTTACTATAGTGACACTAGGCCTCCTATGGGCCGTAGAAACAGTGGGCCTTTTACGGGCCATAGAAATAGTAGGCCTTCTATGGGCCGTAGAAACAATGGGCCTTGTACGGGTCGTATCATCAATGGGCCTTATATGGGCCGTATAATCGATTGGCCAAACATGGGCCAATAACAGGCCGCATTATGGCCGTAAATGGTCTAGAGTTGGAATCGCATGTTCATGGACCGACCGTAACGGGCCATTGTTAATACTTGTATTTGATGACGCTATGAAAACGGCCCAACGTATTAACGGACCACAAACGGGCCGACTGTAACCACGGGCTGAATTTGGCCCACAAGCAGAAAATGACAGTAACGGGCCGTAAGTAAACGAATGCTGGAAATGAGCCCAAGAATAAATGGGATCTGAGAAGGCCGAAAGATAACATGGGCTGGAAACGGCCCAATGGAATAACGGGCCGTTAATGGGTATAAAGTGATACACTGTTCATTACGGGCCAGTTTCACCACGGGCCGTTAATGGGTGTAAAGTGATACACTATTCATTACAGGCCAGTTTCACCACGGGCCGTTAATAGGCCAAGAGTTACATAGGCCTCATATGGGCCGAAAGACGTCATGGGCCATACATGGGCCAGAAGTGAAAATGGGCTGGAATCATATTGGATGGCCCAGATGACGCTACTGGGCCTAATTCGGATAGGGCGTAACGGGCCTTGGGTTAGCGGGCTGTAAATGGGCTATATGCGAACAGGCCGTTAACAGGCTTTCCATGGGCCGGCCCGCCAGCTTTTGACCAAGTCAAATGGGCCGGCCTTTTCATAGGAATGGGCCTCTGTTGGGCCGTGCCACGTGTCGACGTATCATAGGCGCCTATCTGGCCCACTTACGAGCTGACACGTGTTTCGTCCGGCCACTAAGAATTTTACACGTGGAAATTTCCCATTGGTCGGGGCTGTTAACGGGTTATCGGATCCAAAACCCGACCCCATAGCTTAACGGCGTTCCGTTACGGTGGATGCCATGTGTTGGTCACCCTTGACGAAACCACTTCTATGACGCGCGATTTATCGTCATGGAAGTGGACACTTCCGTGATGATAATTTTGGTAATGTCATGGAACACTTCTACGACAGCACAGGTATGACTATCTTGGTTCTGTCATAAATTTGTCATGGATGTACATGCATGACAAAAAAAGCGACCTACTGTGATAAACACGCATCATCATGGAAGTGTATTTTTTTGTAGTGTGGGCTTAGAGTGATCAATGGAGAGGGTGCCACAGATAACATGAGAGCTTTTGTGACATTTGGGCATCATTTCATGAATATTTTTCTGGAACATGATGATTCTATCAGGGATGTTGATGATGTAGTTAGGTTCCCAATTCAAGATCTCCCAAAAGTCATTAGCCCAATGAAGCCATTGAATGTGATCAGACCTGAATTAGGGGAAGGTTTCAGGACAGCAACTGAAGTACTAAAGGAGAAAGGCAAGTAAGTGATCAATGTGGATGCAGATGATGTTCATGACAATGATTCAAGTGGAGGATCAACAAATTCAGAAGAAGAGGGTTGTGACATTGATTATGTACGTGAAATTGCAGATAATGACTATGCCATGTCAGAGGGGGGTGATGACTTGTATGTCAACAATTGCTTTGATGCTGTAGAGGAGAAGAGGAATGAGGAACAATTGGAAGTGTCAGAAGATGATGAGTTAAGAAGGCCAGATTCTGAGGATGAAGGAAGAATTGTGATGAACTTCAAGACATTTAGGGATCAAGATTTTACATGCCCTAAGTTTCATGTGGGGCAAGTTTTTCAGGATGTGCAGCTGCTTAGGAAGGCTATCAAAGAATACTCATGCAGGAACAGGGTCAACCTAAAGATGCCAACTAATGACAAGATGAGGGTTTGTGCAAAATGTGAGGAGGGGTGCCCTTGGTATCTATGGGCATCCAATGACAATAGGACAAAGCCATTCATGGTTAAGAAGCTTGTGAACAAGCACACATACAGCAATAAATGGCAAGTGAAAAACTTCACAGCTCCATACATGGCAGAGAAGTATTTGGACTCATTTAGGGTAGATGAAAACATGAGCATGAAGAACTTATCTAGGGTGGTGCAGGAACAATGGAATATGAAACCTACAAGGAGTAAGCTTAGGAGAGAAAAAAGGTTGGCTCTTAATGTTGTCCATGGAGATGAGGAGAAACAGTACAACAAGCTTTGGGACTATGCAAATGAATGGAGAAGATCAAATCCAGGGAGCACATTTTATTTAGCAGCAGATACAGATGGTACTTTCCTACACTGCTATTTCTCTTTGGAGCCATGCAAGAGAGGGTTCATGCAGGCTTGTAGGCCAGTACTCTGCCTAGATGGATGCCATTTGAAGACCAGATATGGAGGTGTTCTTCTCACTGCAGTTGGCCTAGATCCAAATGATTGCATCTATCCAATTACTTGTGTTGTTGTTGACATTGAGAACACTGATGCCTGGAGGTGGTTCTTATCATCTCTAAAGCAAGACCTACTCATTACTGACACTGATCTGTGGACTATTATGTCTGACAAGTAGAAGGTACTTTCATAACTTTACTACTTTAATATGATGCTAGGTTACACAATTGTTTTGTCATGATGCTAACATTGTCTTTCACATTTCTTTTAGGGTTTGATCAAAGCTGTTAGAGATTACTTTCCACATGCAGAGCACAGGTTCTGTGTCAGGCACTTGTGGCAAAACTAACAAGAGTAGTTTAGGGGTGAAGTGCTCAAGAACCACCTGTGGAAATGTGCTAGGAGCACAACTCCTACTGATTTTGAACAGAACATGGAAGAGCTTAAAGTGGTAAACTTTGAAGCATGGAAATGGCTGGCAGGGATGGACCCCAACACTTGGGTTAGGACATTTCAAAATGATTTCCCCAAGTGTGATATTCTTCTCAATAATGTTTGTGAAGTGTTTAACAAGTAAGTTGCATCGTTGTTTGTGTTTTTCATCACATGAAGCATTCAACAAGTAGTTCTCCATCACATGAACCAACTGTTGGTTGTAGGTACATTCTTGAAGCTAGAGAGCTTCCCATTCTGTCATTGATCATGACAATAAAAAAGCAGTTGATGACAAGGTTCTACAACAAGAGAGAAGAAGCAGAAACATGGGATGGCACTGTTTGCCCCAAAAATAAGAAAAGACTTGAGAAGAATGATGAATTGTCGGCTACATGTCATGCATCAAATGCAGGGGATGGAATATTCCAGGTAATCTAGCCTGACTTAGCATTTTGCCAAGTTCATTTGCATATTCATCTTGTTTCTTGCATTACATAAGTGCCCTATGTCATCTGTGTTGGTTGATAACAAAGGGAGATCTTACATTGTGGACATAAAAGCTTTAAGTTGTACTTGCAAAAGGTGGGACCTCAATGGCATACCATGCCATCACTCTATGGTTTGCTGCAAAGATGAGAGAATTGAGCCTGAGGACCTAGTTGACAAATGCTACAACATTGCCTCATTTCTGAAAGCCTACCAGCCTATCATCATGCCAGACAGAGATGATAGAGAGTGGGAAAAGATGCATGGTCTAGTGATCAAACCCCCACCCAAGAAGAATGACAAGAAGGGAAGGCATCAGAAGAATAGAAGGAAACAACCACATGAAGCCAAGGACAAGAGAGGAGGCAAAAAGCTCACAAGGCATGATCTGATCATCACTTGCTCTCATTGCCAAGAGGAGGGTCACAGCAGAGCAGGTTGCAACAAGAGGAAGGCTGGTTGCCACCTGTGAGGCATGTGCCACAACCACAACCTATTCCTCCTATTCCTGTTGACTCATCAGATGATGAACGGCAGAATGTGCATCAAGTTGAAGTTGATTCGGGCAGTGAACAATGTGAAGAGGAGCAGTAATAACTTAGGTTTGTCTTCCTTAATCATTGTCAAACTTTACATATTCACATTGACAACAATTTATGATTTGTGAAGTGTTCTAATGATGTTGATTTCATCTTTTCAGGAATTGTTTGGTGACACAATGGTACAACTGATGAGAAGGGAGCAACAATCATCTAGGAGACCTGCACTTTCTAAGGAACACATGCCTGAATCAAGCTTCATCAGCTCAGCAAGAGCTAAGAGCACTAGCATGCCACATGTTACTACTACTGCTAGCAGGGATGGTAGTCAAGCCATGAAGCTCACGCAGATGAAGATGGAGAAAGACAGAGAAATGGCAGAGAAGCGAGATGCTGCACTTGAGGCACTAAATGCTGCAGCAGAGAAGGGAGTTGCTGAGGCACAAGAGAAGAGAGACCTGGCTGCAAAGAAGAAAGCAATAGAAAGAGAAGCAAAGAAGCATCAAACACAAGAGAAAAGAGCTACAAATGTTGCAAAGAAGAAGGAAATAGCTGAAGCCAAGAGAACAATTATCCTACAACAAAGAGAGAAGAAAGCAGCAGAGCTGGCAGCTACTAGAGAGGAGGCAAGGAAGAGAAAAGCTTCTGAGCTTGCTGCCAAAAGAAAGGAAGATCAGCACAACAGGTCCAGTCTTAAGAGGGCATCTTCAAGTCCACATGACATGGGAGGTGGCTCTAGAAGCAAGAAATCCAGGAAGGTCAGCATGTTTGATGAGCTGAGAGAGCCTAGGAGGTAGAAACATTGGTCTGTATCAAGTTCTTCTGGTGAACTAATGCATCATTTTGGTGTTTCCTGTCATGTTGAACTTAAATTTGGTGGTGTGGTAGTGTTGGACTTAACTTTACTGTTATGCTTGTTAGAAAAGTTGTTCTAGTGAACTAATCCAACATTTTGGTGTTTCTTGTCATGTTGCTATATTATTTAGCATGGTGATATGTTGTGCTTGGTATATATGTTGCTTGTCATATATATTGCTTGTACCTGGTGATCATCTTTGTTACATATGTATTGATGATCATCTTTGGCATCCTTATCATTTTGCCAACATTTTCTAATTTGTCACTTACCACTTATCATTTTGTCATATGAAAACATAGTAATGAAAACAACCCAACTGTGATCATATATATTGGCCAATAGAAACACATAATGTGCAGATTGATGAATGACATAGTTTCATTGGCAGTAGAACACTTCTACAATTCATACTTTAAATACATTAACCAACCCTACATAGTTTCATTATATAACCAAAAGGGGACACTTGGATCACTTCATCACCAGCATAACTACATAGTTCCATTACATTACTTGCATCTTCATACTACATCAGCACACCTACTGCCACAGCTATCTTCAACACTAGCACTTGCATCAATTCTTCATCAGCAGCATCACAGACAACACACACAGAAGCACACCTACTGCCACAGCTATCTTCAACAGAAGAACAATCTGCCTGCCAACCTGCAACAATGATTCACTCCTCCTCTCCTCACAGCATGAACCCCTGAATCCTACTGCCATCATCCCTCTAGCTCTTATCTGTTCATTGCGCCGCTCCAGCTCTTCTCTCCTGTCTTTAGACCACCCAATTGCATCCACAGCATTATCTCCAGTGAGAAGCATCTTCTCCACCAAGTAAGCAACATACTCCCTCTCCCAACGCCAGAAATTGCATCCATTTTGCCAAAATGAATGCAAAATCAGAGACCAAATGTCGAGACCAAATGTGTCAAAATGAACGCTTTCCAAGACCAAATGTCAGAGAACTTACACCATGGTCGGGGCAGCGGTAGTACACCCATCCAAAGTGATCCTCGGTGCCGGAAACATGCTTCATCACCATGAAACCACACCCCCATGGGCACTCGATGAGGGGGTGAATGGACTGCCGTCGCGGCGAGAAGAGCGGCAGGAGCTCGATGCATACATGCTTCAAGGGACGAACAGCTCGGTGCAGAAGCGGCGCCGCCGGCTGTGAGCGAGCGGTGCTGGGCGCGCGACGGCAGGACGACGACGAAAGAGGAATAAGGCTAGGGATTTGGTGGCCGGCGGCGAAAGGGGAAATTGGCTAGGGATTTGGAGGACGATGGGGGAGGCGGTTTTAATACAATGGAAATTTGCAAAGTAGCCCCCCAAAGCAACTCGCCAGTGCAAAAGAACCCCCGCCTCGCTTGCGTGGCTGGTCAAACATTCAAAACGTATGCCACGTGGGACAAATACGGCGACGCAACGTACGCGATGACCTGCGCTGTTAACAAATGTAATATTAATCACCGTAATCTGGGTATTTCGTAATCCAATGACCAAAGTGAACTTTGTGCTCAAATACAGTGACTGTGGGTGAATTTAACTCCTGCTCGCCTAATCATCAGCAACGTCCTTGTCACCAAGACCCTCCTCGATGGTGGTGCAGGGCTCAATGTCCTGTCCATTGATACGTTCGACCGCCTCCAAGTGCCATATGATCAGCTGCAGCCAACCAAGCCCTTCTCAGGAGTGACAGTCGGCTCCACCACCCCGATAGGGTAGATCCGCCTCCCTGTCACCTTTGGCAAGCGCGACAACTACCGCATCGAGCTCATTGACTTCGACGTCTCCCACATTCGTCTACCGTACAACGCCATCCTCGGGTACCCAGCCCTAGCCAAGTTCATGGAGGTGACTCACCATGGTTACAACATCCTCAAGATGCCAGGGAGCTGCGGTGTCATCACAGTCGCCTGCGAAGAGAAGGAATTGGTGCGCTCTCTCGAGTGCATCTACCAGGCTGCGGCGGTCGAGGACCCAGACAACGAAGGCACCATCTACCCTCCTTAAGCCATCCCCAAAAAGAAGAAGCTGCTCCAGCAAGGGCCTCAGGAGAGCGGCATCTCTAGCGGCACCACCTCAGGACTTGCGCCCGCTGATGGGGCGCCTCCCTCCCTCGCATAGGAAGGCGCGCCCGGCGCCCTCCTTAGGCTGGGCTCGGGGGCTCTCTTCTGTAGGGGCTCAGACCTAGCCAACGTCATGAGGGAGGCGCTCGGGCACCACATGGAGGCATGCTTCACCGCACGCTTCCCTCATCAGGGCATAAAGCACGAGGTGCCTGGTGCTCATGAGTTCATCGCCAAGGCCACCAAGGAGCTTCAAGAGGCAAGAGTCATGCGCGGTGACCGCCGCCCACCACCCGGCGCAGCTCCTTGTCCTAGCGAGGACGACGAGCTGTGCACCTGCATCGACTTCCCCGGGCTCAACAGAGCCGCATCTCGGGAACTCTTCTGGCCGTCGCGCGTCGGTCAGTGTGAGGGGCCGCCCCACAGCTATGTTTGCATGCCTTTCAGCTTATCGAACACGGTTGTCACCTTCCAGCGCCACCTGCGGAGCATCCTGGCGGCCCGGGAAGCTAGGAACCAGGTGGTCCTGGCGGAGATGGCAACGGCCCTTCATGAGCCTCCAGGCCCCCCAAAGCCTCCTGAGGCTCAAGGCCCTGGCGGCTCATGAGGAACAACTTCTTCAGCACGCGTCTTCAGCTACTCCAACAATTCATCGACAACAGTGCTAGGTGACATGTTCCGGTTTATTCAACTGGGAGCGCCCCTCGGGCTGCATCATTCCCAGGTCGCACGGGCCTGCCCTGCGACATGTATCCTTTTTGCATCTTTAACTTACTCTGTTGGGGCCGCCCCTCGGGCTGCATCACCCCAGGCTGCACGGGTCCATCCCTGTGGCATGTATCGTTCTTGCATCTATCTGAGCTAGCATTACTTGCTTCCTATGAGTCATCTTATGATTATCACCTGCCTGTCCGGTACTTCGGTACCATGAACGTCGTACGCCCTTGCAAGCCCGCCCACGACCGCCTCATGATTAAGGACTGGCACGGCGTCTGTGCTCGGGTCCGTCCTTGGAGCGTCGCTAAACCCAAGAGGCTGAGCTCAGGCTTGCGGGCCGGCTCCCGTGTATGTCACCTCCCATGGCCCTTGGTGCCTTGTTCTCACATTAGCTAATCACAGATGGACAAGCCAGGGCGCGCGACCCGGTTCCTTGCCACCATGGGAGCCGCGCACCAGTTGTTTTTCTTCAAGATTTTTCGCATGAGAAGACTAGGCACAGCGTCTGTGCTTGGGTCCGTCCCTGCAGCGTCGATAAACCCAATGACTGAGCTCTGTCTAGCGGGCCGACCCCGTTCACGTCACCTCCTAGGGTCGTTGGTGTTTGGCCTTCTCATGAGATCACCTCAGGAGATTCATCCGGCGCAGGTTGCCTAACCATCTCGCAGGGCCACCGCAGCTATCAAGAACCAAGACCAGGCGCAACCCGCCTTGAGGTAGGGCCTCGTGAGTCTCGCGCTGGCTCACGAGTGCCCAGACACACCTCGTCTAGCCCTGTCGTGCAAGCCACGTGCCAGGGCGGTGTTGTACACGCCCCGGGGGCTTCACTCAGAGGGAGACCCCACCCATGCACCAGTGGAAGCACCATGCTCCGTGCTGGCAGTCGACACGATCGAGGAGCGGCTATGCCCATGCAAGTGCTGAAGCGCTATGCTCCACGCTGGTGATAAACAACTGAGGGTAGCCCTATAGCCGTACCAACCTCAGGGAGCCGCCGGGCTCAATGTCCAGCCTCATCGCAACACTCCCCCCTCGGGAGTCGCGCGAGGGGGCTGGGCACGGGGGCTACGCTCAGGTCACGCCCAAGCGTACGCCACCCCGCTAGGTCCCACGGACCTGGTCGTTGTGCACCCCTCCCGAGCGGGACCTCGACGAGGACAAGTGTCGGTGTCAAAACCGACGGATCTCGGGTAGGGGGTCCTGAACTGTGCGTCAAGGCCGGATGGTAACAGGAGACAAGGGACACGATGTTTTTACCCAGGTTCGGGCCCTCTCGATGGAGGTAATACCCTACTCCTGCTTGATTAATATTGATGATATGGGTAGTACAAGAGTAGATCTACCACGAGATCAAGGAGGCTAAACCCTAGAAGCTAGCCTATGGTATGATTGTGTATGATGATGGTTCGTCCTACGGACTACAACCATCCGGTTTATATAGACACCGGATAGGGTTAGGGTTACACAGAGTCGGTTACAATGGTAGGAGATCTTGAGTATCCGCATCGCCTAGCTTGCCTTCCATGCCAAGGAAAGTCCCTTCCGGACACGGGACGAAGTCTTCAATCTTGTAACTTCATAGTCCAGGAGTCCGGCTGAAGGTATAGTCCGGCTACCCGAACACCCCCTAATCCAGGACTCCCTCAGTAGCCCCTGAACCAGGCTTTAATGACAATGAGTCCGGCGCGCAGATTGTCTTCGGCATTGCAAGGCGGGTTCCTCCTCCAAGTCCTTCATAGAAGATTGTAGACACCAAGAGTAGTGTCCGGCTCTGCAAAATAAGTTTCCACATATTGCCATAGAGAGAATAATGTTAACACAAATCAAATCTGCTAACGTATTCCGCAGTGCGTCATCACACCACGACCAAGCTCTTTATACAAATTGTTTTCACTTTTCCACCTCAGCACGTTCAGCGAGGTGGTTTCCTTGGCACGTCTTGTCAAAGCAGAGATCGTGTGCCCCTTTTACGGGATTCTCATCAATACAGACGTGGTAACCCAATCGTGCCCGTTAGCATGTTCCCTCGATTAAAGGCGAGTCCAAAATAGTTACGGGGAGGGCTCTTGGTATTCAACCTCTTATAAAGAGACCAAGGCCTCGCTCCTTTTCTTAATCTTAAATGAGTTCGTCTGTCGCCTCGAGTTCCAACACCCCAGGCTCCAGATTCCAGGCGCTTCGGACCTTCGACAATGTCTGGTTCTGACCTTCAAGGTCGATGGACGCCTTCCTCCGTCACGGAGGAGGACGTATTAAGGTTGAGGGAGTCTAAGTTCCTGACCGGCGAGATTTCGCATAGGTTGCCTGCTCAAGGACAGGTTATTCCCAGTCCCCAGCCCGGCGAGAGCGTGGTGTTCATGTCTCACTTCCTCCGAGGGTTAGGCTTCCCCATGGATCCCTTTGTGAGGGGACTATTGTTTTATTACGGGCTGGAATTTCATGATTTAGCTCCGGAGTCCATCCTCCATATCTCCTCGTTTATCGTCGTGTCTGAAGCGTTCCTCCGTGTTACCCCTCACTTCGGATTATGGCTCAAGACATTCAAAGTGGAGCCGAAGATGATCGAGGGACGGCACGCAGAGTGCGTAGGCGCTGTTATAAGAAAAAATGCCGATGCTCCATGGCCCGAGGGCTCTTTTCAAGAGGAGCTAGGCTTGTGGCAACGAGAGTGGTTTTATATCACTGCTCCCCGGGGCACCACATGGGTGGCGCCTCCTGCCTTTCGCTCGGGTCCCCCACCACGGCTAGCATCATGGATGAACAGAGGGTTAGATTGGGGTTTGCCCAAAGATGTACCCTTGCTGCAGGGCCGCATTAAGGATCTCTTGGAAGGAGACCTCAACCTGGTCAAGGTGACACAGGTCATGCTGATTCGCCGGACACTGCCCGACAAACGTCGCCCCCTTTGCCTGTGGGAGTTCAATCCAGAGGGACCACGAGCTCTCCGGGGTTTTATGAGCGCGACGCCCGCGGAGATGTATAAACTGTTCTTCGGATCCCAAGAAGTGTGTCCGGATTTGACCGTGGACGCAGGCCTAAGCCGCAATCGCCCGGATACTCAAGTCAGTAACCTTGTGCCCGGACCTTCTATCCGTATAATTATCATAAACTTGACCTTAAAAGAGTTGTCCTTTTAAACAGGAGTGGATAGCGAAGGTGAAGCTGATCAGGTGTCCGGCTCCCCTTCCCAAAACTAGGCCGGATCCCATGCTAGTCAGGATGCTGGAGGTAGTGCCTTTGGAGGGAAGTAAGGGGGAGGACAAGGAAACTATGGCCTCCTCGAAGGAGGCTGGTCCGAAGGGAGGAACCGACGATTCCTCTCCTAAGGGAAAGAAGAGAGCCGCCTCTGACGACCCGAAGACCATGGTCTCGAAGCGGGGTAAAAGATCCTCGTCAGAGGGTCCGACGCCGAGGAGTTCCACGGCCGGACTGCGTACTCAAGGAGATCAGCCCTCAGTGAGCCGTGAGTAGAGAAAGATTTTTCCTTTCGAGGGATGAGAGAAATCCGTGATTTATATCTGAGAAGTTTAACCAAATTTTTACCTTGTAGTTTGGACCTCAGCCCTTCTCAGCAGAGCTCGTCTTCGGGGGATCTTCTTCCGGAGATGATGGAGAGCGGGACGCCTCCTTCTGATGTACAGCCTAACGAGGCGGGCGACCCTGAGGTGTCGTCACGGAGGGTTTCTCCGAGTCCGGTAGGGGCAGAAGATCGCTATGGGGCCCCCCGAGGTTCTCCGCGTCCGGCCTTTGAAAGAGGTCATGGGACAAGTCCGGCACCGTCTGGTGCTCGGCCGGAGGAGCTAAAGGTTCTGCTAGGGCGAGCTTCTATTTCAGAGGAGCACCGTGCATTAATGGGTACGGTGATTGAAAGGATTTCGTCCGCAGAGAGCGGATTGAGTGTGGCCGTTGAAAGTTTATTGACGGGTTTTGAGGTACATTAGATAATGTGTACTTTTGTCAGTTGCGCGTAAATAATATGCGCCCTATGTAGATAGTAGCCGCTGAGACTCTGCATGTCGTCAAGAAATGACGGCACGCGGAGGATCATAATCCCAGGTCTAAAATGTCGCCTTTTAATGTAGGCTGCAGGGTGTCCGGAATCAAGCCGAACTGCTGGTTTTGCCGAACTAAAGCGGCAACTGGACGTGGCAGATGTCGGCATCGCGCTTGTCAACAAGCGGTTGGATGAGGCTCAAGGTATGTGATTCCTCGGGCGGCAGTAGGTAAGAAGAGTTTTATGCCAGTGTCTTACGATATGTGTGCTTGACGCAGATGGTGCGGCCGCCGTGGAGAGTCTTAGGGCAGAACTTGCCCGAGCTAAAGATCAAACCAGGAAAAGTGATGCGGCTGCCAAGAAGGCCCTTGAAGAGCTGAGAGCCGAACAGGCTGCTCATTGCCGAAGCAAGGAAGAGATGGCCAGTATGGCCGAAAAGTTAAAGAGCACTGCAGACCGTTGCATACTTCTTGAGAAAGAAGACCAGGCAAGACAGGCGGTCCTAGAGAAGGCCGTTGCTGATGCCAAGGACATGCGCTCTGTGATGAGAGCTGCGAAGGACGAGCTGCGTCAGGCCGAACAGATTGCGGCTGGAAAGCCCTTCATCCTGCGAAGAAAATTTTGCGATCCGAAGTTTGCTCTGTTAGACCGGATGTGGAGTGTGGAGGACACCTATCTAGATTTGGCAGCGAGTGCTACTGATGCGACCGAACAATTTCGAGATCTGAAAGATCGTGAAGTGGAAAAACTGTTCTGGTCGCAATTTCACAATCCAGAGCGTCCATTGGCAGTGGACGATCATTTGGCTCAATGGGTCGAACTTAATAGGTTGTCCGGACTCGCCATGAAGTACGTCATGGGTCATCTGTGGCCGGGGAGGTCGGAGCCGAAGAGTTATTTCGGCTTGGTGCAGCAATTCCTTGACGCAGTGCCGCGCATTAATGCAATGAAGAGGTCGGCGTGTATAGAGGGTGCAAGGATGGCTCTTGCCCATGTCAAGACATACTGGGCAGAGATGGAGACCACCGTTATTGCGTCCCGATATTCGGATAAAAGCCGAGTGTCCTCCGAGCACTATTTTCAGGAAGTCCTTGAAGGCGCTCGTGTAATAGAGACGCAGTGCTCGAAGGATGCTATGTTATTATAGCATATGTAATGATGAAGTAATATTTTGATAAACTGTAGTGGCCTTTTTATACTTGTGCCTTCAAGTATTGTGAACACCTCCTGTGCGGCCATTTAAAATATATATAAAAAATCTGAAAGATTGCAGTCGTTGGCTTCAACCCCCACGCACATAGTGCGGGGGTGCTCGCAGAAGACGCATTTTCACACTTAACCCAACATCTTGGTCCTACAAAGGAGGTGATAGCGCAGCGGGCCAGGCAACCGGACTATAATGCTTTAACACTTTCACTTAGCCATAGGAGCTTGACAGTGGGACTATTTAGGTAGCCCATTAGTGGCGACTGCGCTCGCCCGAGTTCGGGGCGCGTATGTGCCTGACCGGGAAGCGGCCCTTCGTTAAAGCGGAGGAATCCGATAGATTCCAATAGGTCATCGAGTGGCTGACCAGTCTCATGCTACATCATGACAGTCAGTTTTCGACTTTCTCTACTGAGGTGCTCGCCCGGCCGAACCGGGGCACAATCGCAGTAGTTCTCCTGGTGCTACCTTAGCCGATAGAGCGAAACGTAAGGTAGCCGAACTCAGGAGCTGGGCAACCCAACATTTGACCAAAGACATGATTCGGAGCTGATGCATATAATGCCAAAACTCGTGACGCCGAACACTCCCTAAGGTGTTCGGTCTTTATGAGTGCGGGTGAAACAACACTCTTTGCTAAAAATGCCCCTAGTGTCCAGGTACGTGCGAAAAATTCTGACGTGGCCACATGCCAAGACGCCAGCCTCCTCCTTGGTTATATCGGAAAAAACCAGGGGATGTGTTGCAACAAGAGATAGTAAAAAAGGTTTACACAGGGTCTTAATCTAAAAAGAATCATTTAGGACGGGTCCCTACTGCACGTCTGCGCCTGTGTCTCCGTTGTGCCGTATCCTGGACGGGCGCCGCACGACGTTCATCTGAAAAAGAGAGGAACTAAATTGAAAACAGGTCGTGCCGAACAAAAGGTTTTAAAATAAACGAAGTATAAAGTAAAATATAAAATTGAGCTTTATTGTCTCTGCGCGTAGCCCCTAGTACGGGGGTATATGGCCTCTAAGCCTGCATTAATGATGGACTTGTACCAAACTCGTCTATTCCGCGTTCGTGGCCTTTAATGACCTATGTCGAAAAGTTTTTTGGCTGGTGAGGCCATTTTATTGTGCGGCTGTCTAAGCGGCCGCACAGTCCTTCGCTTGGGGGAGGCGCACTTTAGTGCTTCCCCTTCAAAGAGATGATGCCTCATGGACCGGGCATCTTAAGCGTGAGAGATGCATAATGCGGTATTGCGTTAAAGAGAGCGAAAGCTTCGCGTCCCAGTAGTGCTTGATAGCGACTTGAGAAGGGGACGACATGGAAGGTCAGCTTTTCGCGACGGAAGTTATTGGCAGAGCCGAATATAACTTCAAGCCGGAGAAAACCCATACAATGGGTGTCCGGACCAGGTGCTACCCCTTGAAAGGAGGTTTTGCTGCGGCGGATTCTTGCTGGGTTTATCCCCATGTGATGGATTATATCCTGATATATCAGGTTTAGTCCACTGCCGCCGTCCATAAGGACATTTGCAAACTGGAATCCGCCAATTATTGGATCAAGTATGAGGGAAGTCCAGCCTGCATTTTTGATATTTCTAGAATAGTCTAGCTGATCGAAGGTGATTGGTTTTAATAACCAGAGGCGGGACCCCTTGGGGATAGGTCGTATTGTGCGTACCTTTATGGGTGCCACACGTTTTGTTACGTGAAGTAAGTTCACTGTTTTTACTTCTTGTGGGAAGTTCTTTTGTTTCCTGGTGCTCTGCTTCTGGGGTTCGTCCTTGTCTACGCTTGGTGTGTCGAGCCCCTTGTGTTCGGCATTGAGTCTGCCGGATTGTTTGAAAACCCAACAATCTCTGTGGGTATGGTTAGCAGGCTTCCCCGGAGTACTGTGTATCTGACATATCCTGTCCATGATTCTATTTAAGTTGGACAGATCATCCCTATTATCCTGGAGGGGTGGTTTTGTCTGATTTTGTCGCGAGCCTTTGAATCCGGCATTGACTGCCGTGCTCTTCGGACTTTTTTCTTTAGTTCAGCGACGATCCTTGTTGCGTCGCGGTTTTCCGTTTCCGTCCCTAGTTTCGGATGTACTTGGGTCGCTGGGGCTGCATCTTGCCAACCAGCTGTCCTCTCCTGTGCAAAAGCGGGTCATGAGGCTTATGAGTGCAGCCATTGTTCTTTGCTTTTACTGGCCGAGGTGTCTGGCGAGCCATTCGTCTCGGACATTATGCCTGAAAGCTGCTAGGGCTTCGGCGTCCGGACAGTCGACTATCTGATTCTTTTTAGTGAGGAATCTATTCCAGAACTGCCGAGCTGATTCTCCGGGCTGTTAAGTTATGTGACTAAGATCGTCTGCATCCGGAGGGCGGACATAGGTCCCTTGAAAATTTGCTCGGAAAGCATCCTCGAGCTCTTCCCAACTTCCAATTGTGTTTTCGAGAAGGCTTTTAAGCCAGTGCCGGGCTGGCCCTTTAAGCTTAAGGGGTAAATATTTAATGGCGTGGAGATCATCTCCTCTAGCCATATGTATGTGGAGGATGTAGTCCTCAATCCAGACTCCGGGGTCTATTGTTCCATCATACGCCTCTATGTTGATGGGTTTGAATCCTTTGGGAAATTTGTGGCCAAAACCTCATCGGTGAAACATAGGGGATGTGCGGCGCCCTGTATTTGGGTGTGCTGGATTCTGACGATGGCTTTTTTGCATTGCTTACAAGAGCTTGCTTTCTTGGCCCATAAATGGACCTGGCTGGGCCATGATGCGAATCCTTTGGTGGGTCGCATACCGATTTAAGTTGGCGCCACTTGCCGCTTTATGGGGTCGTCTATCCGACCGTATGGCTTTCTTATTTTTTGAATGCGAGGGCTCTAGGGCCTCTTCGTCGAATTCGGGCAGTAGCTTTCTCTTTGGATAGCTTTTAGTACGGCGACCGTCGCCGTATCTATCCGCGGTGTTGATTACTTTATTCCATCTAATACGGAGTGCATCTTCCGCTGTCTTTAGCTTCCGCTTCTGCTTTTTCAGGCTGCATGTAGTTGCAATGAGCCTCTTGTGGAGACTCTTCTGCTCCATGGATTTATCCGGTGTAAGGTTGTTGACGGTGGCTACAAAGTGGGTGGTGGGTGGGCTTTGAATTTCTTCATTGTCCGTATCCCATCCTTGCTGACCGTAATCTGGCCAGGGCTCTCCTGATAAAGAGAGAGACTTGAGAGAGTTCAAGATGTCGCCAAGAGGCGAGTGCTGAAAGATGTCCGCGGCGGTGAACTCCATTATAGGTGCCCAATCGGATTCGATTGGTAGGGGCACGGGGGGTTCGGAGTCCGGATAGGAGTCCGAACCCTCGGAGTCACGGGTCATGCGGAGTGCGGAGCTGGCGTTCGGCTCGATTGCCTTTGAGATCGCAGCCCCTGAGGTGACGTCCAACCGCTCATCCTCGATTGGTGTAATAGGCTCCGAGTCTAGGGTCGGAACCGGTGCGTATGCGGCCTCCAGGACACTGTTCGGAGGCAGAGCTAGATCATGCCCCTCAAGGTAGTGCGGCGCGTTTAGCTGTGGCTCGAACCCATCGAAGATCAAGTCTCCGCGGATATCAGCCGTGTAGTTTAAGCTTCCAAACCTGACTTGATGGCCAAGGGCGTAGCTTTCGATCTGCTCTAGATGACCAAGCGAATTGGCCCGCAGAGCGAAGCCGCCGAAGACGAAGATCTGTGCAGGGGGAAAGGTCTCACCCTGGACCTCATCGTTGTTGATGATCAGAGGAGCCATCGGGCCTAAAGGCGACGACACAGAGGAACTCTCAATGAAAGCACCAATGTCGGTGTCAAAACCGGCGGATCTCGGGTAGGGGGTCCCGAACTGTGCGTCAAGGCCGGATGGTAACAGGAGACAAGGGACACGATGTTTTTACCCAGGTTCGGGCCCTCTCGATGGAGGTAATACCCTACTCCTGCTTGATTAATATTGATGATATGGGTAGTACAAGAGTAGATCTACCACGAGATCAAGGAGGCTAAACCCTAGAAGCTAGCCTATGGTATGATTTTGTATGATGATGGTTCATCCTACGGACTACAACCCTCTGGTTTATATAGACACAGGATAGGGTTAGGGTTACACAGAGTCGGTTACAAAGGTAGGAGATCTTGAGTATCCGCATCGCCTAGCTTGCCTTCCACGCCAAGGAAAGTCCCTTCCGGACACGGGACGAAGTCTTCAATCATGTATCTTCATAGTCCAGGAGTCCGGCTGAAGGTATAGTCCGGCTACCCAAACACCCCCTAATCCAGGACTCCCTCAACAAGTATGGAGGTCTGTTCGTACGTCAAGGGGGACTCCTGAGCATCGCGACTCTGGAGCCTAACTAGCCACGTGGCCCCTCACCCCTTGGTGTCATCCTGATGATCTGGATGACCCAACGACGGTTGTGGCATGCGCGGGGCTGGGCCCTGCCGATGCAGAACGCTAAGGCCTAGTTTTGCGTTTCCCTCCCAAGGTTGTTCGTACGTCAAGGGGGACTCCTGAGCATCGCAGCTCAGGAGCCTAACTGGTCACGTAGCCCCTCACCCCCTGGCCTCGTCCTGGCAATCCGGACAAGCCAGCGGAGGCTGAGGTATGCGTGGGGCCGAGCTCTGCCGACGCAGAACATTAAAGCAAATGGGAATGAAATTGCAGAATCCTAATAAGTTACTACAAAACATATGGTTCTTCAAATACTCGAACAAAAGTTCTAAACGCCTCCACGAGGCATGGTGCATGTTGCATGAGATAAAAGTGGGAAGAGGCATCGTCAGCAAGCCCCCTCGTCAGCCTTGGGTGCTGCCATCGCCCGCGAGGAGCGCTCCTTCGTTGACGGTGTTGCCTTCTCCCATGCCGTCCGCCGGAGCCGCAGGGCCAGTGGCACCGTCAATCGGGGGCGCAGGGTCGATGGCAAGGAACTTCTTCAACAGGGCCTCCACCTGGCCCTTCACAGCTTCGGCAGCAGTTGTGCAACATTCTTCGTCCACGGGCTCGAGCAGGACACCGAGGTCGGCGTCAGAGTCGCGAAGATGAAGGTGGCTAAAGACACGCGTCAGATCTGAAGAGGAGAGCGCGCGGGCTTCCCCCTCCACCATGGGGCCGATCCCGTTGACGACACCCTCGAGCGCCGTGACAAGCTGAGGGAGTAGCTGGGCGGGGCCCTCATCATCAGTCACCAACGGCATACCCAAGCCCTTCTCATAGAGCTCCTGCAGTGCCTCGTGGGACCTCATCTCAAGAGATTTGAAGGCCACGTGATCCTCGGCAAGAACCTTCGCCTTGGCCTCCAGCTGGACTTTCTCCACTTCAACCTTCTTCTCCAGCTCCTCCAAGCGGCTACGTTCTGCGGCCTGCGGCCTCGCCGACTGCGCCAACTCGGAGTCACGGCCGGCGACCGGGTCTTCTCGGGCCCTCATCTTCTCCTCCCACGCCTTGCAATCATGAGCCTCGACCGTGCGCTCGTTGCGCATGGTCTCCAGCTCGGCCTCCACCAACCGGCAACGCTCCTTGGCGACCTCAGCTTGCTTTAGCGCTGCATCACGGGTGGCAGCGGCCAGGCCAGTGGCCTGCTCTCCCTCCTTGGAAGCTGCTATGGCCTGGCCCCACGCCTCCCTGATGGACGCGTCAGATCGCAGCCACCCCGAGATCAACTCCAGGCGCCCTGACGCCAGGCGACGGTCGGCGCCTTGAATGTCGTCCCAAAGCTGGGTCAGCGCGGAAAGGGCCTCCTCCAGAGCGCCGGTGCAGCACAATGAATCGACTGAGGATCACTAAGATAAGTCATGCATTCAAGTTGGCCACGCGCTGCGACACAGGATCTTCAACTCTTGAGGCCTTGCTCCGGCGATGCCGCCTTCCTTTTCTGCCTTCAGGGAGCTGCTTGCACACTAAAGGGGACCTCTTGAGCATCGCGCCTCAGGAGCTCTTACCAAACCTCGGGCCGCTCACCTCCTGGCCTTGACCATGGCATCGTGACCTGGCATACCAGCGACGGCTGAAGCCTGCCTGGGGACTGGGACCTGTCGGCGTAGAGCACTAAGCTACTATGACGATGAAAAGGGGGGACAAAGCCGAAGCAAGACGCAGAACCACGAATTTCATAATGAGAATAATATTGACGCAAAAGCACTACAGATTCTTTACACACACCCATGGGGTTCATCGCGATTCCTCGCAGGGAATAAAGGAAGAGTGCTTCCATGAGTCATATCTACAGATGTCGCTGCTGATGCCGTCATCAATAGTGGGCCCCTGGGGGCGGACACCAACCCCATCTAGATCATCGATGACGGCGAACAGATGTCGTCGCCGCGCTTCGGGCACGGCGGGAGCTCGGGGCACGTAGCTGTTGTCGCTCGTCTCCGGAGTCTTGTCAAGCTTAGGAGAGTCGTTGGACTCCCAGGAGCTGTCGCTGCTGCTGGAGGAGCTGTTGGCAGGACCAAGGGCGGGCTCAGTGCCTGCTACTGCACCATCCTGGCGGCCCCCTCCGGGGCAGCACTCCAGGCGGCGGCCCTCCTCGTCGAAGACCTTGAAGAACAGCATGGAGGCGCCGTCGTACTCAAAGTGGATGGCGAGGGCCCCCTCCGCGCGGCAAGCGCGGGCAACCTCACCCCATCCGCGGGTCATGAAGATCTTGCCCGGGGAGACGACCTCGACCTCTGCCCCCATGGCCAGAGTGCTACACTTGGCATGCTGCAACCACATCTCGAGCGGCCCTCTCGGCGACATCTCTTCGGCAAAGAACCGCTAAAGCTTGATCCATGTACGCGGAGGCATCACCGCCCATACCACGAACTCGCACGAGGAGCCCTCGGCGTCGGTTCGTGGGTCGGCGGCTCGTGCGACCATGGCCTGGCCATCACGGCCATGACGTGAGCGGCGCGGGGCGCCGCGTCCTCCTCCGGAGCCTCATGCTTTGGCGTACAAGGGCAGCGGATAGCCAGGCGGAGGCCGCTCATACCAAGGCCTCGTCACCTCCAGCCTCACACCGGTGTCGCGGGAGCTACCGAGCCTCTTGCCCGACGGAAGCAGCCCTTGCCCCTCGCGGGGAGCCTTGCCTTTCCCAGCGGCGGAGAATCTCCTTATCGGCACCATGGGAGTCACGGCAAGACGGCAAAGCAAGGAGGAAGAAGAAGGAGCAGGCGGCGTGAAGAAGGAGATGAGCAACAGGGGCTCCGCTCCTCACTTCATTTATAGCCTGAAGGAGGCCAACCATCGGCCTCCACGATCGCACATAATGATGGTTTTCTTCTGCATGCAGCAGGATCGCGTCAAGAGGACGGTTGCGGAGGCAGCTTGGGGAAGTGGAGGCGCCCACGCCCCATCAATTGCCATGCGTCGACCAAGGCTACAGGCGGTTGGGGCTCGTGGTGCTCTGCACTTGCCCTTTGGATGCGCCTCGAAGCCAAGTCCGAGCGCGCCTTGGGCCCGGGGGCTACTGTCGGCGTCTTGGGAACGGGGGTACCCAGACTTGCCTGCCCGCGGTCCGCGAGCGTGGCTCCACCTACGGACCGGTATGGCCCAGCTTCGGCAGCAACAGCTCAAGACCCTCGCGAGGGGCCAAGCCTCGTGAGGAGGACGACACCAAGACCTCCCTGGGGGCGGCCTCGCTGGGCCGGCTCGGGAGGATCATAGATATCTATGCAAGGGGCACCTCGCGAGGTTCACATGATGTGAGCCATGACGACCAAGGCCAAGCGGGCGCCAGCGGGCCAGTGTACTAGTTTCCTCTTTGGTGCTAAAGAGGCAGCCGCGGGCGAGGAGTTCCGAGGCATCAGGCAAAGGTTTCCATATCAGTGCAACAAACCAAGACCGCAGGATGGCAGGATGGAGGTCATCACAGAGCCCATAGCAGCGTCACCACCAAAGCCTTTGGCAGGCGAAGACTACTTTTGTCAGGATAGCTTGTACTAGTTGTCTCCCTTCAAAATTAGCCGTTGTGGGATCCCTTCCCGCCTACATTTGGGAAGAACAATTCCCGGTGGGGGTGGATGAACAGGACCCCGGTGGGGGTGGATGAATAGGACCCCGTGGTAGTAGAGGTCATTGCTGCTGGATGAACAGGACCTCGATCGATCGAGCCGGTTGGGGTTGGATGAACAGGACCCCGTGGAGGGCTGGATGAACATGACCCCGTGGAGGGCTGGTTGAACAGTAGTCGGTGGAGGGCTGGATGAACAGTAGCCTGTGGAGGGGTGGTTGAACAGGACCCCGTGGAGAGGGCTAGTTGAATAGTAGCCGGTGGAGGAGCGGTGGAGGCTGGATGAACAGGAGCCCGTTGATGAACAGTCGTAGGTGGAGGCTGGAGGAGGTCGGTGGTGGATGAACAGTAGCCTGTGGAGGCTGGAGGAGGTCGACGGTGGAGATGAACAGCATCCCGTGGAGTCCCGTTTTGTGGTATGCCACACCCCTCCAGATGAACATGACCCCTGTTTCGACCGTAGCGCTCCAACACAAGTCTGTTTCATCCATTTTACGGTACGCCACACCCTTCCCGATCAACAGGGCCCCATTTCGACCATAGGAGGTCCAAGAGAAGTCCGTTTCCTCTGCTTTGGGGTATGCCAGACCCCTCCAGATGAACAGGATCCCGTTTCAACCGTGGCCGGTCGAACACAAGGCTATTTCCTCCGTTCTGCGGTACGCCAGGCCTCGTTTCAATCGGCTGTTCCGTCCAAGCCGGTTGGCTCCCGATGAACACGACGTATTCCGTTGCCTCCCGATGAACATGACGCATTCCATTGCCTCCCCATGAACACAACGACACAGTTTCTCCGTTCCGACCCAGCCATGTACACGAGCCTTGGTTGTACATATACGTGAGTAGGCGTTCGAGACCCCGCCCGTTTGTACGTACGTGGCCGTATTTACTTTCTTGCACCCTGGCCGTTGTATGTACGTGTACACCATATTAACGGGACTGTGTGACATGCTATGCGCGTGCCTCTACTATGACACGTGCCCTTCCTTACACGGCCATAGTTCATCATTGCAGCCTGCAGACAGACCTATCGACCAGTATGTGCGTACACGTTCGCGACCAGAATGACAATGCTACGTACGCTTCGACCAGGTGAGTCCTGACTGTCAGGCACTTCCTTGCGTTCGAAGATGTAGCTGGTGGGTCCCAACAGTCAGGGGGCGAATCGTTTTTTGCCCATAATATGGACGCACTTCCTTGCATGCGAACATGTAGCTGGCGGGTCCCAGCAGTCAGGGAGGAAATGTTTTTTTCGTGAAATACGGTGGCCCGTCCGGTGGGTCCCTGCTGTCAGGTGGAGGAATCATTATTTTTCGTGTAATAAGGAGGCACTTCCTTGCTGCGGACGTGGACCAAGCTGTCAGCCTATCCACGTACAGTACTCTTCCGATGGAAGTCGTTCATTGACCACATTGACCACGCCGTGCTGAGAGCACCAAGGCGGTGGACGAAGGCGAGGCCTAGGAAGGGGACGACGCGGAGCCGGGGAAGACGCGGCAGTGGATGCCCACGCGAAGAGTAGTATGAGGGTTCCCTAGTTCAAGTGTGGTGTGAGGTTGTCGTCGCCGCAGAATAACAGGGGGTGTGGGTGAGCAGAGGGATGGCCTGGCCAGCGGTGGGAGTAGTAGGGGCGGTGAGGCCGTTGCGGCAACACAGCCGTCCACGAGAGGCAGGAGCAGGCGGTACGACCGGCGCTACTTTGGGCGGCTGGAGCAAGAAGACCAGAGGTTGAAGAAGCATGATGGTCATTGGATGGACATCGTACGGTCACTGCAGCTAGAATCATTTACATTTACTAAGTTGACAAAGCCCTTGGTACGCGTCAACTTGGTAGGCCCATAGGCCAGCCTCTAAAACGGTGCGCCTCAGATGTCAGGGGGAGGAATCATTTTTTGGGTGGCTGAACCTAGAATATCCGAGATTGAAGAAGAAGCACGACATCCATTGGATGGACATCCAACGGCCACTGTTTCTATAACCGGGTGTTGACTATAAGTTGACAAAGCCTTGCATACGCGTCAACTTACTTTTTTTTAGGGGACGCGTCAACTTAGTAGGCCCACAAGTGTGTGGCAGAGAACTTATAGCACATTTGCGATTTGTAAGAATGTACAACCCATTTCTGAATTCTAATGGAATTTACTATAGCCCATTTACTATTTGTTAAAAGTACAACCCATTTTCTAGCTAGGACAATGATTAATAATTTCAACCAACCGTTCAAAACAGAATTCAATAAAATTTCCCACATTTTGATGGGATCTGGAATATTTTTATCCCGAAATTTCTAGTTAGATTAAATACAATTTCATTATAAATTTGTATTACGTAAAAATCCAACAAAACATTGCGCCCGCAACAATTAATGAAATTAAAATTTTCAAAATCCAAAAATAATATTTTATAAACTATTTAAGTGTTTGGTGCATTTTTTTATAGTTACTGCCCAGTTTTTATAACTACGTCACATTTATTATTTCTTAAAGCCCATTTTCTTGTTAAGCCTAATGCATCCCTCCTAGGAAAGATTTGAAGCCCAGCGGGGCGGACAATAACAAGTTGACCTTGCCTGGCTATTCCTCAAAAAAAAGTATAGCTGGGCTAGCCATTTTCAGCTTGAAAAAAATTAATATCTAGGCTGGATATTTGGCCTGGGCTAGACGGGCCACAGCCCGCCCAGCTAATACCCTGCTCTCCTCTGAACAACAATGAAAACATCGCTCAAGAAAAACTCTGCAGTGCTCACACCTCAAAAACACAAATACTGCTCGAGCTGCTTGGTCCCAGCTGTCGGCCGCTCCTTGTGCAATTCTCTCGTTTATTGACTACATAGGTTGACAATGGTGTGGGACCGTGATGTCAGGAAACCAGGAGGAAGCACAAAAATTATAGTTGTATATAATAAGGAGGCACTTGCGTACGTGCGGCTATGGCCCTGGTGGGTCCCCACTGTCATCCTCTCCAAGTAAAGGCATCTCCTCATTCCTCATGTCCATTGACCATGTTGACAATGCGAGACGGCGGTGCCATGGTGAGCGCAACAACTCGAAAGACGATGGAGAGGGCCTCGTGCGCCCTACGGTGGTCTGATACAACGCCCGCTGCTCATTCGGGAAGCCAGGATCATAGGGCCACATGTCCGCGACGGCATTGTCGTTCGCTTGTTCATCGGTGCTCGTTGAGGAGACGGAGGTTGCAGCACAAGTCCTCATGCGCTAGTAGCTCTTCCGCCATTAGGGCGTCGAAGTGCGGCCGCACCTGCTCTATGGCGAACACGGCATGAACCGGCTTGGACAGTGGCACCGGCTCAGCTGAGGTGGACACGATGTCCCAATGGAGAACATGCTAGTCGACGATCCGGAGCCAACCCCCTCCTCCGTGCCATCCTCGCCGGTGCATTGCACCATGACCATCGGCGAGGCCCGTGCCCAATACATGGACACAATGAGGCAGAAGCGTCAGGAGCAGTTCCGGGATGCGCAGGCCAATGCCGCCTACAACCACTATCTCCTCCAGGAGCACCTGCAGGAGGAGGAGCAGATCGCCGTAGAGTGGGCGGAGCAGGAGGAGCTGCTCGACTCGTACCGCTCCGCCCGCGAGGGCCACCTCGAGCGCTGGCGGTACCACATGCGGGTGGCGGAGGCTGCGGCCGCCTACAAAGAGGGTGATGAAGCGGGCGAGGCGCTGTTTGGCGAGACCGAGGATGAGGCAGAGGACAATGCCAGCTCCGACGAGTCCTCGCTCCGCTGGTGTCGGGGGACTGATCCACAAACACCTATGGGACCGGCGGACCGAGTCCCTTTCGGTTCGGCGGGGGTGAGGGTCGCACGAAGAGCGGATCGAGGCGAAGCACACGAGCAGTTTACCCAGGTTCGGGCCGCACGGATGCGTAAAACCCTACTCCTGCTTTGTGGTTTGTATTGAGTTCTTGCTCGGGAGCGCGGAGTGCTACAGTACACCCCAGCAGCTAACGAGACCGAGCGTGAGTGTTCTCTTCCTCCTCCCCTCTACGTTGCGCATGGGCCTCCTTTTATATGCTCAAGGGGTCACCGACAGGTGGCAACGTAGACAAGGGTAAAAATGGAAAGGTGTTGCGGTTGGTACAGCTACCTGCTACAGTGTATCATACCTAACCCTGACGGCAGGGGACAAGGGCATTAAATGCCCGTCTGCATCGCCTAAATAGTGCAAAAGGGACCGTCAGGGACGCCACCGCTCGCCATGATGGCAATCTTGTCAGCGCCACTTGCCACCGCGTACCGCTGGCTGCACAGCCTCCCGCCACGTACGCCTGGAAGGGTCCCAGAGCGACACGTTGGTGGATGTGCTGGAGCGCGGACACAGAGTGGTGGCTTACCGCGGCAAGCGCCTTGCCGCGGTCGTTGTCTTGTCGCGTCCGGGAGCTTGTCGCTCACCGGGCCTTGCCGGGACGCGTGGCGCGTCGCGGCAAGTTCCTTGAGATGCCTTGGTTGGCCTTCCCGGCAAGCTCCTCTTGCCGGGGTCTTGTCTCCTTGGCTTGGATACTTTGTCCTTGAATGGCTCCAAAGGAACCACGGAGGACCTTGGCGGTCACCCGGCAAGCCTTGCCGCGGGATGCTGCGACTGCCCGTGCACAAGTTCGGGATACTAGGGTACCCCTACTCTAGTACATCGACAGGAGCCCCCGGGCCTGGGCCATACACGGTGCCGAGCGCTGTTGGGCCAGGCCCAAAACAGGGCACGGGCACGCGCGGCCTGGGTTACGCCGTATCTCTCCCCGTATCCACCGCGCCCTCCCCGAATGGCACGCGTTGAATGCGGCGTCGTGGGATAGATCGTGGGTGGTTTCTTTATTCGGAAAGGCAGAACGTCCGCCCCCTCCCTCTGATGAGAACCTCCAACCCAGCGCCAAGCTCATCTTGTTCTTCAAAGGCGTGGCGACGGCCCTCCAGCGGCTCCGGGAGAAGATCCCAAAGCAGCTGGCCGACGAGTCGCGCAAGATCTGTGCGGGAGCTCTTCAAAAGGTGTTGGTGAAGGTGGCCTTCCGCAACCCGGGCCTCAACCTCACGAACGTCCTCAAGACCCTGCCACCGGATGCTGATCTGGAGGCGCTCAAGACCCTTGTCGCACCCATTGTGGATAAGGTGAGCGGGATCAAGAGGATTGAGGGCGATCGCGTAGACTAGGCCACCCGTTTTCTTCTTTTCTTGTCGCTGCTGGTCATGTTATGAGAACAATCTGTTAGAGCCGCGACAAGCTACCTTGTAATATAACTCTATTCCGGGTAATGATTGCAATGTTATTCCCTTTACTTGATTCCTCCCTTTGTATGTTTTTGCCCAACGCTTTTAGGGAACTTGCCGGTGCAGGCACCTTAGTCGCGAGCGCTGAGTGCGGGACGTCAGCAGCCTGCTGGCGGTGCCGCTACCGACAAGAAACCTTGTCGCAACTAGTCGCAGCTCACTTAAGTTGTTGAGCAGACTCGAAACAAAGTAAGGGCGCAACTAGCTACGAGTTGGTTCCTCCGTGCATAGGTTTTCCATACAAAGTGCGGTCGTTCAAGGGAGATAACTTAAAAAATTTAAAAATCTGATTGCTCAAACTTTGGCAACTTAGCTTTTCTATTGTTTGCTTCCCGGTAAGGCGAAACTTTCTTGAACGACGCCTGGTCCATACCATTATCTTCTCCTTTCCCCCCCGGCAAACTTGTGGGCGAGGGAACCTTCCTTTCCTTGAGAAAAAAGAAAGAGGAGAAAATAAAGATATGGAGCCTTACGGCTCGTTATTGCTTACCGGGGAGTAGGTGCTGCACAAAGTGTCAGATCACATATGCAAAAAATAGAAAGCATGAAATTGACAAGATGTGCGGAGCATATGAGCTTTACTTATGCACGGGGTCTGCGCCCGGCTTTGTACAAAGGATTACAAGCAACAGCGGCAAGAGTTGTACAAAAGGTGGTTGCCGGAACAGGTTCCGGCAACCGCGCCTTACGGGTAAAACTTACGAAGATGCTCAATGTTCCAGGAATTGCTCACCGGAATGCTATCTTCGGTCTCAAGGCGGACAGTGCCAGGCCTAGTGACTCGTTTCACCCGGTAAGGGCCTTCCCACTTCGGCGTCAACTTGTTGGAATTCTTGGTGGACTGAACACGCCGAAGAACAAGGTCGCCTTCCTCGAGACTTCTGGCGTTAACTTTGCGGCTATGGTAGCGGCGCAAAGCTTGCTGGTAGCGAGCAGCTCATACAGCAGCCTGAAGACGGTCTTCCTCAAGGAGTAGCGCGTCATCTTGTCGCAGCTGCTCTTGCTCAAGCTCATCATAAGCGAGCACTTGAGGGGACCCGTATACGAGTTCCATGGGGAGAACTGCCTCTGCTCCATAGACTAGAGTGAAAGGTGTCTGGCCAGTGGCTCGATTTGGCGTCGTCCTGATCGACCAAAGAACCACCGGCAGCTCCTCGATCCAGTTTCTTCCGCACTTGTGCAGCCTGTCGAAAGTCCTGGTCTTGAGCCCACGCAGCACTTCAGCATTTGCCCTCTCCGCTTGCCCGTTGCTTCTCGGGTGAGCAACAGAAGCGAAGCAGACCTTGGCGCCAAGATCTTGGACGTACTGCATGAAGGTGCGGCTCGTGAATTGCGTATCATTGTCGGTGATTATCCTGTTAGGGATCCCAAAGCGGCAAACAATTGACCTGAAGAACTTGACGGCTGACTGTGCTGTCACCTTTCTCACTGCTTCCACTTCTGGCCACTTTGTGAACTTGTCGATTGCAACGTACAAGTACTCAAAGCCCCTGACTGCTCGGGGAAAGGGGCCGAGGATGTCGAGCCCCCAGACCAAAAATGGCCAGGATAAAGGGATCGTCTGGAGAGCTTGAGCTGGTTGGTGTATCTGCTTGGAATGGAACTGGCATGCTTCACACTTGGTTACTTGTGCAGTTGCATCCTAGAGGGCTGTCGGCCAAAAGAAACCTTGCCGGAATGCTTTGCCGGCAAGTGCTCTTGCGCCAATGTGGTGACCACATATGCCTCCATGTATCTCTGCCAATAGCTTTTATCCGTCTTCCCGGTGAATACACTTCAATTTCACACCGTTGAGTCTTCTTCTGTACAGTGTGTTGTCGACAAACTGGTACATACTTGACTGTCGGGCTACTCTTTCCGCTTCTTCTTGCTCTTCGGGAAGTTCTCCTGTCTGAAGGAAACGGACAATCTGCTGTGTCCATGCTGGAGCTTGTGGCTCGACAACAAGGACTAAAGGAAAATCTGCTGCTGCAGGAACATCCGCTTCTACAGCGAGAACCTGCGGCTCTGCCGGAGCTTGACGTTCCCCGGCAAGCTTGCCGGAGCAAAACTTGTCGGGAGTTTGTGCTTCAACAGAACAAACCCTAGGGCTTGCCGGAGCAGACTGCTCCTCAGCACTCTTGGCGTTGATCTTGGGGACCTTCTTGGCGGCGGCTTCGGGAAGCTCTGCCGGAAAATAGTCACCAGAAATCAACTTCCTCTTCTTGCTCTGTCCAGTTGATGGCGTTACAGACGGTTGAGTCAGCTTGAGCACAAAGATCCCTGGTTCCACAGGTAACTTAAGTGCGGCGCACTTTGATAGGCCATCGGCAATGGCGTTCTGAGCTCTTGGAACATGCTCCATTTGTAGGCCATCAAAGTGCTCTTCTAGCTTTCTCACTTCGTCGACGTAGGCTTCCATCAACGGACTCTGATAGCTCTTGTTCACTTGGCGGACGACAAGCTACGAGTCACCCCTGACAATGAGCTTCTTGATCCCAAGGTCTACCGCGATCCTGAGACCGGCAAGCAAGCCTTCATACTCTGCAGTATTGTTTGTTGCTTGCTCCTTGGGAAAGTGCATCTGGACTACATACTTGAGGTGCTCTCCGGTGGGTGCGACAAGCAGCACGCCAGCGCCGGCGCCTTGCAGCGAAAAGGCACCATCAAAGTACATCAGCCACTCTTTGCTTGCTTCCTCGACGGGGATGCTCATTTCTGGAATTTCTTCATCTGGTATTGGCGTCCATTCTACTATGAATTCTGCCAATGCTCTGCTTGACCACTAGACTTGCCACAGCTCACGAGTAAACGCAGGGCAACCTACCGCGTACGGCAAGTCGCCTGGTTCCCCTGGCGCATGCATGTCGACAGAGGGCCCAGCGCGCTGGTCCGATTGACGTCGCGCTTCTCTTCGGCGTTCGATGCGAGTACGAGCGTCTTCTTGCTGTCGTTCGTGAAGAACTTGGCGCTGATCGCGACGAGCTCGTGGATCTGATGACGCGGTGGAGTCGCTGTCGAGGTGGATCCGGCGAGTCGGCGATCTTGGCCTTCGGGGCGGAGAGTGCACAGTGGTTTCACCCCCACCGGTCTTGTCGCTACCGGCTCGTGCCTGGCTGACTTGCCGCGGCTGTGACGTGCTCGGCTGCTGTTGAGTGTCGCCGTTGGCGAAGCCGATGAGACTCTGAATGGTGGCCCTCCAGTCGTCGATCTTGTCTGCCGTTGGAGGGTAGTCCAGGAGCAGTTGAGCTCGTGCCAAAGCTTCTGCTGTAGTGGCGGGTGGCAGTGGCGAACGGTGCGAGGAGCGGGATATGCTCGGACTTCTAACTATGTTAGAAGGAGCAGTATCCCGTCCAGGCGACCGTGCCCCGCTCATGCCAGCATGTTGGCGTGCATGCTGGTCTTGAGCACTCTGAGATCCACCAGCTCGATCTTGGTCCAGCAAACGCATGGTACCGTGAGTACCATGACACTGCCGGTCCCGTGCCTCCTGAGATGGGCACGGTGCATGTACGGACGCCGAGGTCTTGGAGTGCGCCCGGTCGTTGTGGGAGCCGGCTACGCCGCCGATGGGCAGCGCAGCCTTATCCTTGGACCTGGCAGCACCGTGAGCTCCCTCGTCGACGCCCGTTCTTCCGCCGGCATCTGCCCCATCAGCCGTTCGCTCCAGTGGTGGTGGGTTCGGCGCGGACGGAGCAGCCGCCTCCGAAGCCTTCTTCTTCGGTGGCATGTCGATGAAGATGATAAAGATCTAGCTCGTGTGAACGCCGGATCTGGTTCACACCACCTCGACACCCCTACCTGGCGCGCCAAAGATGTCGGGGGACTGATCCATGAACACCTATGGGACCGGCGGACCGAGTCCCTTTCGGTTCAGCGGGGGCGAGGGTCGCCCGAAGAGCGGATCGAGGCGAAGCACACGAGCAGTTTACCCAGGTTCGGGCCGCACGGATGCGTAAAACCCTACTCCTGCTTTGTGGTTTGTATTGAGTTCTTGCTCGGGAGCGCGGAGTGCTACAGTACACCCCAGCAGCTAACGAGACCGAGCATGAGTGTTCTCTTCCTCCTCCCCTCTATGTTGCGCATGGGCCTCCTTTTATATGCTCAAGGGGTCACCGACAGGTGGCAACGTAGACAAGGGTAAAAATGGAAAGGTGTTGCGGTTGGTACAGCTAACTGCTACAGTGTATCATACCTAACCCTGACGGCAGGGGACAAAGGCATTAAATGCCCGTCTGCATCGCCTAAATAGTGCAAAGGGGACCGTCAAGGACGCCACCGCTCGCCACGATGGCAATCTTGTCAGCGCCGCTTGCCACCGCGCACCGCTGGCTGCACAGCCTCCTGCCACGTACGCCTGGAAGGGTCCCAGAGCGACACGTTGGTGGATGTGCTGGAGCACGGACACAGAGTGGTGGCTTGCCGCGGCAAGCTCATTGCCGCGGTCGTTGTCTTGTCGCGTCCGGGAGCTTGTCGCTCACCGGGCCTTGCCGGGACGTGTGGCGCGTCTCGGCAAGTTCCTTGAGATGCCTTGGTTGGCCTTCCCGGCAAGCTCCTCTTGCCGGGGTCTTGTCTCCTTGGCTTGGATACTTTGTCTTTGAATGGCTCCAAAGGAACCACGGAGGACCTTGGCGATCACCCGGCAAGCCTTGCCGCGGGATGCTGCGACTGCCCGTGCACAAGTTCGGGATACTAGGGTACCCCTACTCTAGTACACCGACAGCTGGCGTCGACGAGGCCCTGCTCCGCCGAGCCCAGCGGCGCCAACAACGAGGCAGAGGACACCATCGGCTCCGCCGAGGCCCCGCCCCGCCGGCACCGAGGCGGAGGACCTCGCCGGCTTCGGCGAGGCCCTACTCCGCCAAGGCCCCACCCCGCCAAAAATGAGGCAGAGGACATTGCCGGCTCAGCCGAGACCCCACCCTGCCAGCAATGAGGGGGAGGATTTCCCCCGCTCTGCCGAGGCGCCGCCCCGCCGGCAATGAGAAAGAGGACATCGCCGGCTCCGTCGAGGCCCCGCCCCACTGCCAACGAGGCCGCGCCACACAGAAAACGAGGAAGAGTAGAACACGGTAGGTCACCGTGGCTCGGGTCCAAGTAAGGCCACCGCTGCTACCCTCCAGTTAAATCCAAGCAATGCTGGTTGACCATTGACGGTCGATTAGCTTCTTGGCGGCAAGGTGGAGTCGGAGAGCTATGTTGGAGAAGGACGCCACTTCAGTTACTTAACTACTGTTGCAGTTGGGTCACTGATACGTGGGCCCAACAAGCATCTGGGCCACATGTCAGTTACGCAACTGCACATGCAGTTAAGTCACTGAAGCTCAGTCCGCTGGAGAAGAAGCTTCTGTTCGGCTCAGCCGGACATAGGTGGGTAGCTTCGGTTAATTAATTATACCTCTAGCGCACCCCTTTTTAGTTGAAGAATGTATGAAATCTAATGAAATCCGACATGTTTATATGAAATCCGACCGTGTATGAATGAATTTAGTTTGGTTAGTTCGAGTTCTTGTATCACTGGCATTGGATAAACATGCAAAATAATACGTACTAGCATTATTCCCAGGGTAATCACCTCGTTTGTAGTAGTTTCACATGTACTCCATCCAGTCCTTTTTAGTCTGCATACAAGTTTTGTCTGCAGTCAAAGTATCTCTACTTTGACCAATTATAGAAAAAAGTATGAACATTCACAATGTAAAATCAACTAACTTGAAAGAAATCTAATATGCAAAGTAAAAAGGAACAGAGGGAGTACAAAGAGTTTGAGCAGCTTTTTAGTGTTCCTGTACATTGCAATCAAACACACAGGCCTGGCAATTCATAGAGAACATTCAAAACAATCGATGATTATGCATCTCAGCAATTCACATGTCAGAGCCAATATTTACTTCACAACTAAAGAATAAAGAAAAATTGATCGATGCTACTGACAGCAAAGGGCGTCCCATTCGAAAATATCAAACGCATGTCTTATTGCTAACATCAATGAGCAAAATTTGACAAGGTTGTCTCATTCCAAAATGTCAAATGCGTGTTGTTTTGCGTACATCAATGATTAAACTTTCACAAGGCTTTCCCATTCCAAAATATCAAATGCCTACGATTGTGGAATGGACAGGGTTTGCCATTGGTTCGGCCATTGACATGGCACCTCGTGCTAAATAAACCAGCTGTTCTTTTTGTGCAGTTCCACCAAAATCAACCAAATTCGCGTGTACTTGTATGATTTCACCTTTATATGTTGCAACGCCTTGAACATATCGGCACCTCCTTTCTTGTGGTGGAAATGAATGATTTGATGTATTCGTGAACATTTTGTGCAGTTCCCATTGAAATCAAGCTGAGCACCCCTGTTTGAACAAATACAAAAAAAGAGATTAGTATAAAGCATACTGTACTATGAATTGATAGTTTAACCAGGCACCTACATGGTCTATGTAGAGCACACTTTTAAAAAAACGGAACTCACCGGAAAGAATCCTAGAACAACATTGTACTTGCGCATCACAGCAAAAAAGATGGAGATATGTCAGTCCTTCTGAGCTGAAGTTAGTTTGGTTTTGTGGGGAGTAATGTAACCCTCCTTCAACTTCTCCTTCTAATGAGAAGATAGACAGGGCTTCTTCATCCTGGCATAATCGGAACTAGTCACTTCACGTACTCCATATACTTCTTCAAAGGAGGATGATCCTGTTGTGCAAAGACAAGAGGACAACTAAATGCTAGCATCCCTGTTTGCTCGAAAAAAAGGAAAGGAAATATTTAAAACAGCACAGATGAAGCACTTCTCAAGGACAATACCACTTTCTCATGACAGTATCTAAACAGTAGCACAACACCAATAGATATGACAAAGATCAATCACATGGATGAAATCCGTGGGCGAGTACCAACCTTTGTCATGAGGCTTATTGTGTAGAGCATACAGCAGCACTTCTCCGGAACCATCTGTTGTTATCTATTGTGGTTGCCATGCTTACTATATACTCCTCGATTAGTTTAATGTTTCCAACATCTTGTTGTGCAGTTCCACTAAAATATATGGTATCTTCAAAGAAGACCCCTGTTTGCACAAGTAGAGATAATTACATATTACATTAAGAGTGGCATCAAATCAGTGGCAAAACAATTGCTCGTTCCAGCCATAGCAATAAATTAAGATGCAAAACTATATCATTACTTGTGTCATCATAGTTCCAGTGCTTCATTACAGCACCGGGAGCTGATTTTTGTTTTTCTTCCGCTTGTTCTTCCCCTTCATCACTTGGTTCAGTAACAGACAAGCTTTGCCTTCATTGTAAGATTTGGCATGTCAATTAGGGGGCATAAGTATAGCACTAAACAACGACATTAATTTTTCTGATGAAAGTGGCAAAATACAAGCCAACAGTTGTGAAATATCCTTATCTTACCTCAATGGGATATTACGGTGCACATAGAGATTGGAAGTCTTGTCTCAATTTGTGTAGTTCACTAAAATCAAGCAACATTACCATCCAAGTAGCACAACATATGAAAGCACACTGCACAATCATGTGAAAGAAGGCTAGTACTAATCTCTCATGACGCGGAATTCAAACAACTCACAAGAAGAAGATCTGAACCAAATTTGCCAACACCGATAGGAAGTAAGATCTCCTCTTGTGCAGTTCTACTAAGATCAAGAAATCAAGCAACGTTGTCGGTGTGACATTTTGGTTGAACTGCACAAAACACTCTTAAAACAAAAGTGTTTTGTGCAGTGCAACAAAAGGTCACAATAGGAACGAGGTGAAGTAGATAACCCTGTTTACACAGAGGTGCAAAGGAAACAACTAGTGATTAATAACAGTGCATGACACAGAAGCCAACAAAAAGAAGCATCTAACTTATCTAAATGGGAAAGAAAGCAAGACAGTAACATTTCTCAAATGGTGGCATTGATTCATATTAATAGAGAGATTATATTAACAATAAAATTTGTTAAACATGTAATTTGCTTTTAACTGTGGCATTGCATCAATTTCCCAGTGGCATTATTAGATGGTGTCTGTTTACAGGGACTTTTTGGTGTAGGGACTAAAAAAATTCCCTTTCAGTCCCATCTAAACCAAACAGGAGGGACTTTTAGGGACTAAAAGTGGGCATTTGGGACTAAAGAAATAAGACCCCGAGGGAGAGTCTTTTTGGGACTTTTTCCAACAGTTGCCCATGCCCCGCATCGCACCTTATCTCTATTAGTTCATTACTAGGGGTAACTTGGTCTTTTAGCATGTCATTTAATAACCTCTAGTCCATGTTTAGTCCCTGGAACCAAGCAGATAGGGACTAGGGACTTTTTAGTTGGGACTAAAAAAAGTCCTAGGACTTTCTAACCAAATATTGCCTTAGATTAACAACAGCTAAAGAGTTGCAGGGACAGTGGACGCACCAGCACCATGTGCATCTACCGATGTATGAAGGGGTGATGCACAGTCTGTTGCAACAAAGAACAAACAACCAAGGAGCATATTTGTGTTGGTCCCATTTTGTTATCTTTAGACACCTTTCCCTATGTGAGCGCTGCAAATCTAGTCCTGTTCAAACTCTACAACCTTGTCCCCCAAAACAAAAAGATCAGTTTGTTACAGATGTGTGTACTGCGTTTGTCATTGTTTTCCCTTTTCAACCAACATAGGTGCTGGATAGCCAGTCTGTACTAGTACTTTCCCCCCTTCCTTTCCTCTTTGAACCACGTCCTAGATTCATGCTATACAACTTTCCCCACTACTTTCCCCCTTCCTTTCCTCTTTGAACCACGTCCTAGATTCATGCTATACAACTTTCCCCACTACTTTCCCCTTCCTTTCCTTTTTGAACCACGTCCTAGGTTCATGCTATACAACTTTCCCCACTACTTTCCCCCATTTCTTTCCTCTTTGAAACACGTCCTAGATTCATGTTATACAACTTTCCTCACTACTTTCCTGTTTGATCCAACACCTAGATTCGAGTGCAGAAGTGGAAAAAGCCCACATGTAGCTAGAGCAATGCATGTGGAATAAGTAAATTATACCTTAAGGTTCTTGGGGTGTGGTTCGGTGGGCGACCGGAGGCTGTTCTGCCCACACTAAGTACGGCGGCGAGGGAGAAGGGGTCAGAGGCCCTCCCGCGTCACCGCTGGGTGAAAGAGAACAGCTATGCCGGTAGTGGATTCCCTCCCTCGCCGACGGTGACAGCGTTAAGCCTCCTTCCCTTCCCGACGGACAGATCCTGCCAGCTCTTTGACCAGCAGTGAGGGGAGAAAGAGAGAGCCCAACAAAGTCTTGTTTAGATCTGGAGAGGGTGAGAGAGTGTGAAGAGAGCAACTACAAGCGCTGAGGCTCCAGTGTGTATATATATAGTGGAGATAGAGTATGAAGAGTGCAAACCCTAGAAAACAAGCACCGAGGCTGCAGCGTATACATGATGAGGTGATTATATGGTCACTACGAGATCGTATAGCTCCGCATCCATCCATTTTGACCAGTCAAAGAATCCTCCTAGCACTGCCCCAGATCACTTTCTCTTTGTGTCATGCGGGCCCTACCTGTCGTTGGGTGGAAGAAAGAAAGTCGAACAAAAACAAAATTATGCTCAAGTGTGGTTATCGAACCAGAGACCTCAAGTTTGATGAGCGAACAGACTAACCAGCTACACCACCCTCACATTATGTTTAACGAGAGGAAAATATCCTTTTATACATTCCTTCATTCGTGTGACAAGCATGCCGTGTTTTTTTTGTGTGGGAGTCATTGGGATTTAAATCATAATCGTGTCATGTGGCTTTGGTGGTAAGGTCTTTTGGGATTTAAAGCAATATTGGTAGTACAGAAATAATACAGCCTTAGTCACCTTACCTCTCTCCACGTAGTACATTGGGTCCCACCAGTCAGAGGGTGAAACAAACAAATTAATAATAAAAATTAAAAGCGCCAGCGGTGTATCTTACCCCACACATCTCGCTACTTCTCGTCAACACTGTCCAATTGATCCATCTGTTCACTCACGTACTAGTTTAAGTGAATCCTTATTAAATTTTGGGAACTTGTATTCGACCTAAGTCAGTGTGCCACCATATCTCGTACTACTCCCTCCATATAGGTGTAATAAGTCACGTTAGAAGGTGCAGCAGGACCAAGGTGCAAGCAGATTGGAGGAGAAGGAGAAACTTGACCGGTCCTTCCTCCAATCAAAGACCTGATTTCTGTCTCCAAACGCAACAATTAATCACAACAACTAAGAGATGTTGTTTTAGCTACCATGCAGGGCCACGTATTAACTCGCATGCAAGCCGACTTTGATTTCTTGACTGATCAACGCATAGTTGCGCTCCATACATTGGGTTTCCAGGGGAGATAACAAGGCAAAGTAAGGAGCATTTGGTTACATTGCTTAGGCTAGTCATAGTGGTGAGTAACTTGGACTACTAACATGCATATGTTACTAGTCTATGTTACTATACCTTCATAGTGGGTAGTAATATATGGATGGTAACATGCAAGTCTTCATTAATTGAGATATAGACTCATTTTACCTCAGGGTGTGTTATGTTATAGTAACATATTATTTTACCACAAGCATCTCTTTCCTCATTAACTCCATGCCACATATGCAATTTTTTCTTGGGATGTGCTATGCTACTACCTAAGTTACTCCCACTATGGCTAGCCTTAGTAAGGGCATCCACAATGTGATGTTTTTGCGCCTCTAAGGATTTCTAGTCTGCCTCTATACACTGCACGATTTAGTTTGTCCGCCTCTATGCTTAGTGTCGCCTCCAACACTAGAGGCAGCCTCCAAGTGAATAAACAAATGGAATAAAAGAAGAGAGGAGGAAAGAGACCTGCATGCACATGGATGAGAAGTTGTAACTTGGATTTTTTATTTGTTGTAGGCTTATGGTGGGCTCCACCTTGGATGCATGTTAAAATCTTTATACACTGCGGAACTTTCATTCATTCTTAGAGGCACTAACATGGGGCCCAGCTTAGAGGCTGCACTACCTCCATACATTGAGATGCTCTAAGGAAATTGCTCGGCTAGCCCAGCTAGCCAGCTTTCGCTTTTGCCAACCTTGCCTGGCCAAACGGTTTAGTTGTTTTCCTTACCAGCCTTGCCCCGTGAAAATCGTTGTCATGAGTGGGTCGCCGATTTTTCCATGCGCGAAGTTTGCCGTCGGAAGCGAGCCGATCTGGCTCTAATGAGCTAGCAAAGTTTTTCTAGCCTGTAGGATCTAGAAGTAGGTGTGTCTAGAGGGGGCATGATTAGACAATTAGTGCTAAAGTTGCAGTTTTTAAACTTTTTCGGTTTGAGTGGAGTTTTAGGCACAATTTCAACATACACAATACATATCAAGCAAGCATGCAAAGAGTATATGAGCAGCGGAATGTAAAGCATGCAACTTGCAAGAATGTAAAGGGAAGGGTTTGGAGAATTCAAACTCAATTGGAGACACGGATGTTTTTCCCGTGGTTCGGATAGGTGGTGCTATCCTACATCCACGTTGATGGAGACTTCAACCCACGAAGGGTAACGGTTGCGCGAGTCCACGGAGGGCTCCACCCACGAAGGGTCCACGAAGAAGCAACCTTGTCTATCCCACCATGGCCATCGCCCACGAAGGACTTGCCTCACTAGCGGTAGATCTTCACGAAGTAGGCGATCTCCTTACACTTACAAACTCCTTGGTTCAACTCCACAATCTTGTCGGAGGCTCCCAAGTGACACCTAGCCAATCTAGGAGACACCACTCTCCAAGAAGTAACAAATGGTGTGTTGATGATGAACTCCTTGCTCTTGTGCTTCAAATGATAGTCTCCCCAACACTCAACTCTATCTCATAGGATTTGGATTTGGTAGAAAGAAGATTTGAGTGGAAAGCAACTTGGGGAAGGCTAGAGATCAAGATTCATATGGTAGGAATGGAATATCTTGGTCTCAACACATGAGTAGGTGGTTCTCTCTCAGAACATATGAGTTGGAAGTGTAGATGTGTTCTGATGGCTCTCTCCATGAATGAAGAGGAGGTGGAGGGGTATATATAGCCTCCACACAAAATCCAACCGTTACACACAATTTACCAATCTCGGTGGGACCGAATCAATAAACTCGGTCGGACTGAAAAGGTAAACCTAGTGACCGTTAGAGATTTTTGGTGGGACTGACAAGCAACTCGGTAGGACCGATATGGTTAGGGTTAGGGCATAACGTAATCTCAGTGAGACCGATTACACAAACTCGGTGAGACCGATTTGGTAATTGGTTAACCAGAGAGTTGGTCAGGCAAACTCGGTGGAACCGATTACTAAACTCGGTTGGACCGATTTTGGTAATGAGTTAACCAGAGAGTTTGCATTGTAATCTCGGTAGTACCGATTGCCTAAACTTGGTGAGACCGATTTTGACAATGGACATACACAGTGAGATTGCAATCGCATCTCGGTGAGACCGAGATCCCTATCGGTAGAACCGATTTGCTAGGGTTTGGCAGTGGCTTATGACATGTGAAACTCGGTGGCGTCGGATGGAAAGAATCAGTAGGACCGAGTTTGGCTTGGAGTTTAGGTCATATGTGGAAGTGGGAAAGTAGCTGAGGGTTTTGGAGCATATCATCAAGCACATGAAGCAAAAGGCTCATTAAGCAACACCTCATCCCTTCTTAATAGTATTGGCTTTTCCTATGGACTCAATGTGATCTTGGATCACTAAAAGTGTAAAATGAAGAGTCCTGAGCTTGAAGCTTTAGCCAATCCTTTGTCCTTAGCATCTTGAAGGAGTTCCCACAACCTTTAGTCCATGCCACTCCATTGTTGAACTTATCTGAAATATACTAGATAAAAGTATTAGTCCAACAAGAGATATGTTGACATTAATTACCAAAACCACATGGAGAGCACTTGTGCTTTCAATCTCCCCCTTTTTGGTAATTGATGGCAACATACATCAAAGCTTTAGATAAATATACAAAGAATAGCAAGTAAAGCTTTGGAAGAACATGTAACAAACATAGGCTCCCCCTACATGTATGCAATCATGTGAATACAGAATATAGAAGCATGTGAGAGCATAATCATGACAGAGTAGGCAATGTGTTACATGTATCTTGGCCATATGCATCAGAGCAAAAGATTATTAAGAGAAATACCTTCATGCTTATGAGTCCTTCTTGCAAACAGTATGTACAAAAAGCAAGAATTCCTCATACTCATGATTCGGATGCATATACTTACCTTGTAGTCTTGAGTTGACTTAGGATGGAATGAACCTGCACAAACAAGGTTAGATAACACAGGTACATCCAATGGCCAGAGCAAACCAAAAGAAACCACAAGAATACCAAGACTGGGATGACATGTAAAGAGTGAGTACAAGGTACCACATTGGATTAGACATGTCCCCAAGAGTAAAGATATGCAATGAATTTGAATGATTTCTTTCCCTTAGATGTCTTGCTCCCCCTGAATCTGACATGGGATATTGGGAGAAGATAGGGAACAGAAAATCAGAGATGAAAGATATGAATAGAACTTAATTCAAATGAGTACATATGAACATGTCTTTCCCCCAAAAAGACATGTGGCATCTCTCCTCTTGAACATCAAGCATCTGGGATCCTTGAGTATTCTCTCCCCCTGGAGATTTCTTTCTCCCCCTTAATATTTGGATCCTTGAGTATTCTCTCCCCCTTAGTACTTTCTCCTTTGTAGGTGATAAGCTTTTGATGTGATCTCTCTCTCCCCGATGATAAGCTTTGATATGATCTCTCTCTCCCCCTTTGACATCAATTTCCAAGAAGGTTTTTCCTGGAATCCGTCGAATAGGTTTGGTCCTTGAGATTCAGCACAAAGCAGTGAATAAAACTGTGATGCTTGTAGAGGACAAGATTCATTGAGTGGAGCTAGATCAGAAGAAATATAGAATATGTGGCAAACTGTTTTTCCTGTTGCGAAATCGGTGGCACCGAGTGGCATGTTTCGGTGGTACCGAAGGGATTCGGCTGGACCGAAAATGAAAATTCGGTGAAACCGAGTTCACCACAGAGAAAACTCTTGTCACCTCAGCTCACTAGTCAAGTAAGATCTCACAAAGATTTGCAATGAATTAGCTGAAAGATTTGCAAGGAATTTGATGCAGAAATATGCAGAACAAAAATCAAAAAGAAAAGAATGAAAGTTTCTAGATGAAGTTTTTTTTTGTTGTTTGAAAACGAAAGAAACAAATATGCAAGGGACAAATGCAATAACTCAGAAAAGAACACAAGAGAACTTCATCTAGAATTGGGCGGTGACATGGTCACCTATGTTAGAGTATATTGACTTAGGAGTCAAGTGAGGACACTTGATCATAGGTCATACTCATCGTTTAAGCTCAAAATGGGGTTACCATTTTTCGTTTAAGCATTTTGATGTACTCTCATCTTGTGGAGTTGCTTTAACTCATGACTTGGAGTAAAGCATCTCTAAGATGGAACAACATACCTTGGGTGGTGGTGTGGATCTTGCTCATGTGGTTGAACTTGTGTGGGTGCTCAAGGGTGATGTAGATCATCATGAGTTGGGAGCACCACTTGGAGTTTGAGTTCATCTACCTACATGGATTAGTTCTTGCAAGGAAAAGCACTTGTATATCCAAAAATGACAATCATGAAGCTCAACATAGAATTTGTCAAAGGATATGTTCAAATGGTTTCGTGCTTCCTTGTCACCAACCACCATTGTGTAGAGACTTGGTGATGTAGAGATTGCTCAAGATGTGAGTGAGTTGCAATCTCATAGAATTAGATTCAACCAAGTACCTACATGGGTTAGATAACATGCAAGATACAAATATATCCAAGACATAAGATAGTCATCATAAGAGATATATCATGGATTGGCCATAAGCTCATGTCTTGCATGTATCCAATGGAGTTTCTATTCCAAGTTCGAAGCATCAATGATGTTCAATTCTCCTCTCAACCTGCAAAACACTTTCTCATCAAGTGGTTTAGTGAATATATCAGCTAATTGTTTATCGTTGCGAACATGCTTAAGATCAATGTCACCCTTAGCAACATGATCTCGAATGAAATGATGACGAACTTCAATGTGCTTAGTTCGAGAATGTTACACAGCATTATGACCAATTTTGATAGCACTTTCATTGTCACAAAGCAATGGAACATGTTTCACATAGACCCCATAATCTTTAAGAGTTTGGGTCATCCAAAGTAATTGAGCACAGCATGAACCAGCGGCAATGTATTCCGCTTCGGCGGTGGATAAGGATACCGAGTTTTGTTTCTTGGAGGACCAAGACACAAGAGATCTACCAAGAAATTGACAAGTACCCGAAGTGGACTTTCTATCAACCTTGTCTCCGGCATAATCCGAGTCGGAATAGCCAACAAGATCGAAAGAGGACCTCTTAGGATACCAAATGCCAAAATTTGGTGTATGGATTAAGTATCTCACTATCCTTTTCACGGCCTTAAGATGACATTCTTTAGGAGCATCTTGATATCGTGCACACATGCACACACTTAGCATAATATCGGGACGTGAAGCACATAGGTATAACAATGAACCAATCATAGAGCGATAGACCTTTTGATCAACCGGTTCACCATCTTTGGTCAAGTCATTATGTCCACTAGTAGGCATGGGTGTAGGCATACCTTTGCATTCTTGCATATTGAACTTCTTGAATAAGTCTTTGGTGTACTTTGTTTGAGAGACAAAAGTACCTTCCTTAGTTTGCTTGATTTGCAAACCGAGAAAGAATTTGAGTTCACTTATCATTGACATCTCAAACTTCTCCGACATTAGCTTTCCAAACTTTTCACTAAAAAGAGGGTTACTTGAACCAAATATGATATCATCAACATAAATTTGGCATACAAATAGTTCTCCATTAACCCTTTTAGTAAAGAGTGTAGAATCAATTTTTCCAATTTCAAAACCACTTGCAATAAGGAACTTGGTCAAGCATTTATACCATGCTCTAGGAGCTTGTTTAAGACCATAAAGAGCTTTGTGAAGTTTGTAAACATGATTAGGTTTCTTAGGATTGACAAAGCCGGGAGGTTGTTTGACATAAACTTCTTCCTCTATTTCACCATTTAGAAAAGCACTTTTAATGTCCATTTGGTACAAGGTGATATTATGGTGATTCGCATAGGCAAGTAAGATGCGAATGGACTCGAGTCTAGCAACAGGAGCATATGTCTCACCATAGTCCATACCTTCGACTTGTGTGTACCCTTGGGCGACGAGACGTGCTTTGTTGCGAACCACTTGTCCATCTTCATCTTGCTTGTTGCGAAACACCCATTTGGTACCAATGATGTTGTGGTTGTTGTCGGGCTTCTCAACCAATGTCCAAACTTGGTTTCTCTCAAAGTTGTGTAGCTCTTCATGCATAGCGTTTATCCAATCCGGATCTTCCAATGCTTCTTCAACCTTCATAGGTTCAATGCTAGAGATGAATGAATAGTTTTCACAAAAGTTAGCTAAACGAGTTTTTGAGTGAGTAATTCTCCCGGTTTGGATATCATTGTAGATTTGCTCGATGGGGTGATCTTTGGCAATTCTTGCTCGAACTCGTGAAAGCTTTTGCTTGGGTCTTCGTTGAACATCTTCTCCATCTTGTTCATCTTCTTGGTCTTCTTCATTGTTGACGTTGTTGTTCTCTTGTCGTGGTGGAGAAGGAGGTTGTTGATGTTCGTCTTGATGTGTTTCCTCGTTTTCTTCATCTTGGTGTGTCCCACTTGTGGATGCTTCCGTGTCAACTCTTGGTTCACCTTGTCGTGAAGTAGAAGCTTCCACTTGGACGGACGAGGTATTCTCCTTCACCTCCATTGGACGAATTTTGCCAACAGACAAGTCTTGGATTGCTTCTGAAGGGTCTTTGTCTCCTACATCAATTCGCAATTGCTCTACTTGCGAGCCATTAGATTCATCAAACTTCACATCTACCGTTTCTTCAACCTTTCGGGTGAAAGAGTTGTAGACACAGTAAGTGTGAGAGTTTGAACCATAACCAAGTAGGAAACCTTCATGAGATTTAGGTGCAAACTTTGAACGATGATGATTATCAAGAATGTAGCACTTTGAGCCGAATACTCGAAAGTATCCAACTTGGGGTTTGTTACCGGTGAGGAGCTCGTATGCCGTCTTGCCGAGTAGCTTGTGAAGATACAAGCGATTTGTTGCATGACAAGCCGTCTCAACCGCTTCTGCCCAAAAGTGCTTTGGCGTCTTGTACTCATCAAGCATCGTTCTCGCCATTTCGATGAGCGTCCGGTTCTTCCTCTCAACAACTCCATTTTGTTGAGGTGTGTACGTAGCCGAGAACTCGTGTGAAATCCCTTCTTCGTCAAGAAAGGTGTCCACATTTGCGTTCTTGAACTCCGTTCCGTTGTCACTCCGAACCTTCTTGATCTTCACGTCAAACTGATTTTGGGCCTTCCTCGCAAAGTTTTTGAAGATCTTTTGGACCTGCGATTTGTCATCAAGAAAGAACACCCACGTAAATCTTGAAAAATCATCAACTATAACTAGACCAAAAGAATTTCCACCGAGACTCTTGTAGGCATTGGGACCAAAAATATCCATATGAAGTAGCTCGAGTGGCCTCCTTGTGGTCATGATGTTCTTCACGGGATGCCTTCCTCCAACCTGTTTACCTGCTTGACAAGCACTACAAAGTCTATCTTTATCAAATATGACATCGTTAACTCCAAGGATATGATTTCCTTTAATAAGCTTGTCAAGGTTTCTCATGCCAACGTGACCTAGTCGTCTATGCCACAACCAACCTTTTGAAGATTTAGCAATAAAGCAAGTTTTAGGTTGTGCCTTTTTAGAGAAATCGACAATGTAAAGGTCACCTCTACGTATACCGGTAAAGACCATTTTATGATTGTCTCGACAAAACACTTGGCAATCTACCTCAGTAAATAGGACATTCAAACCGAAATCAGCAAGTCTAGATACTGAAAGTAAGTTGTACCCAAGAGATTCAACGAGCATGACATTTTGAATGGAGCTATCGTGTGAGATGGCCACCTTACCAAGGCCAACCACCTTACCCTTTGAATTATCACCAAAGGTGACATATTTTCGAGGGCCGTCATTTTCAGCAAGCTCACGGAACATCTCTTCATCTCCGGTCATATGATCAGTACATCCACTGTCGAGAACCCATTCCTTTCCTCCTGACACATATCCTCGAAGATTAGCCATAAGACCAAAGTGTCTCATTGCATCATCAAGATCAAAGTCACTCATCATCTTCATCATCTTGTGATTGATCATATCCTAGAGAGGGTAATTCATTAGATAAATGATCATCAAAGTGGTCACTTTTATGAATTCTTATAGATTCGGTTATGATATCACCAATGAGTCCAATATTTCCTTTAGCACGCATGAGATTGGTAAGCTCAAATAGACAATTACCAAAACTAGGATCACTAGAGTTCATTTTACTCAAGGCAATAGATTTATGGAGAATTTCATCCAAATTTTTTAAGGAATAATTGGGGAATAGTTCCTCAAGAAATTTCCATATAGTATAGGCACACTTGAGAGTAGGTAAACTAGCAATCAAGTTTTTGGGCAATCCTCTAATGATGAGCTCAACGGTTCTAAGATTGCGAATCATGTCAATATCTTAATCTAGGGTGGGATGCATAGGATCAATATGAGGTGCACAAGGACTAGCAATATACTTGTTCAAATGATATTGATTGAAAATCACAAGCATCTCATTTTTTCAGTCATGAAAATACTCTCCATCAAGAATAGGCACTCTATGTCTAAGACTACCTAAAGTAGACACATCCATCTTCCTCCAATGGTGATTAAACCAAGGCAATGGAGACCAAAGCTCTGATACCACTTGTAGGATCTAGAAGTAGGTGTGTCTAGAGGGGGTGATTAGACACTTAGTGCTAAAGTTGCAGTTTTTAAACTTTTTCAGTTTAAGTGGAGTTTTAGGCACAATTTCAACATACACAATACATATCAAGAAAGCATGCAAAGAGTATATGAGCAGCGGAATGTAAAGCATGCAACTTGCAAGTATGTAAAGGGAAGGGTTTGGAGAATTCAAACGCAATTGGAGACACGGATGTTTTTCCTGTGGTTCGGATAGGTGGTGCTATCCTACATCCACGTTGATGGAGACTTCAACCCACGAAGGGTAACGGTTGCGCGAGTCCACCGAGGGCTCCACCCACAAAGGGTCCACGAAGAAGCAACCTTGTCTATCCCACCATGGCCATCGCCCACGAAGGACTTGCCTCACTAGCGGTAGATCTTCACAAAGTAGGCGATCTCCTTGCCCTTACAAACTCCTTGGTTCAACTCCACAATCTTGTCGGAGGCTCCCAAGTGACACCTAGCCAATCTAGGAGACACCACTCTCCAAGAAGTAACAAATGGTGTGTTGATGATGAACTCCTTGCTCTTGTGCTTCAAATGATAGTCTCCCCAACACTCAACTCTCTCTCATAGGATTTGGATTTGGTAGAAAGAAGATTTGAGTGGAAAGCAACTTGGGGAAGGCTAGAGATCAAGATTCATATGGTAGGAATGGAATATCTTGGCCTCAACACATGAGTAGGTGGTTCTCTCTCAGAACATATGAGTTGGAAGTGTAGATGTGTTTTGATGGCTCTCTCCACGAATGAAGAGGAGGTGGAGGGGTATATATAGCCTCCACACAAAATCCAACCGTTACACACAATTTACCAATCTCGGTGGGACCGAATCAATAAACTCGGTCGGACCGAAAAGGTAAACCTAGTGACCGTTAGAGATTTTCGGTGGGACTGACAAGCAACTCGGTAGGACCGATATGGTTAGGGTTAGGGCATAACGTAATCTCGGTGAGACCGATTACACAAACTCGGTGAGACCGATTTGGTAATTGGCTAACCAGAGAGTTGGTCAGGCAAACTCGGTGGAACCGATTACTAAACTCGGTTGGACCGATTTTGGTAATGAGTTAACCAGAGAGTTTGCATTGTAATCTCGGTAGTACCGATTGCCTAAATTCGGTGAGACCGATTTTGACAATGGACATACACAGTGAGATTGCAATCCCATCTCGGTGAGACCGAGATCCCTATCGGTAGAACCGATTTGCTAGGGTTTGGCAGTGGCTTATGACATGTGAAACTCGGTGGCGCCGGATGAAAAGAATCAGTAGGACCGAGTTTGGCTTGGAGTTTAGGTCATATGTGGAAGTGGGAAAGTAGCTGAGGGTTTTGGAGCATATCATCAAGCACATGAAGCAAAATGCTCATTAAGCAACACCTCATCCCTTCTTAATAGTATTGGCTTTTCCTATGGACTCAATGTGATCTTGGATCACTAAAAGTGTAAAATGAAGAGTCCTGAGCTTGAAGCTTTAGCCAATCCTTTTTCCTTAGCATCTTGAAGGAGTTCCCACAACCTTTAGTCCATGCCACTCCATTGTTGAACTTATCTGAAATATACTAGATAAAAGTATTAGTCCAACAAGGGATATGTTGACATTAATTACCAAAACCACCTGGAGAGCACTTGTGCTTTCATAGCCCACCCAAGCTAGCTAGCCCACAAAAGCTAACATATTTTAACAGTTCCAATGGCATAACCTTGCCCGGCTAGGCTGTAAACTGTTCTTGCTAAGGATCCAAACGCTCCCTAAGTAACAACGCTCACTAGCAACGAGGCCAGGAGGGGATTGAGATGTGAAGTTAATGGACGACGCCTAAACATTTTGGGAATATCTGATTTCTGTAAGATGACTTAACACCTAGACGGAGGGAGTACTACTCCTCAGTCGAGGTTTTATGGAATATTCGTCACCTCTTCTCTTCTTGTACGTACTCCATTTGTATGTCACTTCCTGTGGCTTCGCACTTGCATGATATTCCTATTCTATGAACTTGTGTGTGCGTGTGTGTGTGTGCGTGTGTGCGTGTGTGTGTGTGTGTTTAACAGCATGTGTGTGTTAGAGAGAGCGACAGATCGACCTACTCCTACAAAGAGATGCTTTGTAGTGTACGATTTAGCCGCGAGAGTCGGTGCATCCTCTCCTTTCCGGGCGTCTGGTCGGGATAGGCGGACAGCTGCCACACCCGATCCTGACAAGCCTGGCCCACCCAAAGCCCCTCCATCACCCCCGCGCGCTTCCCGCCCGAAACGGTCAGCGTCACTCCAAAGAATCGGTGCCGCATTCATGCCTGGGCAGAGCGGACGGGATGTCTCACTGGCGCCTGCGTTGAAGGGAGAAGCCGATTCAAGAGTGATTGTTGCTTCGTTCGTCGAACTTACTGCTGGGTCTATGTGATTTGACGGCTCATTGGTCATTATTACTGAGGTGGTATGACTGCTGGATGTCCCACGCTTTTGGCGAAAGGAGGTACTACTAGATTACAATTTTCTCCATTCTTACAACGGAGGAGTGTGAAAGAAGTGAAAACACACAAGCTCGGTGATTACATGTCCCACCTCACACTATCACCATATTTTCTGGACACCATGCGACATCTAACTCTTTACATAGTACTAGTATAGTACGTACTGTAATTTCTCAGTGAGATAAATTTGTACAATGCTATGAAGCTTCCAGCTTATGTTTCATGTATCTTGCATCCAAGGTTGCCCGTTGCAAAATTTCATCAAATACAAAGGAGACTAACATGCATGCTATTGCATCTCAATGACTGACAGATCATAGCCAATATGTACTCCCTCTGTTCCAAAATAAGTGTCTCAACTTTATGCAAACTTTAGTACAAAGTTGTACTACTACTAAAGTTGACACTTATTTTGGAACAGAGACAGCTAAATAAAAAACAATCCATGCAGTCCCTAGCCTTTGAACCGTAAACCCTAACCAGGCTTTAATTTACTGACAACGTTGGAGCTTCCCAAGAAATGAAGTTTGCAACCCTTTGACCATCGGATCATTTTGTGCAGTTTCACCAAAATTGAGAAGAGCATCCATGTGGCAAAGAAATTGAAGAAGCGTGATTAGAATAAGATGAGACATAAACTCATCACAAATACAGTACGTAGAAGCCAGTAGAGGTATGTGTGGGGCAAAGAAGTATAGAAATATCCACATGGAGTGATGTGGGCAGCTGGAGCAGTGGTGCAAGCCGGCTGTAAAGGAAGTTGTACCTGAGGGATGTCGGGATGTAGCTCAACCTAGAGGAGGGCGGCGGGAGGCGGCAACTGCCCACGTCGCGGTAGTGAGTAAGGGACGAAGGCAACCTCACCGGCTTTGTGAGAGATAACGGTGGGGACCCCTGATCGGGACGTGCCGACAGTGGGTTTTCGCCGTCGGCGACGGTGACTGATACGTCTCCAACGTATCTATAATTTTTGATTGTTCCATGCTGTTTTATTATAAATCTTGGATGTTTTATAATCATATAGTCATTTTTTGGTACTAACCTATTCGCATAGTGCCAAGTGCCAGTTGCTATTTTTTGCATGTTTTTTACATCGCAGGAAATCAATATCAGACGGAGTCCAAATGCCCCGAAACTTTACGGAGAATTTTTATGGGCCAGAAGGAACATAACGGGCCCTGGTTGCACCTAGGGGGAGTCCCGAGGAGGGGACAACACATCAAGGCACGCCAGGAGGCCCCGGCACGCCCTGGTGGGTTGTGCCCACCCCAATATTCCAGAAACCCTAGGGGAGTCGACGAAATATTCATCCAGCCGCCGCAGAGTCCAGAACCACCAGATCTAATCTAGACACCATCTCAGATGGGGTTCACCACCTCCATTCGTGCCTCTCCGATGATGCATGAGTAGTTCTTTGTAGACCTACGGGACCGTAGTTAGTAGCTAGATGGCTCTCTCTCTCTCTCTCTCTCTCTCGCTGAATTCTCAATACAATGGTCTCTTGGAGATCCATATGATGTAACTCTTTTTGCGGTGTGTTTGTTGGGATCTGATGAACTTTGAGTTTATGATCAGTCATATCTTTTTATATCCATGAAAGTTATTTGAGTTTCTTTGACCTCTTATATGCATGATCTCTTATAGCCTCGTATTTCTTCTCCGATATTTGGGTTTTGTTTGGCCAACTTGATCTATTTATCTTGCAATGGGAAGAGGTGCCTGGTAGTGGGTTCGATCTTACGGTTCTTGATCCCAGTGATAGAAAGGGAAACGACATGTATGTATCGTTGCTAGTAAGGATAAAACGAGGGGGTCTATCTCTACATAGATAGATCTTGTCTACATCATGTCATCGTTCTTATTGCATTACTCCGTTTTTCCATGAACTTAATACACTAGATGCATGCTGGCTAGCGGTTGATATGTGGAGTAATAGTAGTAGATGCAGGCAGTAGTCGGTCTACTAATCTTGGAAGTGATGCCTATGTAATGATCATTGCCTGGATGTCATTATAATTATTTGTGGTTCTATCAATTGCCCAACAGTAATTTGTTTACCCACCATTTGCTATCTTTCTCGAGAGAAGCCACTAGTGAAATCTACGGCCCCCGGGTCTTCTTTCTCATATATTTGCTTTGTGATCTATTTTATTTGCACTTTTTTCATATCTATTAAACCAAAAATCCAAAAATACTTTGCTGCACTTTATTTTATTTGCGATCTATTATTTCAATCTATTACAACTTTCTCCCGTCCATGCACCGTTTCTGGCGTCGTTACCCGAAAGGGATGGACAACCCCTTTAACATGTTGGGTTGCAAGGTGTTGTTATTTCTATGCAGGGGCCGTTTATGTTGTGTTGCTTGGTTCTCCTACTGGTTCGATAACCTTGGTTTTATATCTGAGGGAAATACCTACCGCCGCTGTGCTGCATCATCCCTTCCTCTTTGGGGAAATATCAACGTAGCTTCAAGCAACAACAAAAGGAATTTTTGGCACCGTTGCCGGGGAGGATCTTCAACATATACCAGGTTCCTAATCACAAATCTCATCTCCTCGCAATTTACATTATTTGCCATTTGCCTCTCATTTTCCTCTCCCCCACTTCACAAAAATTTGCCGTTTTATTCGCCTCTCTTTTTCGTTCGCCGTTTTCTTGCCAGGTCTGTTTTTTGAGTGCAATCTTGTTGTGTGGTCATCATGACTCAAGAGAACACCAAATTATGTGATTTCTCAAATACCAACAATAATGATTTTATTGGCACTCCGCTTGCTCCTCCCGCCACTAGTGCGGAGACTTGTGGTATTAATACTGCTTCGCTGAATCTTGTTATGAAAGATTAATTTTCCGGTACTCCTAATGAGGATGATGTGTCCCATCTTAATACCTTCGTGGAATTATGCGATATGCAAAAGAAAAAAGATGTGGACAATGATGTGGTGAAGATGAAATTATTTCTGTTTTCTTTGCGTGATTCTGCAAAAATTTGGTTCTCTTCTTTGCCTCGCAATAGTATCGATTCTTGGAATAAGTGCAAAGATGCTTTTATCACTAAGTATTTTCCTCCCGCAAAAATTATTTCCCTTAGAACCCAGATCATGAATTTCAAGCAACTTGAACATGAGTATGTTGCACAATCTTGGGAAAGGATGAAAATGATGCTAAGGAATTTCCCAACTCATGGGTTAAATCTTTGGATGATCATACAAAAAATTTATGCGGGGTTGAATTTTGTTTCTCGTAATCTCTTAGATTCCGCCGCGGGTGGAACTTTTATGGAAATTACTTTGGGTGAAGCCACCAAATTGCTTGATAATATCATGGAAAATTATTCACAATGGCATACCAAAAGAGCTCCTACTAGTAAAAAAGTTAATTCGATTGAAGAAATTTCTTCTTTGAGTGATAAAGTTGATGCTCTTATGAAATTGGTTTCTAGTAAAAGTGCTCCTATTGATTTTAATGATATGCCTTTGTCTACTTTGATTGAGCAAAATAGTGTCAATTCAACCACACCTGGAGATTAATTATCTGGAGCAACGTGATCAGTAGCAAAGTAATATGATAGTTTTGATAATAGTGACAGCAGCAATGGTAACAGTAACAGTGGTAGCAATAGTTTTGTAGCAAGTGCAACAGTAACGATAGTAGTAGTACCTTAGCAGAAACAATATAAGATAAATTCGTAGGCATTGGATCGGTAATTTGTTGGATGATATTCATCATGTGACAGTCATAACCTAGGGCGATACGGCACTAGCTCCAGTTCATAAATATAATGTAGGCATGTATTCCGTAAATAGTCATACGTGCTTATGGAAAGAACTTGCATGACATCTTTTGTCCTACCCTCCCGTGGCGGCAGGGTCCATATTGGAAACTAAGGGATATTAAGGCCTCCTTTTAATAGACAGCCAGAACAAAGCATTAACACACGGTGAATACATGAACTCCTCAAACTACGGTCATCACCGGGAGTGGTCCCAACTATTGTCACTCCGGGGCTGCCGGATCATAACACGTAGTAGGTGACTATAACTTGCAAGATCAAATCTAGAACATAGATATAATGATGATAACATAAACGGTTCAGATCTGAAATCATGGCACCCGGGCCCAAAGTGACAAGCATTAAGCATGGCAAAGTCATAGCAAGATCAATCTCAGAACATAGTGGATACTAGGGATCAAGCCCTAACAAAACTAACTCAATTACATGATGAATCTCATCCAACTCCTCACTGACCAGCGAGCCTACGAAGTAATTACTCACTCTTGGTGGGGAGCATCATGGAATTGGCGATGGAGAAGGGTTGGTGATGACGAAGAACGAAGATCCCCCTATTCGGAGTCCCAAACGAACTCCAGATCTGGCCTCCCGATGAAGAATAGGAGGTGACAGCGGCTCCGTCTGGTTGTTTGCATAAATAAAATAAAAACTTTTACAAACTCTTTTGCTCTTGTTTGCATAAATAAGCTTAAACAATACCCAAGTTTTCAGCCATCACTATAACTAACCATGTCGACAATAACTCTTAAAAATTATACTAACTCATATCACTGACATAATCAGCTAGTGAGCAATAATAAGATATCTCAAACAGCAAGACATTATCAAAACAACCATGATATAATATGACAATAGTGGTATCTCGCTAGCCCTTTCTGAGACCGCAAAACATAAATGCAAAGCACCTCCAAAGTTCAAGCAGCGACTAAACATTGTAATTCATGGTAGAAAAGATCCAGTCATGATGCACCCAACATTAGCTACACACAATGCATCAGCATGACAGCAATGCTCTCAGGTTCTGGCGCTTATTTTAGAGGGTGATGACACAACATAAAAGTAAATAGATAGTCCCTTCACAGAGGGAAGCAGTGATTTGCAGAGGTGTCAGAGCTCAAGTTTTTAAAACAGAGGTAAATGATATTTTGAGACATGCACCCTTCTCATTTACTTCACGACCATCGGATATCAATATCTTCCATGCTAAGCACGCTAGTGGCGGCTCCCAAGTGGTAAAAGTAAAGGTTTACTCCCCCTCCACCATCAATCACACTCCATAGCTTGTCCGAAACAACGGGTGACGTCCATACCAACAACAGTCCCGGGGGAGTTTTGTTTATTTATTTGCATTTTTTAGTTCGGGACTGGGAATCCCTATTACCGCCCTTTTCTTGTGCGATGGCGAGTGAATAAACACTAGACCTAAGAATAACCCGCTTAGCATGGAAGATATCGACCACCTCCTGTCGTTCCATGAACGATCCAGGCACACAAAAAGGATATTTATTTGAAGTTTTTAGAGGTGGCATATGCAAATTTGCTTAGGACGGCAGGGTAATACCGCATATAGGTAGGTATGGTGGACTCATCTGGAATAACTTGGGTTCAAGGTTTTTGATGTACAAGCAGAATTCCCACTTAGTACAGGTGAAGGCTAGCAAATAGGTTGAGAAGCGGCCAACTAGAGAGCAACAACGGTCATGAACATGCATTATGCATAAATAACATTGGACACTAGCATGAGTAGGATATAAACACCATGAACATAAATATCATAGAGGCTATGTTGGTTTTGATTCAACTACATGCATGAACATGTGCCAAGTCAAGCCACTCGAACATTCAGAGGAGGATACCATATCATCATACTACATCACAATCATTTTAACGCAATGTTGATATCCAAGATAAATCATTATCCACTCCTAGCTACTTAAGCATGGAATGAGAAACTATAATCTCTAATTGTCATTGCAAACATGTTTAATCATAAGGGGTTGAATCATGGATACTAGGTTAAACATATTTACAAAAACAGAACAAGCCGAGTTCATACCCGTTTCTCTCCGCCATGGCGAGTTCATCGAATATCGTCATTATTGCCTTGCACTTGCACGACCGAACGATGTGAAAATAATAATAGTGCAAGAGTACCATGGACTAAGCTAGAATCTGCAAACAATTTATTCAACAGGAGAAGACAAGGTAAAAGGGGCTCTTTGTTAGATTAACAATTATGCAAATAAGAGCCAGTCAACATTTTCATCGTGTTCTTCTACTTGGTACGACTCGAATAAAAAGAAAAGAAATTCAGATAAACACACTGAAATATTTTTGGAGTTTTTGGTTTTCTAGAACAAGCAAATAAAGGGAAAGCAAAAAGGAGAAAAACTATTTACACGGGAAAGCTCCCAACAAGCAAAAGAAGAACAAGGAAATCTTTTTGGGTTTTCTTTTTAGTGCTACAATTAAGCATGCATAGAAACTAAACTAACTACAATTTTTTTATAAGGTTTTTCAAACACTCAAGAAGAAAGCAAGAAAATAAATTAAGCATGGATAATACAATGAAAAAGTGTGAACACCGACAACTAGAATGAGATGTGTGAACATGAATGTAATGTCGGTGAGAAACATGTACTCCCCCAAGCTTAGGCTTTTGGCCTAACTTGGTAATCGATTTGTAGACTGGATAATAGTCGGGGTGTTGAGGAGCGGGCATCCATGGATCCCACTGCTGAGGCTACTCCTCTGCTGCAGCCTGGTCATTCCGGTAGGTGATGATATCTGCAGGCGTAATCCTATATGCAACAGGATCAAACAAAGCAGGTGCAGACAATGGGATAATATCACGAGTGCTCACACTGAAAACCAAGTTATACGGAATAGGAATGTTAGGGAATCTTGTGCAATAAAATGGTGGTGTTCCATAGCTGTGCGATCTGTAGACCTTGGTCAAGGGATAATCATGAAGGCGTATCTCAACATTAAAGCGAGCCGCCAAGCGAGTAGCAAAAATACCACCATGTATTTTACCCTTGGACTTATTAATGTGGAGGCGGCGTGCCACAATAGCTCCCAGGCTATAAGTGTTGTCGCCCTCTAGTGCACGACGTAAAACAGCAAGGTCTGGTGAACTCAGTGCACCCACCTTCTCTCTAGCAAGCAAGCATTTTGAAATGAAAAGAGCAAAATAATGAACAGCAGGAAAATGCAAGCCAGCGGCAGTTATACCCGACACCCCTCTCTCATCACCCACTGTCAGAGTATGATAAAAGCTTTCAAACTCTGCGGGTCTTGGCTCTGCTAAACTACCATCAGCAGGAAGCAAGCATATTTCACAAAATTCAGTAAGAGGTATCTGGTGGAAATCAGCATATAAATTAAATTGCACCTCAGGGGGATTATTCCTAGGAAGGAAATTAAAATTTTGAACAAAGATGTTTGTGAGGAGATGATAATGTTCACATTCATCTGAGATGAAGTCGGTGAGGCCTGCATTAGCTGCATATTGTGTTAACTCTTGAAGGATTCCAGCCTCTTCCATGAACGGGGTATGCGGCCATTCGCACGGCCGTACTTCCGCCAACCTCCGGGGGTGGAGATCACTGTCAGACGACTCCCCAATAACTCCCTTGGAGTTCTTCTTAGAAGCAAACTTCCCAAAAATATTCATCCTTTTCCTAAGAACAACAATTCTGAAATTTTTAGTCCACAAATTTTTCTCAACAAAACTTCACAAAATTGATAGCAACTACACATAGGGATACATAGAGGCCATAGCAAGCATTCAAACTACTTAGAACTCTAAGAATTCAACATGCAAGCTCATCTATAGCAGCACCAAGAGTAGATAACTCTTCAAAATATAAACCACTAAAACAAAAACTAATTGGACAAACGGAGGAGTCACATACCAAGCAACAATCCCCCGAAACAGTTTCGGAAACGGAGCTTCAAGCAAAGAGATCAAAATCCGCGGGTTTGAGAGCAAGAACACGAGAGAGAGAGAGAGAGAGAGAGAGAGCAATGATTAATTTTTTCTGGAGGTAGGTGATGATGTGGCGTAAAGAGATAAGTGAGGGGGCCCACGTGGGGACCACAACCCACCAGGACACGTCTGGGGGTCCTGGCGCGCCCAGGTGGGTTGTGCCCACCTGGTGCGCCTCCCTCTGATATTATTTGCACCAGAAATTCTTAAATATTCAGGAAAAAAAATGTATTAAATTTCAGAGCATTCTGAGAACTTTTATTTTTGGGTCATTTTTTATTGCACGGGAAAATCAGAAAATAGTCAAAACATGGCATTTTATTTTATTTAACTAATAAAAACATAAAAAAAAGGAAGGGACAGAAGGTAGTGCTTACTAAATTCATCAACTTCATACCTCTCAAAACTGATCCATTAATAAGGTTGATCAAGTCTTATTAACAACCACTTTCGATTAGCATGAAACCGAAGAACTTTCGTAAATCACTAAGTTACCTCAACGGGGATATGAATGTCCCCAACAATAAGCATTTCATATTTCTTTTTAACAGTAGGTAGAGGTAGTTGAAAACTTCCAGTAGTGATTGTTGGAGATTTTTCAATAACATTAATACCATTCACTTGGAATTGTTTCTTCGGAAAGTGCACCGTATGCTCATTACCATCGATACGAAAAGTGACCTTGCTTTTATTGCAATCAATAACAGCCCCTGTAGTGTTCAAGAAGGTTCTACCAAGGATAATCGACATGTTGTCGTCCTCGGGCATCTCAACTATAACAAAGTCAGTCAAAATAGTAACATTAGCAACAACAACGGGCACATCCTCACAAATACCGATAGGTATGGCAGTTGATTTGTCAGCCATTTGCAAAGATATTTCAGTAGGTGTGAGTTTATTCAAGTCAAGTCTTTTATATAAAGAGAAAGGCATAACACTAACACCAGCTCCTAAATCACACAAAGCAGTTTTCACATAATTTCTTTTGATGGAGCAAGGTATAGTTGGTATTCCCAGATCTCCAAGTTTTTTAGGTAATCCATATTTAAAAGTATAATTGGCAAGCATGGTGGAGATTTCAGCTTCCGGTATTTTTATCTTATTAGTGATGATGTCTTTCATGTACTTTGCATAAGGAGGCATTTTCAAGATATCAGTCAAGCGAGTACGCAAAAAGACTGGCCTCGGCATTTCAGCAAAGCGTTCAAATTCTTCATCATCTTTCTTTTTAGTTGACTTGGGTGGAAAAGGCATGGGTTTTTGAACCAACGGTTCTATTTCTTTACCGTGTTTTATAGCAATAAAATCTCTTTTATCATAACGTGTATTCTTGGGTCGTGGGTTATCAAGATCAACTGGTGGTTCTATTTCAATATCATTATCTGGTTCTTTTTCATTGTTTGGTTGACTACCTTCATGAACATCAGCATTATCTTTTTCATTATCATTAGGTGAATGTTCATTACCAGATTGAGTTTCAGCATCCGAAATAGAAATATCATTATCATTATTAGGAGGTTTTTCTATTTCAGGTTCACTAGAGGCATGCAAAGTCCTATCATTTTTCTTTTTCTTCTTCCTTTTAGAAGGACTAGGTGCAGTGATGTTGTTCCTTTGTGAATCCTGTTCAATTCTTTTTGGGTGTCCCTCAGGATAAAGTGGTTACTGAGTCATTTTACCTCCTCTAGTTGCAACTCTAACAGCAAAGTCATGTATGTTGTTATTCATTTCATCAAGCAACTCTCTTTGAGATTTAGCAACTTGTTCTAACTAGGTTTGTACCATAGAAGCATGTTTTGCAACAACTCTAACATCATTGATTCTAAATAACAAGTCACTCAAGCGAGCAATCATATAAGAATTATATTTCAATTGTTTCATGACATTTGCATTGAAGTAATCTTGCTTTCTAAGGTAATTCTCAAACTCATAAAGGCATTGGCTAGGGTGCATATTGTGAGGATTGTCATTATCATTGAATTTCATTAGAGAATTTACCTCTACCACCTTAGGCAGTGGTGGTGTATTAAGCCCATGTATTTCTTCAATAGGAGGTAAATTTTTAACATCCTCGGCTTTAATACCTTTTTCCTTCATAGATTTCTTTGCCTCTTGCATATCTTCAGGACTGAGATATAATATACCCCTCTTCTTTGGAGTGGGCTTAGGCGGTGGTTCGGGAAGACTCCAATCATCATAATTTTTCAATATATTATTCAATAATTCTTCAGCTTGTCCAACAGTTCATTCCCTGAAAACACAACCAGCACAACTATCTAGGAAATCCCTAGAAGCATCAGTTAGTCCATTATAGAAGATATCAAGTATTTCATTTTTCTTAAGAGGATGATCAGGAAAAACATTAAGTAACTGGCAAAGCCTCCCCCAAGCTGGTGGGAGACTCTCTTCTTTAGTTCGCACGAAGTTAAGTATTTCCTGTAAGGCAGCTTGTTTCTTATTAGCAGGAAATATTTTTCAGAGAAGTAACAAATCATATCCTAGGGACTACGCACACAACCAGGAGTAAGAGTATTGTATAAAGCTTTAGCATCACCCTTTAATGAGAACGGAAATAATTTGAGAATATAGTAATAGCAAGTTTTCTCATCATGAGTAAAAAGGGTGGCTATGTCATTCAACTTAGTAAGATGTGCCACAATAGTTTCAGTTTCATAACCATGGAAAGGATCAGATTCAACCAAAGTAATTAACTCTGGGTCGACAGAGAATTCATAATCCTTATCATCAATAAAGATAGGTGAGGTAGAAAACTTAGGATCATATTGCACTCTAGCATTCAGAAATTTTTCCTTATACTTGCATAATAATTTCTCTAGATCATCTATATCCTTACAAGCAAGAATATCTCTAGTTGTCTCCTCATTCATAACATAACCTTCTGGTACATTAGGCAATTCATATCTAGGAAGGCTAGTTCTAGCAGGTGTTTCAAGATTTTCAGTTTCAGGCTCATCATCGGATTCAACAACATCATGTTGTATTACTCTAGCAATTTGTTCATCAAGAGATTCACCTAGTGGCACATCATCATCATGCAAGGTACTTGCATCATCATAAGCATCATTTATAGTAAAGTAGCACCATCAATAACTTGCGACATATTAGGATTAATAGCATGTGGTGGTGTTGCAAGTTTACTTATAACAGAAGGTGAATCTAAAGCTGGACTGGATGGCAGTTCCTTACCTCCCCTCGTCTTAGAGGGATAAATCTTAGTCTTAGCATCCTTCAGATTCTTCATAATGATAAATTGATAATAATCCCAAGTGAATCAACAAATATAGCTATGCTCCCCAGCAATGGCGCCAGAAAAAGGTCTTGATAACCCACAAGTGTAGGGGATCGCAACAGTTTTCGAGGGTATTCAACCCAAATTTATAGATTTGACACAAGGGGAGCCAAAGAATATTTGCAACTATTAGCAGCTGAGTTGTCAATTCAACCACACCTGGAGATTAATTATCCGCAGCAACATGATCAGTAGCAAAGTAATATGATAGTTTTGATAATAGTGACAGCAGCAATGGTAACAGTAACAGTGATAGCAATAGTTTTGTAGCAAGTGCAACAGTAACGATAGTAGTAGTAACTTAGCAGAAACAATATAAGATAAATTCGTAGGCATTGGATTGGTAATTTGTTGGATGATATTCATCATGTGACAGTCATAACCTAGGGCGATACGGCACTAGCTCCAGTTTATAAATATAATGTAGGCATGTATTCCGTAAATAGTCATACGTGCTTATGGAAAGAACTTGCATGACATATTTTGTCCTACCCTCCCGTGGCAGCGGGGTCCATATTGGAAACTAAGGGATATTAAGGCCTCCTTTTAATAGAGAACCGAAACAAAGCATTAACACATGGTGAATACATGAACTCCTCAAACTACGGTCATCATCGAGAGTGGTCCCGGCTATTGTCACTGCGTTGTTGTCGGATCATAACACGTAGTAGGTGACTATAACTTGCAAGATCGGATCTAGAACATAGATATAATGATGATAACATAAACGGTTCAGATCTGAAATCATGGCACCCGGGCCAAAAGTGACAAGCATTAAGCACGGCAAAGTCATAGCAACATCAATCCCAGAACATAGTGGATACTAGGGATCAAGCCCTAACAAAAATAACTCGATTATATGATGAATCTCATCCAATCCTCACCGACCAGCGAGCCTACGAAGGAATTCCTCACTCTCGGTGGGGAGCATCATGGAATTGGCGATGGAGAAGAGTTGGTGATGATGAAGAACGAAGATTCCCCTCTTCGAAGTCCCAAGCAGACTCCAGATCTGGCCTCCCGATGAAGAACAGGAGGTGACGGCGGCTCCGTCTCGTGGATCGCAATAATTCTTTCTCTCTGATTTTTTCTGGAAAATAGGATTTTATAGCGTCGGTTTCAGGGTTTGTGGGGCCACCAGGTGGGGACAACCCACCTGGGCGCCTGGGAGAGCAGGCGTGCCCTGGTGGGTTGTGCCCACCAATGTGCCCCCCTCCGGTGGCTCTTGGCTCTAGAAATTCTCTTTTATTGTATAAAAAATCCTCGCAAAGTTTCGTTCCATTTCGAGGACTTTTATTTCTATACAAAAACAACACCATGGTAGTTCTGTTGAAAACAGCATCAGTCCGGGGTTAGTTTCATTCAAATCATGCAAATTAGAGTCCAAAACAAGAGGAAAAGCGTTAGGAAAAGTAGATACATTGGAGACGTATCACAGTCTCTTTTAAGACTAACTAGTTGGAGAAGATTAAGCAAATAGTTGGAGAAGATTAGGCTCGGAGTTGGTTGAGGAGGATAGAGCAAAACCAATCTCCCTTTGTGTAGTCGCACTGAAACGTAGAGACGTTGCCCGTGTGACATTTTAGTACAACTGCACAGAACACTCTTAAGAAAAAAGTGATTTGTGCAGTTCACCAAAAGGTCGCAATAGCAACGAGGTGAAATGGATAGCCCTGTTTGCAAAAAAGAGGTAGAAAGGAAACAATTACTGGACAATAACAGTTGATGACACATACGACAACAAAAAAGAAGCATATTCCTTGTCCTAAGGGAAGATAATAACACGGTTGTGTTTGTCTAACATGGTGTGAGGACGAGATTGCAATATGGAAAGTACGCCGGACGAGCTATGTTTTGGGCAAAGAACTATGGAAGATCGACATGCAAGACTTTCCACATGCAGTGACGTGGGAAGACGGGCAGTGGAGCAAGGCCAGAGGGGATACCTGGGGGTCGTCGAGATGTAACTAGGAGAGCGGCGGCGGGCGGGATCTGCCCATACTGTGGCAGCGAGAAGTGGCGTAAGCCCTACCGCGCCGGAGCTTGGTCAAAGAGAACAGCGGGTACCGCAGATCGGGATGTGCTGCCCCGGCGCCGTCAAACGGAGAAACGATGCACATCCTCCCTTTCCGCCAGCGTACGGGATGCGGTCGGATCAGTGACCAACGGTGAGAGAGAGAGAGGCCACCGCCGCCTTGTGTGAGATACTCTGAAGAGAGAAAAACCCCGACAAGCAGGCTCCATTGTATATAGTGGAGCGGACTACCTTTGTCTCCATAAAAATCATTTTATATTCTGTGTACATGCCATTGAGCGATATAACTTTATTTAAAAATAACGCGCCAACGCATCAAGTCGAACTTTGTTTCGTGCACGCGTGGTACACGACCTCCGTAGGTAAACAACCGCTACATGTGCTCAAATTAGCACGTCGGCTGCCATTTCATACAGAAATGAGCTCCACCGTGTACCGCGCGGGTGTTGCTGGGCACGAAGCATGAGTACGTGCACCTATTCTCTTCGTGTACGTACACCACCTACGTGGGGTTGTGTGAGAGAGATACAAACATAGAGAGATATAGTGTGTGGGTTCGTGAGTGTTTATTTTGGGGGGCGTGAGAGATAGACAGGGAATATGTGTCGATGATATTTCGATCAAAAAATGTAACATATGCAATGTGTGTGAAATAGAGGCCTGGATATATCATATATATAGAGGGGGCGATCCACGAGAAGAGAGTGGAGGTATCATCGGCGTGAGGTATCCATAGAATCGAAGAGAGGGATGATGTGTGTGTGTGCGCGCGCGCGATCGATAAAGAGTGCCATCGAATTTGTGTGTGCCCACGTCAAAGATATAGGATGGCCGGCCTACTGGAACGTGAGAGGGGACATGTGCAGTTTGTCTCTGTGGCATGGATACCTACCTACCTACAGCGCTCGACTATCGGTGTGGGGGTGGGGGAGAGACCTAACTTAGAGGTACAATGGCTGGTATATGTGTGGAGGAGGAGAGAGACCTACCTTATGTATTGAGGGAGATCGATCGGCATCCATGCATATGTGTAGGAGAGGAATAAGGTTGGGAGAGAGACAGAGCTAGAGTGTCGGAGGGGTTGGTAGTGGAGTTGCTTCTTACAAATGATGGGAGAGGCTTGCTAGACAAACGGAGGGCACGCCTGCAATATCAATAAGAGAGGGGATGCATGCCTGTCTGTGCACGTGCGTTAGAGAGACGGGTCAGGAGGCATGCACGAACGATGAGGGGGGACGATATGGCTGTGGTAAGCAGACGTAACTGCATAGGAAGATCAATCGTCCTTTGTCGGAGAAAGGAGAGACATAACTTGTGAGGTACGTCGATAGATGGGTGGGGGGAAATAGTTAAAGTCGACCTAGGTATATGTAGGGAGATCGATCGGTATACATCCATGTATGTGTTAGAAGCAAATAAGGCCCGGAGAGAAGGATAGAGAGAGAGGGATGCAGCTAGGAGGTGGTGCGATAGGCATACTATATCGAGGGGGAAGGAGTGTGCGAGTATGAGATCCATGAAAAGAGGGGCGGGAGTGAGGCATGGACGGTGAGAAGAGAAGAGGGAAAGCTTGTGTTTGTGGTAGGCACACCTGGCTAGAGAGGCATATCGATCGATGTGTGTCGTAAAGAAGGAATTGGGGGGCCTACACATGCCGTGGGTGAATGACCTAAAGTGAAAAGACGAATTTGCGCGATGGAGCTAGAGAATGCTGAGGGAGGGTGAGAGGGATGCGGGCGTGTGCATGCACGAGAGAAAGTTAGCGCTAGCTACAAAGATAAGAGGATTGTGTGGGTGTAAAAGACGAACAGAGATCATAATTTCATTATAAAAAGTGAATTCAGATATTTGAAGAATTTATCATAGTGTTTTAAACCGACGCATGCGTGAATATATATAACGGTGATACACATGGTGTGGTTATGAACATGTTATACTGCATATAATATATTTTATATATAAAAAACAGAGTTGGTGATGATGGTGTGCCTGCCATCCTGCAATATAGGTCGTCTGATTTATATCTGACGGATAGGAAGGAAACTATGGCAATTTGGAAAAAAGATACCCATACCCCTCTCCACATTTGCAAATAAGGCCTCCCCTCGATCATCTTGATGTTCCGTGCAACGCATGGGCATCTTCCTAGTACTACATATAATATATAGAACATTGATTATAATTTGGGATAATGTGTGGCTTTTGCAGCTCAGGGCTAAATACTTGTCATAATGTAGGGGGCGGGGCACTATACTTTGTGTGATAAACACGGTGTACGTATGGAACATGGTTTAGATTATGAATATCTAGTTAGTACGTCAAATGTACTATTATTTGGAATCAACATCAAGTGTATTCAAAAAATTGAATTCAAGTTCATATAGTACACATAGTTCATATCTATCTCTATTGTAATCGTGTGGTGTGTTGTTAAGGTAATACGCGAATGATGGTTGAAGTTAGCAACAATCTTGATTGTAGATTCTTATTCAAATAGAGAAACAAATTCAAATTTAGTTCGAATTGCAGCCGTAGTATAGACATTTGGAATGCACTAAAATGTTGGTATGAGTAGGTTACATGCATTATACAGCCAGCGAAAAAATTTAATTGGACATAACATGGATTCATAGCTTTGAATAGCATTTGTATAGTAAAACGGGACAAGGCTCTCTCTTTGTGTAGTGTGAATAGTTTTATTTTTTTCGTTTTTTTGTTGAGGGAAGTGCGAATTGATTTGGTACGTACAAGTACAATATTACATGTTAGGCTTGTCTCTAAAATTCAACCTGCACCTTGTTATATCCCGAAAATTCAGATATCGTGCTCCCAAAACTCGCGCATTCACAACCAGCGCCTTGCTATCCCGAAATTACAACGCGCGCGAAAACTCCCTCCAGCTGCCAAATCCCGACACGCGAAGTCCCCCTTCTAACCCTGAGCCAAAAGGGTCGCTAGTTCAAATCGGTGGGGATACTTTTGTAACACACCCTACATTTTGGACAAGCGCGTCCCTAAGTCATGGTTCCTCCTCCCATCACCTCCTTTTCGCCATTCGAAATCCCAGGCCACCATAACCTCTCTGCTCCAACCGCGAAACCCCACCCTCCTTCGTCTGCCACGTCATCGCTACCCAGCCAGAGCCTCTTCCCCGACGACATCGTCCACCGTGACGGCTCGGCGTCCCTCATCCACCTCCCCGGATGAGGATCCGTTGTCCATCTCGTTGTCCCGCCGGTTCGGCCGCCCCGTCCTCCACCTCCAAGGAGCTGCTCCGACGATCGCCTCGTCTATCGCGGCTACTCCATCCCCACAGCACCGCCTTAACCTGCTCCACCGGAGCCGCAGCCTCCTCACCGACTCCTCGGACGAAGCCGAGGCCTACTCGGCGCCACCAAAGAGGTTGTACACTCATCGCATCACACCTTCTCCTTAACTCGACCTCCCGGCACCGACGGTACTCCATCCCGCACCCCCATGGCGCGGCTACCTCGAAGCCGGCACCGCGGGCGACATCTCCACAGCGGCTCTCCCCTAGTGCGAGGCCCCTTCGGCCGCGGCGTCCATACCAGCCGGATCTGCTGCTGCTGCTACTCCGGCTCTCGCTCGCACTGCTGCTGCTACTCTCCCCCTCGCTCGTGTTGTTGCTCTACTCCGATTTAGCTACACTTCAGTCGACTGAATCGACTTTTGGGTCAATCGATTTTCAGGGGGTGGGGGGCTCGCCAGAGTTAAGGAAGAACCACCCACAGCAGGGAGGGGGGCTCGCCGGAGAGGTACCCCACTATCTATCTTAGGGTTCAAGGTGGGGCGGTGCTCGTCGACGATGGGGGCGCGGTGGTGGGGCAGTGGCGTGGAGATCACTGGAGAAAAATCTCGGTGCGGGGGGGCTAGAGGGCTGGCCGGGGCGGCGGCGGGCCGGCGGTGGGGAGTGGTTTAGGGGCGGCGAGGCGGCGCTGGAGCGCAGCCAGCCGCGGGCGGCCAGGGCCGGCAGTTCAGCCGGTGGTGGCTGGCGGCTCAGGGGGTGCAGGTTGAAGATGAACTGCAGGCCCTCCCTAAACTACATGTGAAATGCCTCTCTGCTACCATTGCGTTCAGTTTCGACAGTAACATTCAGATTCCACAGTAAATATCAGTTTCGACAGTTAAGTTCAGAGTCAACAGTTTTTACCTCATCTGTTGTAGTCAGGTGGTTTTTGGTGATGTAAATTTTACATCTATCGCTTTTTGGTAATGTATTTTACATCATCTATTGGAGATGCTATTAGAATCCCACTTGAGATTAACGATGTTTGTCTTGTACTGCTTCAGCCCCGATGTCTTACGGCTTGTCGGAGCTACTCCAATGACGGAACCATCCATCACAACAGAGCAGTGCCCTGGACGTCGTTGAAAGATTCCTCAGATCTTCCTCCACACCTCCGACAGCCACCTCTGCCTCAACTTCTTCAGCGACCAACCCAATGATGTTGAGGTCAACATGGCTACGGCAAAGAGGTTGTACACTTGTCGCATCACTTATTACTCTACACACATGTCGATCCATTAGGGCTATTTTGGTTCAAAGGAAAACATAGCAATAGGAAATTTTCCTATGGCACTCTAATATTCAATTATTCATGCATTTTGTTGAAAGGAATGGAGCAAAACATCCAGCTGGACCTACTTTTCAAAATCCTATGCATGAGAACGAGAACAAGTGCATTAGTGGCAGAATAGCATTCTAACTGTACAAGCTTTCATATGGTTTCACTTTAATTTGGCCATGCTTCTTTGCATTCCTCTGCTCTTCCAATTCCTGTGAACCAAACAGCCAAGTTGACAGAAATCCTGTGTTTACAAATGCTCTGTTTCCCATGTGCATTCCTATCCTATTCCGGTGTTTTTCCTATCCCTGCGTTTTTAGAATCATGCAAGCCAAAGGAGCCCTTACAAAATTACTTCCGTTACAGGTAGGTGTCGAAGAAAATTTTGTGTGGTTTGTCCTGCTCCTGCCGTGATGTCGTCCACCGCACCTGAGCTGCTCCATTGACAGAAGCATCCACCAAACCAGACATCACGACTCCTGACCGTCTTTTGCCGCCTCAGATCTCCTTCCCTGCCGCCGGCACCCACCGTGACGGCATCACCATCATCACCTCAGCAGATGAACCTGAGGAGTACACAGGTCCACAAGAGAGGTCGCACCCTTTTGTTTCTGATTATGTTATTTATTGCTTAATATTACCTACTACTTTATCGTCCTGTCCACCTCTTAGACTCCAGATCAGGTCTAAATTAATGTTCAAACTTGAGTTCTAAATTAGTTGTGGGGCACATATCGAGGCAGGAATGAATAGTATCTATGTCTAATATCTGGTTCACCTAGGGTATGCCTATGTTGTTCATCTTGGGTGGGAAACAAATAGTAAATCAATCATCATCTGTCTTTTTATTAAATTAAAGCAATCATCAGCCTGCTATCATTATTTTTGGATCCATCTACTGGTTGTTACCCTCACTCTAGATTTCTGCATGCTCTCCTTACATAATCTCAATGTATTTTTTGTATGCATGTCAGATATTGTACACAGTCATGCTGAACATGTAGAGGAAAAGAGAAGAGTTTTGTACGGCAATACAATGTCATGCAGACATCGCTCCATGGTGGGTTCAATGGCAAACCCTCCCCCCTCCCCCCCCCCCTCTCTCTCCAGATTGTAATCCAGAGGAAGATATCTGTTATGAGGCGGATTCAAACGCAGCTGACCACTCCTATTTACCCACCAAGGTGTTTGCTCTAACTTGGCATGATGATGTTAGTCATATCATGCATATGTTGGCTTGCAGTGCCTACTTTCGATATCATATATGTCATCTGCCTAGTTTAGACATGTTCTGTAATGCCACATTTTTAGTTTCTATATCATATATGGAATTATGCAGTCTCATGTGTTTTAGCCAGCCATAATATATGTGAAATGTGCAATGCCATCCTGTTTAACTAGGCATCATATATTTGAATAATATCTTGCCCATCCTTTTCTTCATTACATTTCCATTTGTCGACAATGTTTGTACATTAAACTACTCTTCCTGTGAATCAACCATTTGAGTGGGTGATGGAAAATCTGGAGTGAAAACAAGGCCTTCAGAGCATACAGTGCTACCTGTCGAAGCAGATCTCTTGCTGGGTCCCGATAGCTCCTCAGAGATGGATTCAGAGACAGATGGCCAGTCCTATTCCCCCACCGAGGTGTATGCTCTAACTTGGCATGGTTATACTGCTCATATCATGCATATGGTGTCTTTCATTGCATAGTTTAGACATCATATACACAATATTCAACACCATATTCTTAGTTCAGACATCATATATGCGAATGCCCTCTGCTTAGCATATAAATCACATCTGTGAATTAAATCATGCGATCCTAATTACTTAGATAACATGTATGTGAATTATGTCATGCAATCATGTTTAGTTAGTCATCATATCTTTGAATTATGTTATGCTATGCTATCCAGTTTAGACAGACATCATATATGTGAACTTATGTCATGCTATCTGTTTTAGTTAAACAATATACATGTCAACTATTTCATGCCTTTTTTTCCACACTATCTATTGCATCTGTCTCTCATACAATGTCTGTACATTCAACTATGTTTCCTGTTTATCAGCCATTTGGATTGGAGTGGGTGATGGCAGTATCTAGCGGAGTAAAAACACGGTCTTCAAATAAAATAGTGCTACCTCTTGGTGGAGATAGCACCCCGGTTGTACATGCACGAGAACCAGCCCTACCACACATAACCCAGACTCCCGCAGATTGTACCCCTATTGCAGTGGACAGAGAACCAACTTCACCCAATCTAACCCCAACCCCAGCAGATAGTAACCCAGTTCCTATTGACACAGCACCATCTCCACCATAGAGCTCCCAAACAAGAGCAGTTAGTAAGGTAGCTCCAGTGCCCAAAGCGCCAGTACTACCATGGCGAACCCCAACTCCACTAGTTAGTACACCTATTCCTGTGGAGGAAGCACAACCACTCATTCGCAGTTTAGCATCTATCGCATTTGATGTTGTTAAATCCTATGTGTGTATCTTCCCATCATGGAAATATTATATTGAAGATGAAGGAAAATGCCAGTTGCAGGTGTTTGTCCAGGAGTTATGTGTAAGTAATGTTATTCATGGCAATTACTTTGCTTTGTCCCATACATTCTACCTCCGTGATGGTTATATACAGCAAATTTTCCAATTTTTCCCTATAGAGAAGGACCGATTTGGAAACTCGGGATGAGGTAACCTGTGCTAATACCTCTGCTATCTTCAAGAATGCTTGGTGGCAGTATCGGAATTACCTGAAGAAAACGTACTTCACTGGCAAAGAAACTCATCAAATTCCCTTATGTTCTCCTGAGACACATTTACTGGACGATGGCTGGGAACGCCTTGTTCTATACTGGTCTCGAACCAAGAATGTGGTAAGGTCTGTGAGCTCTTTTTTTAAGTACTATATGCTTGCATCTTACTGTACTCTGTTCATGTAGAACAAGTGCTTAAACCTGAAGAGCACATGTTCTCATTTAAGATTCCATTGCTATCGTGCATACCGCTTTGCTCTTGTATCACTGTATTTACTCATACAAACTTATTTTTAAATTGAAGGATCCAATCGAAACTCCAATGGCATAACAGGTATATTTACGCATGTTTCTTTAATAGGTTTTCTCTTATAAATAGCTCCGTTGATTTCAATTTCAATTGTGTATACAGTTGACTTCTCATATCATGCACATTACTAGCGTCACAACAGAGCCAATAGTGTTGTTGTACATGTAGACCCGTGGTACCCATCTAAAATCTTGTTGTGCCATGTAGTTTCCCACGCTTTATATTCTTTCAGTGTTGCTTTCTCTTGAACTAATATGATTTGAACCGTGTCTCTATTTTGATTTGGCAAGACAATGCAGTGACCATAGGACATAGATATATGTTTGTTTGATGCTTTTATAATGTACTACTTGGCAATAGAAGACTTGGTAGTTTAATCTTGTCCACCTTACTAATGAACTGGTTCACCAAAATGAGTTTCATATACTAGTACATGTTAAACCTGTTATGAGTCTGCTTGTTTCTCCTTTTAGAATGCTGACAGAATATTGGGGAAGAGTGCCTTATTAAGCAACGATAAAGGAAGTAATGTGGATAAGGTTCAGGATAGTGAGACATCCTTGTTGGTCTCCAACAAAGCTGATAAAACATCTAAGGAAAACTATCTTGAAGATAGTGAGACAACCCCAAAGTCATGTCTTGGTTTAGTGTTTGAGTTACTGGCCACTACCGCTGGCACAAGCTATTCAAGCTCACTGTCTGAATTAGTTCGGGTTCTTGAGTCTCAACTTCAAGCTGAAAGACATCGATCAGTTGGGCTGCGACAAAAAGCGGAAGGACTGCAGAAGTCCCTGGAGCATTCAGATGCATACTTTCTAGTGCAATAGCAAGCGTTGGAGGATTTTAGCGCCAGACAGGACAAAGCTAATAAGCTTTCTAAGCTTATTGCCAGCATGGTGGATACCCAGGATAACGTTTCTTGAGCTCTTCTGAAGTTGTTTTAGTTATGGGATTGTTTTGCAGCCGCGTTTATTTGCACTGGTGGCCAATTTAGACGGCCTGTGTATGTAATATGTTGCTTTGTTCCCTATATTTGCACTGGTGGCGAACTATGATGCCCAGTGGATGTAATATGTGTAATAGCCGTAATAGCCTAGCGTTAGTTGCTTGCTTATTTATTTCCTTATTGTCTTGTTTAGTTGTTTGCTTGTAGTCACTGCAGTTCTTTTTCCTTGTTTTTCTAGTGGCCACAATAACCTACTTTTGGTAACTAGGCCACAATAACCATGCCAACACACGGACTGTTGTAACCATGGGCCTCCTGCGGGTCATAGGATCCATGGGCCTTCTTCGGGCTGTAGGATCCATGGGCCTTCTTACGGGCCGTAGGATCCATGGGCCTTCTACGGGCCGTAGTATCCATTGGCCTTCTACGGGCCGTACGATCCATGGGCCTTCTACGGGGCGTATAATCATTTCGCCAAACATGGGTCGTACTATTCGTGGACCATAATGGGTCGTTAATAGGCCATATTTGATAACGCTATGAAAATAGCCCAATGGGTTAACGGGCCACAAACGGGCCGAATGTAACCACGGGCTGAATTTGGCCCACAAACGGAACAGGCCAGTAATGGACCGTAACTAACCGAATTCTAGAAATGAGCCAAATAATAAATGGGACCTTAGAAGGCCGAAAGTTAACACGGGCTGGAAACGGCCGACGGAATGATGGGTCGTTAATGGGTATAAAGCGATACACTATTCATTATGGGCCAGTTTCATCTTGGGCCTTTAATGGGCCCAGAGTTACAAAGTGTTGGAAATATGCCCTAGAGGCAATAATAAATAGTTATTATTATATTTCCTTGTTCATAATAATCGTTTATTATCCATGCTATAATTGTATTAATAGGAAACTCAGATACATGTGTGGATACATAGACAACACCATGTCCCTAGTAAGCCTCTAGTTGACTAGCTCGTTGATCAATAGATGGTTACGGTTTCCTGACCATGGACATTGGATGTCGTTGATAACGGGATCACATCATTAGGAGAATGATGTGATGGACAAGACCCAATCCTAAGCCTAGCACAAGATCATGTAGTTCGTATGCTAAAGCTTTTCTAATGTCAAGTATCATTTCCTTAGACCATGAGATTGTGCAACTCCCGGATACCGTAGGAGTGCTTTGGGTGTGCCAAATGTCACAATGTAACTGGGTGGCTATAAAGGTACACTACAGGTATCTCCGAAAGTGTCTGTTGGGTTGGCACGAATCGAGACTGGGATTTGTCACTCTGTGTAAACGGAGAGGTATCTCTGGGCCCACTCGGTAGGACATCATCATAATGTGCACAATGTGATCAAGGAGTTGATCACGGGATGATGTGTTATGGAACGAGTAAAGAGACTTGCCGGTAACGAGATTGAACAAGGTATCGGGATACCGACGATCGAATCTCGGGCAAGTATCGTACCGATAGACAAAGGGAATTGTATACGGGATTGATTAAGTCCTTGACATCGTCGTTCATCCGATGAGATCATCGTGGAACATGTGGGAGCCAACATGGGTATCCAGATCCCGCTGTTGGTTATTGACCGGAGAGTCATCTCGGTCATGTCTGCATGTCTCCCGAACCCGTAGGGTCTACGCACTTAAGGTTCGGTGACGCTAGGGTTATAGAGATATTAGTATGCGGTAACCCGAAAGTTGTTCGGAGTCCCGGATGAGATCCCGGACGTCACGAGGAGTTCCGGACTGGTCCGGAGGTAAAGAATTATATATAGGAAGTGCTATTTCGGCCATCGGGACAAGTTTCGGGGTCACCGGTATTGTACCGAGACCACCGGAAGGGTCCCGGGGGTCCACCGGGTGGGGCCACCTGCCCCGGGGGGCACATGGGCTGTAGGGGGTGCGCCTTGGCCTATATGGGCCAAGGGCACCAGCCCCAAGAGGCCCATGCGCCAAGAGAAGAGGAAAAGGAAGAGTCCTAAAGGGGGAAGGCACCTCCGAGGTGCCTTGGGGAGGACGGACTCCTCCCTGGCCGCACCCTTCCTTGGAGGAAGGGCCAAGGCTGTGCCCCCCCCCCCTCTCCCTTGGCCCTATATATAGTGGGGGGAAGGGAGGGCAGCACCAACATGAGCCCTGGCGCCTCCCTCTCCCTCCCATGACACATCTCCCTCCTCCCACCACCACGCCCTGTTGGAATCCCGCTACTTCCACCACCACGCCGTCGTGCTGCTGGATCTCCATCAACCTCTCCTCCCCCCTTGCTGGATCAAGAAGGAGGAGACGTCGCTGCTCCGTACGTGTGTTGAACGCGGAGGTGCCATCCGTTCGGCGCTAGGATCATCGGTGATTTGGATCACGATGAGTACGACTCCATCAACCCCGTTCTCTTGAATGCTTCCGCGCGCGATCTACAAGGGTATGTAGATCCACTCCTCCCTCGTTGCTAGATGACTCCATAGATTGATCTTGGTGATGCGTAGAAAATTTTGAATTTCTACTACGTTCCCCTACAGTGGCATCATGAGCTAGGTCTATGCGTAGTTTCTATGCACGAGTAGAACACAAAGTAGTTGTGGGCATTGATTTTGTTCAATATGCTTGCCGTTACTAGTCTTATCTTGATTCGGCAGAATCGTGGGATGAAGCGGCCCAGACCAACCTTACACGTACGCTTACGTGAGACCGGTTCCACCGACTGACATGCACTAGTTGCATTAGGTGGCTGGCGGGTGTCTGTCTCTCCCACTTTAGTCGGATCGGATTCGATGAAAAGGGTCCTTATGAAGGGTAAATAGAAATTGGCATATTGTAACGCCCCAGATATACTTTCCATTTTTTGTATCCAACTCTTGCCGTCTCCGGCGCTAAGTTATATTTATTTCTCGGGTTTGGGTCTTTGTCTCCGTGTGTTGTTTTCTTTTTCGTGCATCTCTTATCATGTCATCACGTGCATTGCATTTGCATACATGTTCGTCTCATGCATTCGAGCATTTTCCCCGTTGTCCGTTTTGCATTCCGGCGTTTCGTTCTCCTCCGGTGGTCATTTCTACCTTTCTTTCTCGTGTGGGGTTTAAACATTTCCGGATTGGACCGAGTCTTGCCAAGCGGCCTTGGTTTACTACCGGTAGACCGCCTGTCAAGTTTCGGGTCATTTGGACTTCGTTTGATACTCCAACGGTTAACCGAGGGACCGAAAAGGCCTCGTGTGTGTTGCAGCCCAACACCCCCCAAATTTGGCCCAAAACCCACCA